>NW_006779962.1:1646781-1662466 GCF_000442215.2 Lipotes vexillifer | reverse complement strand
CCCGGGGGGGGGGGGGGGGGGGGGGGGGGGGGAGGGGGGGGGGGGGGGGGGGGGGGGGGGGGGGGGCACTCCTCCCCCGCCCCACCGCTGCCCAGAGCACACTAGAGACAGGAGTCCACCCCTCACCTAGTTCCCCCAACCACATGCATGATAGGCACACCCCCGTTCTGAATCCTCCCAAATCCTTACAGATTCAGGGTGTCGGCGCATTTTCTAATCAAGCAGAAGTGAGTCACCCCTCCACCTGAGAGGCCCTTGTCCCAACCTACCCGCCTGGACACCGGGCCCCACAGGTTGGAGGCCTGTCTCCCCACTCCCCCGCTTTGAGCAGCCCGGAACATCGGAGTCCACTTCTGCCCCCAAGGGGGGCTGTCTGTAAGGCCACTGTGCTCCCAACCGCCTCTAAGGATTCTAGAAGACTGCCGCCCTAATCACTAGTTCACCACCTGCATTTCGAAGCCAAACTGCCTAAGCCGGCCCCGGCCTGGCCACGGGGACTAAATACGGCCCAGCCCTGCTGTACTGCCCGCGGGAGCAAGTCTACCTGGGTTGCAGGGGCGCGGGAGTGGCACACCTGGGCTCGGTGAGGTCACGCACTGGGACGGGTAGAGGGGGGCACGAAGACCCGGTTCTGGTCCCGAAACTGTTGGACCGGCTGGCGGCAGCCGCTCCGCCCACCTGGCTGCCTTGGGGTTGGCGCAAGGAGGGGGATTTCTGCGGAAGGACCCTCCCCCCCGCAACCTCCGGACTGGGGGTGGTGACCACCACCACTGGAGGTGGGTGACCCGCTAAGGACGCTGGGCCCCCACCCACTCCTCGCTCGGCCGAGCGCCGGGCCAGCCTGGCTCACCCACCTCCAGACGCGGCAGGTCGGGATCGAGCTGCGTGAAACTGTGCAGCACCACCGGGCAGCTGTCGGGGCCGCCCACCTCCAGGCGCACTGCGTCCCACACGCTGCGGCTCCGCCGGGAGCCCGGAAACAGCGGCTCGGCGCCGCCCGCAGGCCCGGCCGCCTCGGCCCACATGCGCTGCACCATGGGCGGCTCGCAGCGGAGCGGGCGGCCGGCCGGGCGGCGGCGGCGGCGGCGGCGGCGGCCCGCGCGGCTCGGCCCTGCCTGCGCTCTGAGCTCGCGGCCCGGCCCCGCTGAGGTCAGGCCGGGGGCGGGGCCGGCTGGCCAGGGGCGGGGCTCGGGAGGCGGGGCCTTCGGCGTGGAGGGGCGGGGCCAGGAGAGGGGGTGGCCAGAGACGACGGAGGGGAGTGTGTACGCCTGCGCGCGCGCAACCCCGGTGGGGTGATGGCGGCTTGCGTCTTGGGGAGTGCTCGTGCGGCGTGTGTCGTGGGGCTGCGGGTTCCACGGTTAAGCCCTTTGTGTGGGTGCGTGCGCGGGCGCAGCGCACGGGATGTGTAGCTGTGTGACTTGTGTAAGTGTCGACGTGTGGCCAAGCAGTGGGTCTCCACCTCCCATAAATTCCAGTTAAGCCCCTCCCTAGCTCTGTGGCCTTAGACAAGTTGCTTAACCTCCCTGAGCCTCAGTTTCGTCACCCGAGAGGATCACAGTGGGTAACTGACATATATAGCACTCACTCTGCCGATGCCAGTGCCTCGCTGTGTGCTCCCGCGTCCTGGAACCGGGTCCTCAGTGCATGCGTGCATTTGGAAGTCCTGAGGGTTGGGGTGTGTATTTGGTGCGGGGGTGGGGGGTGGGGAGGGGCCTCTGCCTGCACTGTCTCAGCCCTAAGGCCACCCTGAGGAGGTACAGGCAGAAGGGAGGCAGCAGAGGAGGGGAAATTGGGGGAAAGGGGGAGAACCCAGACCAGGCATCACCAGGTGGAGCCTGCACTCAAGAGTGAGGAGGGATCAGGAGAGACAAATGCCAGCTGGGCACCTGCCACTGGTCTGGTCACCTGGGGCCACTCACTGGTGGCTTGAGTGCTCAAGGTCTCAGGGCAGCCTTCAGGGTGGATGTAAGGATGCTGAGGGCTGGGGAGGAAGCAGGGCTAGGGAGCCTCAGCTGCGCTTTCTAGAAGCCAGGGAGGAGGCAAGTAGACAGATGAATGAATGGGACCCTCCCTCACACCAGCACACTGCCCAGGCCTGTCCCGGCCTCAGCGCTCAGCCCTCACAGAGGCCTGCAGTTGCTGTCAGCAGCCCCAGCAATGCCACCAACCTCCCCAGAACTGGTTCCATACCACTGGGCCTCTGTTTCCCATCTGTAAAATGAGAGGGCAGGGCCAGACTACTCATTCCATAAGCATATCTCATGCACCCACTGTGTGCCGGGCCTCAGATACCCATGGACAGTGGGGGCCCAGCAGCTCCCACCCACTTGCGTGCCCATGTGGGCAGCTTGAGCACCTGCCGGATGGTTCTCCATCAGGCACAAGGCGAGGCCTTGACAAAGACGCACGGAAAACAACTTGGTGATTTCTATTAAAGGCATTAAAAACGCTCATGCCATGAAAAAGAATGTGTATATGCATAACTGAATCACTTTGCCGTACATCAGAAATTAACACAACATAAGTCAACTCTGCTTCAGTAAAATAAATTTGGAAAAAAAAAAAACGCTCATGGCTTTGATTCGACAATCCCACTCTTGGGAATTAACCCTAAGGAAGCATTCAGAGATGTGGGCGTGGATTTCTGTACAACGATGTTTATGGAAACCTCAATTACAACTCTACCAAAGGAATCAACTCAAACACCCTATGCAGACTTACTGTCAGGACCCCGTGTGCCATTACCTACCACAGTAGGACAATGATACAGGGAGATGCTCGGCTATAACTGTAAAGTCAGAAAACCACGATGCAGAGCATGCTTTTAGAAGCTGACATTCCACACGTGCATATGACTAGAGGGACCTACTTTGCAAAAGGAATGGTGGTTATTTCTGGGCAGTGCTATACACTGTTTTCTTTTTACTTCTCAGAATTTGCTAATTTTTCTGAAATATTTTAGTAATCACACACACATAATAAGAAACGCTGGGTTTTGTTTGTTGTTTTCGTTTTTAAAGTAAGATGGGTAGATTTGGCTGGGGGTGGAGACCCCTAGGAGGCTGTTGAGGAGGCCCCAGGGGAGGGTGAGGTGGGTGGGACATATTTAGAGGAATGAGGTCTTCAAAGAGCAAGACAGGGGTGACCTGGACACTGGACACAGCCTTGGGCTAGAAGCTTCTCTTCCCACACTTCTCCTGGGGCCAAGCTCTCAGTGCCTGGAGAGCCCAGCACCTGCCTGTACTCACTTTATCTCTTTTCTCTGCTCCCTTTATCTCTTTCTCCCAGGGAGGGGCCTGGGAAGCAAGCTCGTGCCCGTTTTACAGCTGGGGAAAGGGGCCCATGGAGGCCAAGTGACTCCTGAGTGCACCAAGGTCACTACCTCTCTGACCTTGAAGGTCAAGGGGGCCGGGGTTAGGGGGGCCCAAGCAGGCTGGGGAGGTGAGGACTGGGCAGTTCCATCAGGACGCAACACACCAACACAGTTGGCCTGGCTGCCTCCCATCCGACTACCTGGACATCATTTGCATGGAGGGGGCGGTGGGGGGGTTCCCTCTGGTTGGTGTCTGTCTGGTTGGTGATCTGTCCCCCTCCCTGCCTTGTTCCCCCCACTTTGGGGCTCCCCTCCTGGGTCCTGGCAAGCTTGTTTGCTGCTCCAGCCGCGTGAACGTGCTCGCAAACACACACACACACACCCTTAGTTCCCAGAGGGGCAGGGTAGCACAGAAGCCAGGTTCTGGCACTGAAATACCTGGGTTTAAAGCCCAGCTCCACCCCTTTCTTACTGTGTGACCCTCCCTCCCTGCCAATGCCACCCACCCCTCAGCCCTCGGCCCCCGAAGAGTCACCTGATCTCCAAGGCACAGTTTTCTCCTGGTTAGCAAAGGGCAGACAGTACAGGTAAAGCTCCTCACCAGGGACTGCAGTTCACTGAGGCCCCCCCTCCCCGGCCCTCAAGCACGTTCCCTCATGATCCTCCCCCAAAGCTGTGGGGTAGATCTCTTCCCAAGGGCAAAAGAGAGGGGGCCAGGACAGTAGGTGCCACCTGATGGATGAACACAGAGCCACCCACGAAGCGCCCTTGCCAAAAACCTGACCTGAATCCAACCAGGCCTCTGCATGGAACAACCTTTTGGGGGAATGACAGGGCACAGACATGTTAAACACATATAAGGATGCACCCCACAAATTCCAGACCCTGGGAATCTTCACAGGACAAACCACCCAGTTTCAACAAATACATTTCAGGGGAAAACACAAAGGGGAAACTGTAGATTAAAATAAAGGTGGGACAGGGACTTCCCTGGTGGTCCAGTGGGTAAGACTCCAAGCTCCCAATGCAGGGGGCCCGGGTTCGATCCCTGGTCGAGGAACTAGACCCTGCATGCATGCCACAACTAAGGAGCCCGCGTGCCACGACTAAGACCCGGTGCAGCCAAGATAAATAAATAAATATTTTAAAAAATAAATAAAATAAAGGTGGGACATACGACCAAATGCAACGTGCAGATTCTGGATTGTGATTTGAACAGGGCAACTGTTTGTTTGTTTTTTTTTTTTTAAAAAAGAAAGAACAAAAAGAAAGAACAAAAAGAAAACCCTGAGGAACAATTGGGATTATTTGAACACTACTGGATATCTGATGATAGCCAGATGATAGACATCATTTTTGGGGTGTGCTCACAGGATTTTGGTTACTATTAGAGTAACGTATTAAAATATTGATGGATGGGGCTTCCCTAGTGGCGCAGTGGTTGAGAGTCCGCCTGCCGATGCAGGGGACACAGGTTCGTGTCCCAGTCCAGGAGGATCCCACATGCCGCACAGCGGCTGGGCCCGTGAGCCACGGTGAGCCATGGCTGCTGAGCCTGCACGTCCGGAGCCTGTGCTCCGCACCGGCAGAGGCCACAACAGCGAGAGGCCCGTGTACCGCAAAAAAAAAAAAAAAAAAAAAAAAAAAAAAATTGATGGATGGAATGATGTGCCTGGGATTTGTGTCAATATCATTTGCTGTGGGGAAGGCGGGCAGGACATGGGGCCAGTAAGAGAAGCAGCAGCAAGAGCGGCCCCGCACTTTGTGATCGTGAACGCTGTGTCCCTTTATGTCATTTTCTCCACTTTTGTGTCTTTTTGGAATTTTCCATAACAGAAGTTAAAAAAGAAAAAGGGCACAGTTTGAGACTTATCCCCTAATGCTGCTGAGGCTCCCAGTAGCCCTGGAGGGAGGGCAACAACCTCCAGACCCGGGGCCAGTGCAGTGACCACGCCCCCACCTTCACCATTTCCCAGGTTCCTCGCTCCACACCCAAGGGGCACTTAGAGCATCCTTACAACATAAGGGGCCCGAGGCAGTGGGCAGCTGGGAGACTGAATCATGCAGCTCAGATGGGGCTGGAGGCAAACCCAGGGACCTCAGGCAAGCCTGAAATCGAGTCTATGCTAACCTGGGCCCTTGGAGGGTCTGCTGGGAGGGAGATCGAGCACAAAGCACTGTACAACCTTTCCCCAGAGAGTGCCTCTGTCCTTCCCTGGGGCCACAAGGAGCCCCGGATGACATCGCCATACAGACCGTTCCTGTAGGCAGGATGCTCCTCGCACGGGAAGCGCAAGACAGGTCTCTAGCTGACAGCTGGGAAGAGAACCGGGCCAAATCTAGCCCACGTGTGTTTTGGTTGGCTTGCAAAGTGTTTTTCAATTTTTGAGCCAACAGTAAAAGGTCAGGTGATTTCATATAAAAATCCACATTTCTGGCTGCTCCTGTAACTTTGGACAACCCAGCCGCACCGGGTCTGCATTCCCACGCAACAGGAGACCAGGCGGGAGCTGACAGGCAGCTGTCCTCTCCAGCCAGGCCATCTGCTTGTGGGTTTGCCCCAGACCCCACTGGGCCTCCCATCATTCCCTGGCTCAGAGGCCCCTGAGTAGCCACCTCCGGTTTAAGGGAAAGGTGTGCTCAGGCCAAACCTCTGGGGCCCCTTTTCCTACCCGCTGTCATCTGATCATTGGTCCCCCTGATGCACAGCAACCAGAGGGGTCTTGACCCTTCAAAGCCCCCCAGCCCCTCGCCCTCAGACAAAAGACCAACTGCTTGGTGCAACCCCAGCTTGCATCTCTGGGGTCCTCTCTCACCACGCCCAGTGAGGCTCACACAAAACAGCTGCGGTCCTCAGAGCCTCGAGCCAGCCCCTCTCTGCCTGGCCCATGCTTCCCACATCCCACCCACCACTTTGCCCAGCACAGGGTCCCAGGGAATGGGGTTTGGGCCCAGGGTGCAACTCTGGGGAAGCCCGCCAGGCACACGGTGGCTCAGAGTGAGAACTGATTCAAGGAAATGTCCAGATGACAAGGGCCTTGGTCATCACCTCCTCCAGCCTGGGCTCGGCCAAGGTGATGGAGGGAGCTGGTGGCCCAGTGAGGAACAGGTACCCGGACTCGGACCAGGCCTTTGTGGAAAACCTTTCACCTCTCACTGGGCAGGTGGAGGTCACCAGGTCTGTCTGTCTTTTCTGGTCTATATGTAGAGCCTGGGGAGGTCATGGATGGGGTGTGGCCTGGCCAGGCTCCTCGGTCATTTCCCCGACCTGATGTCACCATTCCTGAGTCCTGGGGTAGCCCTCTGTGGGCGGGTGAGCACACACCTTGGCAGGAGGTGATGCACCTGGGCTGAGCGTGGGAGCTGTTGGCACAGCGAGTGGGCCCAGCTTGGCCCCACCTCCTCTGCCACTGGTCCCTGGGAACTTCCAGGGACCGCCTCCTCCTCTCTGGCCTCACAGGCTGGAGGCCAAGCTCAGAAATGGTCAGGAGGCGGGAAGTGAAGCTTCCAAACATCTAGGAGACCATCCTGGGTGGAGGGGTTTGACATCATCATCACCCCAAATCTCTGACCTCACAGGGCGTTGCTGTCCCAGGGTGACCAGAACAAGATGAATCAATGCCCGGAGTCGTGGAAATGGCTCAGGACGAGGATGCCCGGCGTTCCAGATCAGCTATGAGCTCGCCGTGCGGCCTCCCTTCCTCCCCTGGACGTGGGTGTGCGTGGCCCTGACTCTAACTCTTGGGACGCTAAGGGGGACACTCGGAGGGGCACACGTGTGATCCAGGGCCACAGAGTGAGACCAGGAGCCACTCTGATGAGTGTCCTTCACTCTCAGAGTGCTCAGGGCCCAGCACCCTGAGGGGTCCCTGACGTCCCCAAAGGCCATCAGTCCAACGTGTGATGAGCCCGAGGTGGGAGTGAGTGCAGGGGAGGAGAGAGGAAGAGAGACAGAAGGGACACAAACACGTGGAAACTGAGCCCGAAACACGAGAATAACGGAGGGGAAGGTCAGAAAGGGAGGGGTCCCGTCCCTCGCAGGGACCACGCCGGTGGAGCGTTGGGCACACACGACCAAGGAGCAGGCCTGTAGGTTTGGGAAACTCTTAAAATGTAGAGCCTAGGTTTGTGTTCAAGTCCCTGCTATGCACCTTCCAAGCCTCAGTTCCATCTCCCTGAGCCTCAGTTTCTCCATCAGTAAGAGGGGGATAGTAACAATAATAATAGTAGTAGCAATACCACCACCACTTGGCTCTCAGGAAAGCAGATGATGAAACAATGCACAAGAGCTCTTTGTAATCTGAGACGCATCATATGAACTCGCGGAGCTGCTAGGACAAGCCGCAGCCACCCTAACCCGCCTGGGCAGGGAGCAGGTAGACAAGCCGGCCAGGTGGGCAGACACGGGTACCAGGGTAACCGCCACCACTGCCCACCCCCCGCCTCCTCTTTCACACCCAGAATGGGAGATGGAGCCTCCCCGGGCAGCTTCCAGCCAAACCTTCAACCAGTCCTGACGGGAAGGGAGGACGTCAAGGGCCCTGGCCGTGGCCTAGCCAGCCTCTCAGCAGAGGCACCGATTGCCCGGGAAACTCACCTCGGTGGCCGGTGCCGGCAGAGGTGTCTTCGGCCAAGGTGTGGGGCTTTGGAGAGCAGCACGGCGGGCGACGGCCCTCTGTCTGGTGGTCACCCCAGAGACACAGGTGAGGAACACCCAACCCTTCCTGCCTCTGGGCTCGGCAGGCCTGGCTTCCTGGGCCATCATGGGGTGGGAGCCAGGCCAGGGGTGGGCTCCCAGGGAGGCCCTCTGCCAGTCTGTCTGCCCATCTGCCGGCCCCAGTGGAGTCGGGCGCCCGAGTGCCTAGGCCTGGTGTCACCCGCGTGGCTGTCATACCTGCTCCCATGATAAACAGGGCCAGGAATTCCTGCTCTTACCAGGCTGAGGGCCAGCCAAGGGTGGGTGGACCGGGCTGTGTCCTGAGCCGGGCCAGTAGCTGCAGCTCAGACCTGCTGTCTTAGGGTGGGCCCAGCTGTGTCCCCCAACACCCTGAGGCCCTGTCCCCATTCCCCCTGCCTGGGGGGAAATCACCACCCAGAGTCAGAAAAGGTGGCGAGTACATGTCATGGAGGTCAAAGCAGCTTGGCCAGTGCGGCCCCCAGGCAGGTGTGAGCCCTGCCAGGCCCTGTGGAGGGTGCACAGGAGACCCCGCTTTCTCTAAGCCACCATCTAATTCCGGAAGCCTTCCCCGCCACTCAGCCCTCAGAGCTCCCCCACCCCTGGCACCCAGACATAGGATTTAATTTTAAACTGCGGGGACCAACCTAGGGTTGGCAACCGTTTATTTTGTCAAGTAGGGGAAAAAAAAAAAAAAAAAAAAAAAAATGCCACCACTATCATTACCACTATCACCACTATCATTACCATCGTTTCAGAAAAGACCCCACCAAAAGTAACAAGGAGGGCATATGATCAGAAAAATGGATAACTGTTAAATGAATACATTTGGCTTTAAGGAAAACTCACGACCTTGCCTCCATTTTTTTCATTTTGCTGCAAACCAGACATTGTGCGCCATGGGATGAGTCCAACCCACACATCTGACAAGTGGAAAAACTGAGGCCCCAGGGAGCAAGGACTTGCCCAAGATATCACAGGGAGAATCCGGGTCCTGTCTGTGTGCACCTCTGCAGAGCCCACATACCCTCTCTTCGTCAGCATTCAGAGCCCAGAGCCCCAGACCCGGAGATGCCAGGATGACCCAGAGGCCAAGGGCTGCTTCCTTACCCTCCTCGGACCCTGGTGGGCAGCCGGCTGGGCATGCAGGATCGCGGAGGCCGAGAGAAGGGGGTGGACAGGGGGTCCGGAGCTGGCCCACAGGCACATCAGGCCCCGGGGCCCTGGCGGGGTGGCCAGGGCCCAGCATGCCGCCTGACGCCAAGCCCCGCCAGCACTTGCTCTGCCTCTCTGAGTAAGTGTTTCACATCCTCTTCCGGTGGCTTTGTGGGGAGCAGGGGACCCGAGAGCAGGCAGCTCAGAGCCGCGGAACCGAGACCTGGTTCCTGCCCCCGCCTGGTACTGCCTCCTTTTGGGACTCGCAGGTTCCTCTTCTCTCTGAGCCTCAGTTTCCTGATCTGTTACAGGAGGGGGTGGTGGTGTACAGAGGTTTTCAAATTCAAATCCCCACCCCCCACCTCTGGGGCAGTTGAATTTCTTTCATGGAAGAAAGGATTCCCGGGACACAGGAGCTCATAGGGTGGAGCTTCTCTCGGGGATGTGGGTGGGCATCTGGAGGGGGGGGGGGGGGCTGAGTGGGAGGGGGGTCCAGGTGGACCTTGAGGCAGCCGCCTTCCTGCCTGTAGGTGCCCACCTCATGCCTGCACCCAGAGCGCAGCATGTTTCCCTGGCACTAAAATCCCTCCAAAGGCTTCTGTCCAACCCACAGAAGAATCCAAAGTCCTCCCTGCCTCCTCCCTGCCCCCAGCCCCAGCCCCCTGCCCCCTCCCACTCACTCGGCCCTGACTCACCCTATGCTCACCTCCACTCAGGCACCCCCGGCTTCTTCTCCCCAGCCACCTTAGCCCTTCTGTGCATGGTGGCTCTTAATCTGGACCTTTGGGAAACTGGGTGGGTTTGGGAGACTGGGCTCTCTATTAGCAGCTCTGGGACTCTGGGCCAGCGACTTAGTGGCCTCAGTTTCCTCATCTGTAAAATGGGCACAAGGATGCTGCAGGATTCAACAAGAACTCAGCACAGACCTGGTTCGTGGCTGGCACTCGGGGGACCTGCACTCTGATCGTGTCCCATGGACATGGGCCTGACACGTAATATACACTCAGTGAATGTTGGCGGAGTTGCCCCTGCACCAGGGGTACTGTGGCCTGGCTCCACCTCCAAGAGCAAGCTCCAGATGGCAGTGTGAGGTCTGTTGGGTGCTCGGCATGCAGCCCTGCAACCGGATCCCAGTGGATAACTTGGAAATGTTTGTTGTCACCCTGGTCCGGCAGAGGGGAGGCCAAGAGGGCTGCCAGACACACTCTGGTCCACTTTCTCGAGGACAGGCTGGCATGGCAGGGCTCCCCCAGGTGCTCAACCTTGTTGGGGAGAAGCCCCGTGCAGGCTCCAGCAGGACATGGGTGAGGCAGGGGGCAGTAGAGTTCCAAGGAGGGAGACAGCCCTGTGGGGCCTGGGCAGACCCCACCCTTGGCTTCTCTCCCCTGTGTTGCCAGCTGACTGTCCATGTGACCTCGGGCACCCCTCGATGCGGTTTGGCTGCCCTGGAAGTGGACCAGCGAGCTCTCCCTAGCCTTGGGGGCATTGGATGACATGGGGGAGGGCCTTCCCCGAGCCATGGCCTCCTGGTCCCTGGGCCCAGCGCTGTGGCAGGGATGAGCGGGTGGGCGAGGGGATGGGAAAGCCTTTCCAACTGTGTGGACATACCTGGGGGCGGCGGAGACCTTCAAGAGGCCTTTAGAAGAAGCAGGGGTGGGGTCACAGGAGCCAATAGGGAGCCAGGCTGCCCAGATAGGTGTGTCTGTGTGTTAATACCTTTGATTTGACAGGCATTTATTGAGGGCTTCCCGGGTACCAGGATCCGTGCCAGGTGGCACGTCTCCCTCCCGGAGCTCCTGAGCACCAGACAAGGCTCCCTGGGCTCTTCTCCAATGACCCTAGGCCCCCGGACAGGTCAGCCTGGCCTCAGAGACATTTGGGACATTCCTTTGTGAGCCAGGCCAGGCCCAGGCAGGGCTGGACCCGAGCAGTGGGCCCTGAGCTCTGGGAAGGCCGGGGGCCTGAGTCACAGCCAGGAGGTAGGACAGGACCAGCTGCAGGCAAGAAAGGCAGGAGCCCTGAGGAGGAGGGGCGAGGGGGGGAGAGGCGGGGCCCATCCACCCCTCCCCCCACCCGTGTAGGGGAAAGCAGAGGCGCCTTTGTTCCTTGCCGGCCTTGTGTCACCACATGGCCCACACCATCACTGTCACGGCCTGGAACGGAGACCGGCCACGGAGAGCCAGGGCTCTGAGGCTGGGACCAGTTAGGGGCGCTCCACTTGCAAACCGCCCCCCCCCACCCCCGGCACTTCTCCACCTCCATTCCTGTGCCCCTATACTGTGCACGGAGCTCTGGGTGGGCGTGGCCTCGGGGAACATGCACACCAGCCCTGAGATGCTACCCCGGCTTCCACGCTTGTTCCAGGACACCAAGGTCACGTGACCTGAAAATGGCACTCTGCCCACGATACAGGTAGCCCCGGGATAAGGCACATGGTCAGCCACACACAAGCCCAGACACAGCAAAACCCCACTCGTGGACACACGTGTACGCACAGACGTGCGTCCCGAATCAAGCCCTTTGGGCAGGGGAGGGATTCCAGGGGAGCCTGCTGCATCCCGCATGGGGGGTCCTCTCACCCTCTTCAGACTCTGGGGGCGGGGAGTGGGGGCAGGCCCTGGTGGGTGGGAAGCACACTGTTTATAAACACTGCGTGGCTGTCGCTAGGAGCTGTGACTCAGAGCCAGAGTGGTGACTCCAATTCAAGCTGTTTACTCAGCACAACATCCTGTCCAGGAAGCAGACGGGAGAGGCCTGGGGCCAAGCTTTCGTTCCTGTTTCCTGCAGCCTCCTGACCTGACTTGGGGTCCTACTGGGGGTGGGGACAGCCCGGTTCTCCCTCTCATTTCTGGGAACCTGAGGCCCATCATCAGGTCTCTCAACACAGTCACCACCAGCCTGGCTCTGCTAGGTAGGGGTGATGCCGCAGCCATGCGCGCCAGTGGCCCAGCCCCACAAGCTGGGAGAGGGGCTTAGGTCCAGGAGGGGGTTCACCTAAGGCAAATAGAAGCCTTGCAGGCAGAAGCGGCTACTGATGAGACAAAACACCTTTCCACCCAGCATTTGTGAAACAGATGAAGCCACGGTAACAACCTCTGCTGTAAAACAGAAAACCGAGGCCCAGAGAGGGCAAACGACTTGCCCGCGGCTGCACAGATGGTCAGTGCCAACCCCAGGTATATGCCTGGGCCTGTCCGGTCCCCAGGGCAGCTTGCTTTCCTCCACTGTGCACTGGGTTAAAGTGGATTTGTTCCCGGTAGCACGGGCAGGTTTGGGGCTGCTGGGTCCCCGTCAGCAGGGTGGGTGGTCTGCCCGCTGTATGAGGCCCAGCTTGAGATTCTGACATCCATTTCCCTGTTCACCTCCCCCACTCCCAGCTCCAAGCCTAAATCGGAGTCAATGATCTGCCTAGTATTTCTGCTCTTCACTGATATGCCAGTGTGGATATCATTTAATCGTCACAATGCGTGAGGCAGTTTTGCAGGTGAGCTTGGGGACAGAGCTCAGAGACGGCACTGAACTGACCCAAAGCCACACAGCAGTCTGGCTTTGAGGCTGTTGTTCCCAAGCTGCTCCCAGCTTTTCATAAGAGCCGAGGGAGAGTCTATCCTCGAGGTGCCCTTCCATGGGCAGGGGGTCCCTCTTTACAGGAAGGCCATTGGGGGCCAGAGCCTCAGAGTGACTTGTGGAAGGCCACACGCCCGAACCGGGAGGCTTTGTCCCCTCTTCCAGGCTGGGGAGACGTGGGGACCCCTGGGAACGGCAGAGCCACAGGGAGCATCTGCCAGGGGAGCTGGGAGGGAGAAAGACAGAGGGGCTGTGCTTATTTTGGCAGCTGAGGCTTGGCCCCGCCCCAGGCAGGACAGTAACCCAGCGGTCAGCTGCTCTGACTGCTGATTCACTGGCCACAGGGCTCCCCTGCTCGGGCTGCCCATCCGCCGGCCCCTTTTACCAGCCCACTGAGTCACACAGGTTGCCAAGAAGCTGAGGATCCGAGAATCCGGGCCCTGCCCCAGCTGCTCCCCCTGGCTTTGCGCCAGCAGGATCTAGCCGGGCCAAGGGTGCCAGCGGCCCCCTCCCGTGGCAGCCGAGGATAGTTCCCCGCCCCTTCGGGCCTGCACCCGCGTCCAGCTCGGCAAGGAGCTCAACATCCAACTCTATGGATTAGAGTGGCAGCATGAGCTGGGGCTCCAGGTAGACGGAGTCTGGGCTCAAACCCAGAGCCTGCCACTCACTGGCTGGGGGAGCTGGCAAGTGACTTTCTCCCCACCCCCCGCTGAGCCTGGTCCTAAGACACACATGGGGATGACCTCTGCTTCCAAAAGCTCGCATGGGTTAAATGCAATATCGGATGGAAGCACTCAGGATGGGGCCTGGCGTAGGCCACATGTTCAAAAAACCTTATCCTCAAGTAGCCCAGGACACTCCGTGGGGCAGAATCAGTGGTTTTCCTTTTTAATCCCCAAATCGGGACTGACTGGCACTGTCATAAAATGCAATTGAAATGTCGCGGCAATATCCAATTGCCATAAAAATCTCTAAGCAATTTCAGTTTATCTTGCATCCCTGAGGGACTGGTAACAGGGTTTTCAGCCTGCACCATCCGCAGACCAGAGTGGCCCCGGGGGCCCAACTACAGCACCACACTCAGACCACAACGGATTAACTGAGCAGGTTCTAGATGCCAGGCCCTGCTCAAGTGCTGGGAATATGCCAGGGAATAAAACAGATAAAGATCAGCTTCTGGTCCTGCAGTATAAGAAGTAAAATACTTGTTTGAAGGCAAGCATGCTATAGAAGAAAAAAATAGAATAGAGTAATGGGATTGGAGAGCTGCAACTTTAAATAAGGTGGACGAGCTGAGAAAGTACCACTAATAAAATGTTAATAAAACAATCATGCAGGGCTTCCCTGGTGGTGCAGTGGTTGAGAGTCCACCTGCCGATGCAGGGGACGCGGGTTCGTGCCCCGGTCCGGGAAGATCCCACGTGCCGCGGAGCGGCTGGGCCCATGAGCCATGGCCGCTGAGCCTGCGCGTCTGGAGTCTGTGCTCTGCAACGGGAGCGGCCACAGCAGTGAGAGGCCCGCGTACCACAAAAGAAAAAAACAAAACAAGACAATCATCCACTGTGGGACTGGTTTGTGTCTCACCACTCAATTGGGCTATAAGCTTAATCTGCCCCGTTCGCCCTCATGCCCAAGTACCTGGAATGAGGACCGGCCCATGGTGGGTTCTCACACTGCTGATGGGCAGATGGATGACTGTATCACTCACACGTGCACACGCACACCATCACAGGAGTGCAAAGGCCACTGTGTTCTAAGCATCTTTTCAGTTCTTCCCCCTCTTATTGGAACGGGTCTAAGCTCCTTGATAGCAGGGACTCTTGTTCCGTGACGTATCGACTCCTGGAACGTTTCCTGGCACACTGTGGGCTCTCAACAAATACTCCGTGGTCCAGGTGGTCCCTCCGGCTTCTAAGTTCCTGACTCGAAAATATTCAGGGTTCGGGGCCAATGAGCTCCAACTGGGAAGATGACCAGGAAAGCTTCCTGGAGGAGGTGGTGAGCTAGAGAGGAGCCCGAGGAACGGCAAAGCGGAAGGGCGAGGCCCTGTCTGCCAATCTGCCATTAAAACGCTTTCCAGAGAGTGGGGCTGGGAGCGCAGGTGGGGGGCATGCCCAGGCAGGAGCAATGGGGAAGCCAGGTTTTCTGGAAAACAGGAGCCTGGAGGCTCCCAGAAGCCAGCCTGCCTGGGGATGTCGGTCGGGGGAGGCGGGCAATCGATTCAGCTCTGGTTCAACCTAGGGTTTTTTTCTCCTTCGTGAGTCCCCAGCTCAGTAACAATTCTTCGGGAACGGGTCTCTGCTCATCGGGTAAGCAGAGCTTGCTCTGGCGTGGTTAGGCCTCGCCTAGGAAGACCCTTCCCAAAGCACAGCCAGGCCTACTGAGGCTGGGGTGGGGGAGGGAGCTGAGCCCACAGTCAGGCCCCTGTGCCCAGCGGGGCCTGGTCAGTCAGGGCTTCAGGGCCAGGGGAGTCAGGACAAACGGGCTCTTGTGGTGAGGAGGCTGCCTGCCGTGCCAGGGACACTGCGTACCCGGCGCTGCCACCCACCCGCCTGCGGGGGCCCAGGGCCTGGGAAGCGGGGCTGCCCTTTCAGAGGGGGCCCTCCTGAGCTGTCCTGGCCTCTGGAAAGGACCTGGGGCTCCAGCTGGCTGCGGGAGGTGGTGGGGCTGGTGCCCACTGCCTTCTTTCTCACAGTTCTCCAGCAGGCCGGTGGGGGGTGTGAGGGCAAGAGGATGCCCTGGGGCTGAGTGACGGTTTCACGGCCTTTGTCCCACCCTCCCGCCGTCCACTGTCCTTCTGCCAAGCCCTGGACTTTGCTCCTTCCTTGGTTCCTCCCACAGAAGGCAAGACTCCAGGGCCTTCACCTGCTCATACCTGGAACAAGGGACAGGGGCACCAAGGCACCAGCTGGCCTCCTCTGCCTGGGGACCCTCCAAGAGCTGTATAGGTCTCCACGCGACCGCCAGGGAAGAGC
>NW_006779962.1:1626884-1646689 GCF_000442215.2 Lipotes vexillifer | reverse complement strand
AGCGTGCCCACGCGTGCCAGGCATGTGCTAAGCACTTTAGAGCCCTGTGAGCTGGGCACACTTCTCAACCCATTTAAAGATGAGAGGTTGAGGGGTCCGGCCTCCTCATGGTCAAGGCTTGGGCCTGGTGCTCTGAAAAGGCAAGATGCCTGCATGCATGCGCATGTGCACACACGCCTGTGCTCTCATGATACACGCTCTCCCTCCCCCAGGCACCAGTCGTGAGTCTGCACGTGTCCTTTCACACGTGTGCTCGCTCAGCCACTGCCGGGCTGCCGTGCACACTACTGGTACATGATGACAAACGTGGTCACAAATTCACTCAGACGTGCACATATTCACCCAAAGGCAGGGGGATGCTCCCAAGACGTTTGCATGTCCATGTGCAGGACGGGACACCCAACCCCAGGAGCCTCGCCTGTACCTCATACTGCCAGGCGATGGCCACCCCGCATCCCCAGGCTCAGCGAGCACGCTTCCTCAGGGACACCCCGTGCTACTCCTGGCAGGGCTGGGAAGAGAGGAAGTACTCTGTGCTGGAATTTCCCGGTCCCAAGTGGCTGTGAAAGAAACCGCTCTCGAAATCCTGCAGAATGGCAGTCGTTGCAGTCGTCTGCCGTGACGCGGACGCGGCACTGCCCACCTACAAGCTCCCTGCCCCCAAAGTCCGCACCTGCCACCTCCCTGGCCACCCAGGGCCTCAGGCCAGGTGGACTGCCTCGCCCTTGAACTTCAACCCCGAGCAACTAGAAGGTCAAAGGGCAACCTTCCATTCCACACCTTCCAGTCCCTATGGGGGTGGCGGTGGGGGGTAGTCAGGGGCCTGGAACGCTGGCTACGCAGGGAAAGCCCACCGTATGGCCTGGACAATCTTCTCAGCTTCTCTGGGCCCCAGTTTCCCCAGCTGGAAATACGCGGGGATTCAACTTGGCGCCCTGCCCCCAGTTCTCCAAGGGTGGTCAACACTGCTTGTCCACACAGCTGGTGGGCCACATGGCCACCTGCCTTCCTTGAAGGGTTAAAGGCACTTCCTGCCACCTGCAGAGGCCTTGCCTGTGCCCGTGCCAGGTGCTTCAGGGACATTTCACACACCTTGACATCCAGGGAGTCCACAGGTGAGGCAACCAAGGCATCTACCTGTCTGGATGTTGCAAATCCTAGCCAGGCTCCCAGGCCGCCCCAGACTTCTCTTTCCCCTTTGACCTCTAGACAGCCTCACCTCCCACATGACCAGGGGCCAGGGCCTCCCTTACAGATGGTGATGGAGATGGGCCACAGCCCAGACAGATGCGGGTGGGTAGCAGCAAGAATCTCGGAACATATTCATTTCAGATGGTGGCAGCCCCAAGGGCTTCAACACTGTCCTCCTCACCTCCCCCCCACGTTCTCACCCTCCCAGTTCTGAGCTGGACAGTTACTGGGAAAGGGCCTCCTGCGACAAAGGCCTGTGGTCAGGGTGGAGTTCCAAGAGTGGAGGGGCTGGGAGGTGGGTAAGTTTTGGGGCTCAGGGTCACTCACTGGCCAAGGGGACTTTCCACTCCACCGTCCAGGGTCACCTCCTCCCCACCGCAGCTCCAAAGAGTCAGGTGGGGGCTTCCCTGGTGGCGCAGTGGTTGAGAGTCCGCCTGCCGATGCAGGGGACACAGGTTCGTGCCCCGGTCCGGGAGGATCCCACATGCCGCGGAGCGGCTGGGCCCGTGAGCCATGGCCGCAGGGCCTGCGGGTCCTGAGCCTGTGGCCGCAGGGCCTTCGCGTCCTGAGCCTGTGCTCCGCAACGGGAGAGGCCACAACAGTGAGAGGCCCGCGTACCGCAAACAAACAAAAACAAACAAACAAAAACAAACAAACAAACAAAAACAAAGAGTCAGGTGGGCACACCTGGACTCTCAGGTGGTGCCAGAGAAGAGGCCCTGTGCCTTCCCCAAGTAAACCGGCTCTGGATCCCAACCCAGAAAGCAGGGTCGACCTGGGGTGCCCCTGGCCCCGGGGTGAACCCGCCCCCTCTTACCCTGAGGGGTGGGGTGGAGGGGGGGAAAGGGCCCAGCTGCCTCACTTCGGTGAACTGAGCTCCCTCCCTGCAGAAAGCCCAGGATGGGTGGGGGCAGTGCCCCCGCGTCTTGGTTCCCTCCCGCGCCGGTGGCCTCCTGTCCTTCCTCCCCGGCCGCCCGCGGGGCTGGGGCTCACCTCGTCCGCCCGCGCTCTCGGCGGCCGGACCACCAGCATGAAGGCCGGCAGGGGCGCGCCGCCACGCCCCGCTCAGGGCACAGCTGCCGGCGCCCGGGTCCCGGGCCATTGTCTGCACCGCCCTCGCCCCGCCCCCTCCTCCCGCCGCACTCGAAGCGAGGGCGGGGGACGGGGATGCGGGAACTGGGCAGTCAAGGCCAGGATCGTCCGGCAGCCCCGCGCTGCCCGCACGCCGAACACAGGTGTCCAGCACCGGGTTACCGGGTGCCGCCGAAGCCTCCCCCAGCCCAGGAGGTGGGCACGCCCCCTCCCCCGTTTGACAGATGCGGCCAGGGAGGCACAGAGGGGTGAGACGATGGCCCAAGGTCACTCAGAGAGTGAATGGTCACGGTCAGTCTAGAATCCTGGCTCGGGGTCACCAGCAGCCCCACCCCTCCCCGCCCAGCTCCAAAATCCAACCACTGGGCAGCCTGGCCCCTTCCAGCCTCCCCTCCCTTCCAACATATCACCCTGTCCTGTGGTCGAGGGGCTCCTTCCTGGCTACCCACAGCCCTCATCCCTGTCCTTGGGGCTGCTGGGCACGGGGTCAGTGCCCACAAACTAAAGCAGCCCCTAAGAGGCCCACAGGGCCGGATTGCCTTCCATCCCCATGGCACCCCATTTCCTCACACTGGGGAGCAGTGAGCCACCACGGGTTTAGTGCCTGTTCCAGGACACTGAGTGCTAAGCACTGAGATGGGATACAGATACAGGTGCCCATCTCCGAAGCCAGTGAATGGCCTTAACCATGAGGCCGCCTGCCTCCCCTGGACCATGGAGATGGATGCAGATGGGCAGATAAAGAAGCAGTGCCTGGCCTGGTCCTGGTCCCTCACCCTCTCACCCCAAGGCCCCATAGGTGGCATAATTTATGCACTGAATGGTGAACACACGGGTACAAGGGTAGCTGTGACTACAGATGGGGAAACTGAGGCCAGTAAGAAGGGGCATGCCAGGGGCACACAGCCAAGTCTCCAAGGAGGCCCAGAACAGAAATCCTCTATTTCAGCGCTCTACCCGTCGCCCCCTCCAGCAACACCCTGCCCTGCCATCCTGCTGCAGGCCCAGGTTACTCATGGCTTCAGGATGCAGGGGGTGCAAAGCACAAGACACCATACTCCCCCCACCTCTGGCTGGTACTGGGCTCCATCTGCTGTGCCCTCTGACCCTGCATTTTATGACTTTCTGCTACCATCAACTGTCACTCAGGTGTCCAGGAAATAGCTGTTGCTAGGGGACTGGCCTGATGCCCAGTGGCTGGCTGGCAGGGTGGGGCAATGGGGAGAGGGGAGCAGGCTAGGGTTTCCCTCAGGAAGACTCAGAGGGTGAGGCTGCTGGGTGAGGGTGTGGTAGATCAGCCACAGAGTGGCTAAGGCTACACACAGGCCATGGGAAAGCCCCAGCCCTGAGCCTTCCTGCAGTATTTTGTATTTTGGGGACCCGTAGTTGCCAAGCAACTCCTCCCGGTTGCCATGGGAACTCTCCTTTCTCCTGGGACTTATCATTTTTAGGGGGATGCCCTCTCCTCTCCACCTCCTCACCCTGGCCTGGCTGCCCTGGGAGGAGACATTGACGCCCCAAAACCTCATTCCCCCACCCCCAGGGAGACCACTCAGCCGTGACCCTAAGAGAAGACTCATTGAGGTTCAAAAACCCAGAACCCTAAGAAAATGCAGAGAACAGAGTCCAAGGCCTTCATTAGAGCGGGGTGAGGACGAAAGGGGTTCATTAGCTCTGTTTACATCTCCACTCCCGCTGTTAACCACCACCTTGGGGCCTGCCCTGCCCTGACCGTTGGGAGCTCACTGTAATTGGAATGAATTTGCCCCCAACGCCCATGCCCATGCCTGGCCCCTCCCAGGCTCGTCTGCACGCAGGGACGCGCCCTCACTGGCCCTGCCACCATCTAGCTGTGGGAGTCGCTTGGCCTTCCCACAACTTTGGGGGCCTCAGTTTCCCCAAAGTGAGGATGGCATCAGTGCTGATCTTGCAGATACAGCGAGACACTGCAGCCCAAGGCCGGACGCAGGGAAGGTGCCATGCGCTGGCTGTCGTTACAACAGGCATCTCCGCAGCCCGGGATAGAGGTGTGGGAGTGGCCTTGAACTCTACAGAGCGTGGCCCCGTGACCAGTGTGCCACTGTTGGCCGAGCGGCCACCAAACCCAGGTCCCCAGGGTCCCAGCCCAACGCCTTCCCCATTGGATCTATTGCTTGTCCTATACCCTTGTCCTTTGTGTCTATGGTCTGATCCCCTCAGATGGGAGTCAAGGTGCTCCGCACGGGCCAAGTGCTCAGCTCTGAGGCCCTTGATGAACATCTGCTGCGTAAATCCCTCAGTGACCCACCGCCAAGGGCTACTGGCCCCGGCCTTGTGAGATGTGGAAGCGCCCAAAGGACACAGGAAGAAACGGCCTCCACTTCCCGGGCCAGGGCCACGCGGGGCACTTTGCTGCATCTCACTGATGCCTCGGGGAGCCCAGGGGCCCTGGTCCTCAGCAACAGGTGGTGCTCCCCGCTTTGTACAACCGGGCAGAACCCCACCAGGCGGGCCGTGGGAGAGCTCAGGCAGCATCGCCCCCTTTGGGCAGGGTCTCTGGGGAAGGGACCCCTCAAGCATTGACCTGCTCGGCTTGCCCACCCATCCCCATGGCTGCCCTCTGTGCTCCCCCCAACATCTGGGACGCACGGACACCCGGCCGGCGGTAATGGGAGAGCTGTCTGGAAACCAGTGTAATCATAGCTGCAGGGCCCCTGCAAGCAGCTGAGAAGGCTCGGCTCAGCTTGCAGGTGAAGCAGGAAACGAAAAACTAACTCTTGTGGGTCTCACCGGGTCGGGCCCCGTGGCGGCCCATCCAGGTCGCCACCCACTCACTACCCCGGGGCCCCACCTTGTTTGATTTCCTCCGCAGCGCGTCACCCCTGAACTGACTGTGCTCCTGTTCTATTTACAATTTTGTGTCTGTCGTCTCCTCGCAACTGGAAGGTGAGACCTTTGTCTACGCGCCGCGGCTGTTCAGAGCCGCGCCGGGGCGGCCGCAAGGAGGGCACAGCACCACCTGCTGGTGCTGCATCAGGACGCGCCGAGCTGGGGAGCCGTGCTGTCCCCGACAGGGCACCCCCAGGCTCCACTCACACCCCAAAACCTCCAGCCGGGGGCCCCCGGAGACCTGATCAGACCCCAACTGCTGCCCCCATCCCTGAGGACACCTGGGTACCTGGCCTTCGGGGGTGGAATCACTCCAATGTCCTTGTTGTGGATTGAACTGTGTCCCCACAAAAGATAAGTTGAAGTCCTAACCTTGTGCACCTGTGAATAAGACCTTATTTGGAAATAGTCTTTCTTTTCTTTTTAGGAGCACTCTTCTTTTTTAAATTAATTTTTACTGGATTATAGTTGATTTACAACGTCGTGTTACTTTCTGCTGTACGGCAAAGTCAACCAGTTATACATATACATATAGCCACTCTTTTTCAGATTCTTTTCCCATATAGGCCATTACAGAGTACTGAGTAGAGTTTCCTGTGCTATACAGTAGGTTCTTATTAGTTATCTGTGTTATATATAGTAGTGTGTACATGTCAATCCCATCTCGCAATTTATCCCCCCCTGCCGCTTTCCCCCTTGGTAAGCATACGTTTGTTTTCTACATCTGGGACTCTATTTCTGTTTTGTAAATAAGTTCATTTATGCCATTTTTTAAGACTCCACATATAAGTGATATCCCATGATATTTGTCTTTCTCTGGAAATAGGGTCTTTGCAGACATGATCAAGTTAGGCTGACGTCATACTGGAGTAGGGTGGGGCCCTAATCAAATGACCAGTGTCCTTATAAGAAGAGGGAAAACTGGACACATACACACAGAGGAGGCCATGTGAGTATGGAAGCAGAGTTTGGAGGGATGCGTCTACAAGGCAAGGAACATTAAGGATTGCTGGCAACCACCAGAAGCTGGCAGAGGCAAGGAAGGATCCCCTCCTAGAGTCCTCAAAGAGCATGGTGGCCTCCAGAACTAAGAGAGAATAAATTTCTGTTGTTTTGAGTCACACAGTTTATGGTACTCTGTTACAGCAGCTAAAGGAAACTAATACACCACCCCACCTCCAGTGGACCAAGTCCCACCTCTGCTACCCCAGCCAAGTGCAGCCAAGCCAGTGTTCCAGGCAGAGCCCAGGAACCTGATGACCATGCAGGTGACCCGGGGCAGGGAGGATGGAGCGCAGGTGAGCACTCGGTAGATGCCAGACCCAATCATCATCCTCATCTTCAGCATCATAACCTCCCCTCCTCAAATCAACCCTGACCACAGGACATTTCCTTCCGGAATATCTGTCTGCACCCACCCATTGCCTAGATGAATCCCACCAATAACCCGAGAATGATCTCAGAGACAGACCCCACCCTGATTGAGCCTCAGTTGAGACCACAGCCCAGCCTCCTGGGTGACCTCGCGGCAGAGGCTCCCAGCTGAGCTGAGCCTGCCTCCTGGTCACAGACACTGAGAGGGTCAGTGTTTGTCCTTGTACGCGCTACGTTAGGGGATGCTGTCACCTGGCACAGACACCGGCACATCCTTCCAGGTCTTGCCCTGCCCTCCTCCCCGCTCTCCTTCTCAGCTCTCCCAGCCACACTGGCTCCTGTCTCACTTCCTCCTGGCTACAAAATCTTCTGTTTCCAAGTCTCTGCACCTTTGGCCTTCCCCCAGGCTCACTGCTCACAGAGTGTGCAGGGCTGGCTGCTCTTGTCTTTCTGGTCACAGCATCAATGTCACCTTGGAGGCCTTTTAGACCCTCCAGGGGCTCCTGGCCCTCATTCCAGGGCCCTGACTCATTCCCTAGAGCACTTGCTCTTCTCTCTCACGTGGATTTGCTTTCCTGCTTTTGTCCATCTGCCCTTCTAAGCTGTGAGTTCCTGGGTGAGTGCCCAGGGCACAGTAGCTGAATCAACAGAGGATCTTGGAGCCCCCTCCTGCCTCTGAGCCGCTCATATTGTGGACCTGGAGGCTAGCAATAAAAGGTGCCTGTTGGGTCGGAGGCAGGGGGATGCCTAGAATGACTCCCGGGTGCCCCTTCCCTGTTCCAGTTGCTCCATTGAGCAGAGTGAGCACAGCCCGCCCCCTGGTGGTCAGACCCAGAACTGCAGCCCCAGGCAGGAAAACCAGAAAACAAAACACACACCTTTGTTTGGGTGTAGTCAAGGCAGCGACTCTCCCTACCCCGGAGGGGCAAAGGAGCAGGACCTGCCGGCTCCAGGGGCGATGTGCAGGACCTCAGAAGCCTCTCTTGCTCCCCTCTTTCCCGCCACTGTCCTGGTGTCCAGTTCACTCCGGAGGCCTCCTCACTCCAACCAGGGCAGTGACTCCACCCACTTCCAAAGGAGGACCCCCAGGTGCCAACAAAGACGTGGTCCAACGCTCTGCCTCATTCTGTACCACCCAGGTCCCCAGGTCCCCAGTTCTCCAGGCCCCCAGGTCCCCAGTTCCCCAGGCCCCCAGCCCCCTGCTCAGAAGGACCTCGAAGGAGTGGAAAGCATTTTCTACTCGGAAAAACTTGGAACACAGTGGGTCAGGGATGGAGAACCAAGGCCAAAAGACTCTTCTACGAGCTGCAGGACCCTTGGGATTACGCCATCTATGCACCCCAAATTACAGTGGAGTAAACCAAGGACTTCTCTCCTGTAATTCCCTCCACACTACGGGGGAATCTCATCCTAGTTCCAGGTGCCCAGAGTGGTGGATGCAGGACCCAAGGAACTGTCCTCTCCAATCTGCCCTGGGGATTGTTCCTGCCTACGCCGACCCCCGGGAACCTTGGAGACGCCCAGCCCGTCTGCCTGGCACCTCTGTCCCTCACGCTTTGAGCCCTGAGCATGTTGCCAGGAGACTAGATGGACCTGCCCCGTGGTAGAGGTGACTCCAACCAATTTCTTCTTTCCCCCCTGTCACCTCTGTGTCCACTCTCCTCTGAATCTACGCCATGGTCCCCACCTGTGAAGTCAATGTGTGTGTATGTACCTGTGGGCGCGTCGGGATGCCGAGAGGAAAGAGCCCCTCATGGGTGGAGGTGAACAGGGGTCCCCCAGAATCTTAGGGGCTCTCATTCCCAAAGGAAACCCCATGATAGTGGCTGAGCACTGGCATTGGAGGCTGGAACCCTCCCTTCTCTTCTGGACTCTGCCCACCTCGTGGCCCCGGGCCAGTCCGTGTCTTTCTCCTGGCCTCAGTTTCCCAACTGTACCAGGAAGGGTTGGACGCGGAACTGCTGCGTAAGCGCGCGCTCAGCGTGGACTCGGCGCGGTGCTCCTTCCCGGCTGGATGGGGTGTGGGCTGGGGGCGGGGGCCGGCACGCGGTCCTTCCTCCACCCCCTGGCGGTGCGGAGGGCGGTCGCGGCCGGGCGGGGCACTCACCTGGCAATCTACCATCATCCTCAGCCCTGGCAGCACATCGCCGGCCCCAGGGCGGGGCCCAGGGCTCGCAGAGGCCGGTGGCCTCGGCCCGCGCGCGGCGCAGAGGGGCGCCCGGCTGCGGGGCTCATGGCGCGGCCTCCCGTCCCCGCCGGGCCCGGGGCTCCGCCAGCGCCGCCGCCGCCGCCAGCGCCGATCCCATTGTCTGCGCCGCGCCGCCGGCCGCTCGGGCCCCGCTGCTGGGTTCCGCCCGGGCTCCCGGGCTCCGGCCGGGTGGGCGGAGACCGCCGCGGCCCCGCCCCGCCCCGCCCCTGCCCTGCCTACCGCAGGTGTGAGGGGCGGACCCCGCCGCGCGAGCTCGGGGACGCGCAGCGGTGTCCCCCTCGCTGGGTGACGTGAGTGGACCCCGCCGGGGCAGCAGGGCCTAGAGTCTACGGCAGGGAGCGCACACGGGGCCTGCGCGGGCCCGTGGACGTCGCGTGCACGTGAGCCCCGCCTTGCCGCGCGCTCGCGCGCAGCGCACCGGGGAGTCACAGCGCGTCTCCCACCTCCGCCACCTGCTCTGTTCCTCCTGTGCCCCCTAGGACCTCCAGCCGCCCCAAACGCAACCGGGCGGGGGCGGGGCTGGGCCGGGTGGTAGTGTAGGCCTGGAGATGTGAGATTGTACACCCCCATCCTTCTGTCCTACCCCGTATGCCACCTGCTGGGGCCAGCTCAGCGCATGAGCGCATGGCTGGGACAGGCAGTCCTGGAGGCGGTAGTGGACACGGGGTACAGAAAAGAAGGTCAAGCCGCCCCTACCGCCCCCCCCACTCCCTTCCTTGTTTTCCTGGCAGGACTTCCGGACACGAGGTCCAGCCTGTCGCCAGCTGCAGCCCTGGCTGGTGAAAGGGGGCTGGAGGAGCCCAGGGAGGAGGGGCCCACCACTGGCTGAATGACTGTCGGCGGTAGTTAGTGTTAGTAAGAACAGCCCCTGGGTGCTCAGTGATTTTGACATTTTTTATTTGTGAGCAGTGGCCTCAGCTTTCAAGGTCACTGAGCTCCAAGTGAATGGGGGGCTCAGAATCATTGCTCTTCACCTTCACTGAGCCTGCACTGACCATCAGAGGCCTTGTCCTGTGTTGGGCGCCCTCAGCCAGGCGACCTCCTGAGTCCAAGCACTTTGGGCACCTTCCCCCTGCTTTAATCCCCAACACTCCCTCCCAAGGTCAGAGTGACTGACCTTATCTTCAGCGGAGGAAACTGGGCTCTGAGAGTCACCACACGAGATTGCCTGTCACACGGCTGTGACGTGGCCCTGCTGTGGGTTTCAACCCAGATCATTCTGACCCCAAAGGCTGTGGTTGCCCAGGAGCCCAAGGTTGTGGCCTCTGAGCCCAGCCTTGGAGGTGAGTCCCTCTTGGATGGGGGGCTTCAGGGAGGGGCGCTGCAGGCAGGGGCTCTGCAGGGGGAGGGCTTGGTGGGGTCCCTGGGGGAGGAAGGCTGTAGGGAGGCTGGGGTAGGAGTGAGGGGTGCACACACTGGGGAGGGTGTCTGGACCAGACCACACAGGGGTCTGAGTGTGGGGCAAGGAGCTGGGGATCACTGCAGGTTGGGGGCAGCAGGGGACACGATCCATGTGGTTTTATCAGAGCCACAGCATCTCAACTGGAAGGAGCTTAGTGGGTGCGTTATTCACCCCACCCAAGCATGCATCCCTCAGTTTCCTCCTGTGCACAGTGGGGGCTGTGATGGTCATCTGCCCCCTCCCAGGGTTGGGCATGTTGCATAGCTATAGGTCCCAGACCTAGCTGCTTCTCCAAGTACCTGCCCAGAAGTCGGTGCCCAGAGGTATCCCAGCCATAATCCCATTTGATCGTCACCCCAGGGCCTCAGAGAGATGGAGTAACCTGCCCAGCATCCCTCGTGTGCTAGGACAGACTCAAACCCGTGTTCTCTCAGCTGCCCCACATTCATGCAGTCATTCAACAAACATTCATGGAATGCCTCCTGGGTTTCCGGTACCAGGGTAAACCTGGCTGACTGCCGTCTGTACCCTCTTGGGGTTTACCAACTGGGGAAAGAGGTGGAGATGGGCAGAACACTGTCAATGATGCCATAGGGATGAGGATTTATGGGAACACTGAAAGGCACCCACCCTGGAGGGGGAATAAATCAAGGCAGGCTTCCTGGAGGAGATGTCGTGAGTCTGTCCCCAGGAATTGGCCAGGTGATTGGACAGGGAGGCCTGACCAGCAGGCTGTTGAGAGTGGAGGTGTGCAGGGCCAGACCCTGTGGCAGAGCAGGGATGCTGGACTGTAGGGAGTGGGGTGGTGGTAGGTGGCCATGAGGGGACAGCAAGTTTAAGTTTCAGGGGCCTCCCTGGCAGGGGGCACTGCAGACATTTTGCATCTGTAATTTTGTCTATTTCTGGCACTCCCCCTCCCTCTGCTGGGTTGGGCCTGTCTCCCGCCACCCCTCCCACTCCTACCAGGCCCCTTACTTCTTCCCACCCATGGAGCAGCTCTGGCCCCAAGCCCTCAGCTCCTTTTTGGAAAGTAGCCTGGACCCTGGTTTGGGTCCAGGAGTTGGGCACTGTAACTCACTCCACTGTGTCTGAGGCCTGCGCCCTGGGATGGAGACCAGGGTAGCCATAGTGCCTGGGGTTTGAGCCACGGCCGAGAAGGGCCCATCAGCTGGGCTGGGAGTGAGAAGGGGCTCACTTCCCCGCAGCAAGGATGGTGCTGCCCGGGCCTCAGGGCCTCAGGGCCACCTGCTCCTGAGGGCTTCTCTGGTCTCCACATCAAGGGCCCTCTCCCTGCTCCAACATGGAAGCTCCCTGAAGGCGGGGCCTGCTCATTCAACACTGCTGGCCTCACACACACCCTGGGGCAGGTCCAGGCTCCATGGTTAAGGTGCTCCCCACTAGGGACACATGGGCCATGGGTCCACCCTTGTCCCTCTGCCCAGGGAGCCCCTTGGGGCCTCTCCCTGACCGTCCTCTCCAGTGCAGGCTGTCTCCTCACAGCGGTCACTCAGTCTGTCCGCACTCTTGCAGTCTGTCCTCGCTTGCCGCCCAAAACACAGGCTGCAGGAAGCGTGGACTTGGGGCTGGCCCCCGTTTTGCCAGGGGTGGTCCTCCTCCTCCCGACGTGGCCACAGACCGCAGCAAACCCCACCCTCTGCCCCTGCCTTACGTGGCAAAGATGCTGCTGCCCCCAGGGGAGTGGACACTGGGCCACCCCCCACTGTATCTCTGTCCCAGGCAGAGGGAACCACCGCAGGGTTCTGAAGACCCTCTAATCCTGGGCCTGCACCACGGCCTTGGGGTCCCACGCCCGCCAGGGGCATCCCAGGGCTGAGGATGACCGCGGATGCAGGAACCCCGGCAGACATACTTGCTATGCGCTCAGGGACCAAGACCCCACAGGGTATCCAGCTGGTGGGCTCTGCGCCCCCCGACGCAGGAGAGCACATCTGGCGACATTTCCACTTCACCCATCTCCCAGGAGGAGCAGGGTGAAATCCTGTCTGTTGCAGCGGCCAGCATCAGCCCAGGTTCTCTGGAAAACTGTACCCCGACCACACCCACCCGAGCTGAGTGTGTTTGCAACCCAGGCTGTCTGCATCCCTGCGGGCTGGTGGCCAAGATACTCGGATGTGCAGGTGAAGAAACCCCGGTTAGGGCCGAGCACACGCCACCTTTATTAAAAACTGCCCAAACCCTCTTACAAAGGAGGCGGCTGGTGCCAGGGAGTGTGGTGCACCTCAAGGGAGGTGGGACATGAAACCAGAGAGAGCCTAGACCTGGTCGATTTCAAAGGCTCACTCAGGGTCCTGAGCGAGGAATTGGCTCCGTGTGGCTGGGGGACATCACAGTATCCAGGACCCCTGCAGCCAGAGAAAAGCGGTCCGGGATGCCTTTCACAAGAGAGGTAGAAGTGCAGCTTTAAGGGCAACAGGCAACAGAAGGGGGGCAGAGGAGAAATGTGAGGTACTGGGCGGGGCTGAGACTCCAGAGCCTGCCCCAAGGCACGTGTGCTGGGTGAGGCCTGCAGGGCCCTGTCTTTTTCCACCTCTGGTCTCCCCGCCTCCCGTCCTGCTGTTCCTGGGACACAGGCTGTGTGATCTTGGCGTTCTCCTCATACGCACACCGCCCTCCACAGTTGACAAAGGTCTTTACAGGCCCATTTTCCCACTGGATTCTGCTGGCAGACAGAGGTAGACAGCACAGGGCTGGTCTCACTTAAGGCTTGAGAAGTGAGGCACCGGTGCAAGGAGGCTCCGGTGAGCTGGGCGCTCACTGGGGTCCCCCCTAGCAGACCCGGCTCAGCCATCAACTTCTTAGCCAGTCGGTGTCCTTGTCGAGGGGAGAAAAGCGGATCAGCTTCAGGCTGGGGGTGGGGCTTCCTGTCATCCCAGAGGTACTCGGGGGACAGCACTTTGGAGGCTTATGTGAGACAAAGCGGCGGTTCAGGTGACTCTCCGCCTGCCAGGCCGCCACGATGCCGTTGGCCTTGTCTGCCAGGATGCCCATGTGGCAGCCTCTGGTAAACTCGTACACCTTGGCCACCCGCCCCCCAAAGACCGCCCCGCCATAATAGAAATCCCCCTCGCCATCCGCCACAAAGGCGGTGGAAAGAGGCCGGCGCTCGTAGGGGAACTGCTGGCGGGGAACAGCAAAGTAGCCGGGGTGAATGGCAGCGACCAGGTCCCCCAAGGTCTCGGGGCCCCACGGGTTCTGGAACACCATGTCCACATCGAGGCAGACGAGGTAGTCGACCTCCCGGTGCGCCCTCTCAGCAATGTGCTGGCTGATGCTCTGCATCCGGCGTGTGGAGATCTCCCAGCGGGAGTGCCTCGGGCTGGGGATGATGCTGCCGAGGCGGCCGGAGCCCAGCCGGACCCGAGGAACGGCCGTGGGGTCGTCAGTGAAGACATAATAGTGCACCTGGAACCCCTGCATGAAGAACTGCTCGGCTGACTCCAGGAAGTGCTGGACGAACTGGGTGTACCTGGTGGAGAGAATCCCATCATGCACCACGGCCTCAGCGGGGCCACTGCCCGGGTCCCCACTATGTGCTGGCACCACACAGACAGGGCTGGGGTTGGCCAGGCTGGGGTCCACCTCCCAGCTTCCCATCTCAAGAAGTCACTCAGGTCCACCGCTCGGGGTCCTTGTCTGTCAAATTCCCACAATCTTAGTACCAACTTCTTAAGACTGTCCTAAGAATGATACTTGATGACTCATATTCACAGACTGAGCTAACTTTTACTGAGCACTTACTAAGTGCCAGGCAGTGTTCTAAGGGATTCTTCTCTCCTTCTAGCCTCATAAACTCCCTAGAAGGCAGGGACCACAGTCCCCACTTCCTAGGCACAGACACTGAGGCTCAGAGAGAGGAAAGTAGCCAAGAAACGGGGAAGTGGCCGAGTCAAGGGAAGGTGAGTGGTGCTGGCTGCTGGGTGCCGATTGGGCCAGGGGTGTGGGGGTCCCCTGATCCCCGCTGGGACATCTATCATCTAGCCAGTGCTTAGCTGCTGGGGACCCATTAGGGTCCCTCTCTCAGGAGTCCCAGAAAGGGACCCAGAGGGAAGCTGCCAGGTGATGGCTCCTAAAGGAAAGGGCAGGCGGGGTGAGGAAGGAGAGGGGAAAACAGGAGGTGTCCAGAGAGCCCGCAGGCCGGAGGCTGGAGGAGGGTCCCTAAGGCAGGGCCAGCTCTGCCTGGGTCTCTTGACCTGCCTGTGGCCTGACCACGGACCCCCAATTCTATGAGGTGGTCTGGGGGGCTTTCCACTCCTTCACACCTGCCTGGACGGTTCAGGGGAAGCAGAAGGGGTGAAGGGACAAGGGTGTCTCCTGACAAAGGCTCCTGCCGCCCCCTCACCTGGGCTGCCTCCCCCTCCCCCCTTCCATGCCAGGGCCAGACCCCCTTCCTCCAGGAAGCTCCCCTCCCACCAGCATACTCCACTCTGCACTTCCCACCTGCACAGCACCTGGTTCAGTGCCTCCCTGGTGCCCGGGTTGGGGTCTTGTCTCTCCCCAGACTATAAATTCCTGGGGCTCAGAATTTATAACCCCCTCTACCCCCAGCCCAGCCCAGCCCACTGCTCACTTCCCCACGGCAAACACCGTGACCCCGACGGTCAGGTTCAGCGGCTGGTAGATATGACGCAGAAGTTCCGGCTCGAAGGTTCCCTCGGAGACAATGGGCGCTAGCCAGGGTGTGAGTGTCAGGAACTCTGTGGGCCTGGCAGCAGAGGAGGCCGTGGGGTCGAGACCCTCCCCTGGGAAAGCCTCCCTCTCATCTTGGCCCTGCCAAAGCTGTGTGACCCTGGGCAGCTTCATCCCTGTCTCTGGGCCCCAGTATCCTCATGTGGAAAGTGGGGATAGTCATAGTTACTTCCCAGCGTGGTCAAGACCAGGAGTTAATGCATGCCCAGTGTCTAGAGGAGCCTGGCATTTCCGGTGCCCGCTAAGTGCCTTCGGAGACGGGGGTCATCAACATCATCATCAACGACGGATCGAGCACGACTGTGCGGAAGACGCAGTGCTCTGCATTATTATTATTATTATTATTTTTGGCCGTGCCACGCAGCTTGAGGGATCGTAGTTCCCTGACCACGGATTGAACCCAGGCCCTCAGCAGTGAAAGCACGGAGTCCTAACCACTTGGACTGCCAGGGAATTCCCTGCTCTGCATTTTGCAAACACCATCTCATCTGGTCCTCCAACCTCCTATCAGGTGGGTATTATTATTATCCACCTGTGCAGAAAAATCCCCGAGGGGTTGGGTAACTTGTCCAAGGTCACACAGCTAGTGACAGAGCTGGACTGGAGCTCAGGTCCCAGACCACCCAGACCCCGAGGCCAGTGGACACCTCCAGTACCCCAACTTCCAGATCAGAGGCCTGTGCCCCCGCCTCCACCCCAGGTCTCTCCATTCTGTGCCCAGGCCCTAATCAACACCTACTTTTGCTCCAGCAGCTTGGGCTGAGGGTACTGTGATCTGCAATCAAGAAGGGTGAGTGGTTACGGGGAGGCAGCCCCCAGCCCCGGGGCCGCAAAGGGGGAAGTGACAGTCTGCTTACCGTGTCACGGGCTGGAATGACTTCTCCCCCTTGTACTGCACCTTCATGCTGCTGGTGGGAGAGGTGAGACAGAGCTATCAGTGCCGGTGGGGGGCAGAAACACTCAGCAGGGAAGATGAGGCCGAGGTGAAGCACCCCCATGGGACAGGCGCCCCCCACCCCCCAGACGCCCTTGACCCTCCGCCACTGCTCTGTCCACTCTGTCGGGGCTGGACTCCTATAGAGGCGGTCTGTCCAGGCTCACCGTGTGGCAGGGCAGTGATTCCAGCCTGGCACCATTTGTCTCCAAAGTCTTTTTCTGTGTCTCTTTCAAACATATTTGCTCTGGAAGAGCCTGGCACTGGGGAGACGGTCTGCGGAGCTGCAAAGGCCCAGTGAGCCCAGTTCTGCCACTTTCTAGCCTGGGTGGGCGAGTTACTTAACCTGAACCTACGGTGATGGTCAGTGGAAGGAGCCAGTTACACAACCACCAATCAAGGCGTCGCTGTGAAGGTACGGATTTTGTAGATGTCAGTAACATCTACACCAGTCGACCCCATGTAAAGATCCTCCCCCATAGTCTGGCAGGCCTGATATGGTCAGATGAAAAGCTATAGCATAGAACTGAGGTTTCCCTGAAGAAGAAATTCTGCCGGAGGACAGCAGTGCCAGCTCCCGCCGAAGAGTTCCAGCCCACCCTTCCCGACGGCCCGCTCCGTGGATTTCAGACTGGCTTCGCCACCCCACAGTCGTGTAAGCCGATTGCTTTCAATCAATCAATCAGTCAGTCAGTCAGTCAGTCTCCCTCCGTCTTCCTGGTTCTGTTTCTCTAGTGGAAGTCTGACTGATACACCCATTTTCCCTCATCTGTAAAATGAGGCAGCACCCTTAACCCTTAGAGCTGTTGGGAGAGGTAAGAGAGGTATGTGAGTCGGGGCCTGGCAGCCAGTGCCCAGCACGGAGCGAATGGTAAGGGCAGCACCCTGGCCCCTTCTTGGCAGGCTGTCTGTGTGGCCGGCCTCCACTAGCTGCGGCCAACCTGGGGGGATTAGGAAGGAGGGCTGATTAAGGAAGGAGGTGGCCGGCGATAGGGTCAGATACAGGAGGCTGCCGGTGACATGCCTCTGGCTCTGCCACCAGCTGGCTGTAGAGACCAGGGGCCAGACATCTCACTCCTCGGGGTTTAGTTCCCTCACCCTTAAAATGGGGACAATAATATCGCTCCCCAGGGTGGAAGTGAGGCCTGGGGGATGGAAAGGCTTGCCCAAGGCCACCCAGGGACGGGGTCAGAACCTGTTCCAGCAGAGGCCTGAGCTTGCCTGTAAGGCTCAGACCACCTGAGGACGTGGGTGCCTGCCATTCACTTGGGTCTCTTCAGTACGTCACCTACGATGGGATGGCTTAAGCCTCCTGGAGCTTTCCTAGTTTTTTCAGTCTATGCTTTGTGTGTGGGGTAAGATATACATAACAAAGATTTCCCATTTTAACCATTTGAAAGTGTACAGTTCAGGGGCATTAAAGGACATTCACATTGCTGGGCAACCATCACCACCATCCACGTCCAGAACTTTCTCATCGTCCCAGACTGAGACCCTGTCCCCCTGAAACACTAACTCCCCATTCCCTCTCCCAGCCCCTGGTAACTATTATTCCTACTTCTGTCTCTATAAATATGACTATTCCAGAGATCTCTTAGAAGTGAGACCCTATTATATTTGTCCTTCTGTGATCAGTCTATACTCTGGAAGCAACAATTTTTAAAAATTGATCCATCCAATTGGCCCCCTGCTCTAGTTTCACACAGACAAGCACATTTTAGGCCCCTGCTCAGAAAGGGATAGGGGGACTTCCCTGGCCGTCCAGTGGTTAAGACTCCACGCTTCCACTGCAGGGGGTGCGGGTTTGATTCCTAGTCAGGGAACTAAGATCCTGCGTGCTGCACAGCACAGGCAAAAATAAATAAAGAAGACAACATCTTCAAAAAGAAAAAAAAAAAAAGAAAGAAGAAAAGAAAGTGATGGGACTCTGAGAAGGTGGTCAGAAGTGAGAAGGGGAAAGGGGCGCTTGTTCCACACTTCCCTGGCCATTGGTATTTCCCTTCCCCCGCACCAGCCTGGACACACTCTGCTCTGGCCACTTTAACGGGTTAGACCTAAGAATTCCAAAGCCACAGATGAGCCAGAACCAAAAAAAGGAACTTCACATTTCCAAACCTCTGAAGGTCACGAAACTAAAAGTAAAGAAGAGATCCAAATGAACAGAGGGGAAGATGTGACCATTTCAAACAAACAAAACTCTCCAACTTTAATCTATTAAAAAAAAATAACTCAGTAGAACCAAAAGATAGACACACTGCAAAGAAAACAAAAGGTAGCAAGTGCTTTCGGCCAAGGGTGGTGACAGAGGACCCGCCGACAGGCCAAGGAGAGAAGGTGCCGGAGCAGGCGAGTCACCAAAGAGGAAATTCAGTTAATGGGAAGGCATGGGGGAGGTGAGGGCCTGGTAGGAATCAAAGAAATGAAATTTAAACCACATCGCATTTCCCATGTCTGGGGTCAGCAAGGTGGTTTGCTTTTTGTTTTTCATAGCACCTAATACTTCCAGCACCAGCCCAGGTGCAATGCAGCTGCAGGGGGGTGGTGTATCTGTGTGAGTTCGAGTGTGTGTGTGCCACAGTCCCCCTGCAGAGCAACCTGGCGCGATGAGTGAATACCTCAGCCGTATCCTCTGGCTCAGAAACTTACCAAAGGAAAGGATCTTTAAGATGGAAAAAGCTGCATATCCAAAGTTGCTCATTACAAACTAATTTAGAATGCTGGGAAACTGGAAACAACCTAAATGCTGCAAACTTGTTGGTGGGAAAGGGAGAGAGATTCAAGAATTAGGGCCCAGTCCCTGGGTGGAATAAAATGATGGTGACCAGATGCCAAAAAAGAAAGCCAATTCCGGGGAAACTGGATAAAAATCACAAAAACATTGTGGTCACAACTACTTTCAAAAGCAAGCAGCCTTTCTGCTTTTTAGAACAATCTGTTCAAATACAAAGCGTAGCAACCAACGACCTGACAATGAACTTTGGAGTCAGAGTATGACTTGGACCAGCAAGACACAAGAGGGTATTTCCTTTTCTTTTGTCTTTTCTGTTATCCAGCCTCCTAATTTACTGTATTCTATGTTTATAATAGTGAAACACACTTCGTTGTTAGTAGTCTATGATCCAGATTTTAAACTTTCCTTTTGCTGTCATGAAAAACAAGACTGGGCGGCCAAATGTCCCCTTGAGACTGTCCCAAACCACCTTTTTCACTCCTTTTTTTGGGGACTTTGAAAATTTTTGTTATTAGTTTTAGTCTGATGACACAGAGGACTTGGCTGGGAAACACACTGGTTCTCATAAACCAGCACTTATTTGGGGCATGAAACAAAGCACAGTGAGAGGAGGTCACTGGGACCAGGCCGGCGCTGTCACAGATCAACCTGCCCAGGGGAGAGAATTATTCGCTAATAACAGCTGAACGACAACAGCGCTGGGGCGATCTGAACAGCAGACTGTTCCATCCCATCTTGGCAAGTCTGAGATACGTTTGATATCGGATATAAAAAGTGATGCAATCAGTAGGAATCATTTCAAGTTCTAGGTTCATCTATAACCAAATCTTTTTCACTCTTAACTGACAAAATGTCAGATTTGTTATGTGGGGGAGACTGGTCACGTGTCCATTTCTTCTTTGAATCCACAGAGAACACAAAATTGAGCAAAATGTCAAGTCCTGGACTTCCCTGGTGGCGCAGTGGTTAAGAATCCGCCTGCCAATGCAGGGGACAAGGCTTCGATCCCTGGTCCAGGGAGATCCCACAGGCTGCGGAGCAACTAAGACTGCGAGCCACAACTGCTGAGCCCACATGCCACAACTACTGAAACCCAGGTACCTAGAGCCCATGCTCTGCAACAAGAGAAGCCACCGCAAGGAGAAGCCCGCGCGTCTCAACGAAGAGTAGCCCTGGTCGCCACAACTAGAGAAAGCCTGTGTGCAGCTAAGAAGACCCAATGCAGCCAAAAATAAAAAATAAAATAAAATAAATAAATTTATTAAAAAAAGAAAAAAAAGTCAAGTCCTAAAAGCAC
>NW_006779962.1:1593661-1626771 GCF_000442215.2 Lipotes vexillifer | reverse complement strand
CTCTTTCCTGAGCACCTCCTACGTGCCAGGTGCAACACCAGGATATTTACAGGTATCATTACAGTACCCCATGCTCTGGCTGGCTCGAGAGGGGCACCTCTATCATCCCATTTTATAGATACAGCAAGTGAGGCTCAGAGCTATGCAACATGCTCAAGGTCACAACTGTGGAGGGGGCACTGCAAGGACAGCCAAGGACTGAAACAGGGGAACTTCACTCCACATTTGTGGCAGCTCATCACACTGCTCAGAATCATGAGCTTAGGACCTAAGAACCTACAAAGTGACCTTAAAAACCCTCTCATCCCCTCCACTCCGGGGGCCCCCAATTCTCCCTAGCCCATACTTACAAGATCTCTGGGCAGGGGAGATAATAGGGGACATAGGAGACCGACAGCCAGTTCTCGACATACACCCTGGGAAGGAAATACATCTGTTGACCTGACTTTGCACGTGAGGCTGAAAACTCACTTTGCTGCATGTTAGTGGGAATGCAGGCCCCGAGTGGTGCACCTGGGATACACATCCCCTCCCCCCGCCCCCGCCCAATCATTCCTTGGGTCTGGCTGACCTCGCAGGACAAAGCCTCCTGGTCTTCTGCAATGAGTCACTAGCCATGCAGCCATTCATTCCTGGGACAGGAATGTTCTTGATGCCAGGCCCTGCACACAGGGGGCTGGTGGTTGGGGGCAGCCCCCAGAGCTTTGTGGGAAGAACACATAGGGTGAATTCTGGAGCATAAACATTAACATGGCTAGAAGGACAGTCCAGGCAGAGGGAAGAGCAAGTGCAAAGGCCAGACCAGTGCAAAGCAAAATACATAAGTCAGGCTAGTTCAGTCTTACTGGGGCTGGGCTGAAGGGACAGGTGCACCGAGAGAAGTGGGTGGGACCTGGGAATCCTGTGAAGGGGTCAAGGTTTGGGGGTTGAGATGCTGAGAGACAGAGGGGTCTGGGGTAGGGAGGGAGGGCTCCATGGGGCATGCTCACCACAGAGAGCAGAGGGCCATGCCCACCAGCAGGCAGAACCCCAGGACCAGGGCTAGTCTGGGGCAGTGCATGGCTGGGTGGGCAGCAACTGAGCCTGGGTAACTGCAGAGTCTGGGTGTGCCTTGGTGAATCAGCCCACCTCTCTCAGGGGTGTCAGGCTCGGAGTCTGTGTCTCCGGGGTCCGGGAAACACCTGCAAAGGAATGCTCCTTATCCACAGGACAGTGGCCCCATTTTTGCTGCCCTGCCCTCCCCTGGGTGGCCTCACCACGGGGATGTGGATTCCAGCTGTCTCCTCGTCCTGCTGGGCCCAGGCCCAGATCTGGCAGTTCTGAAGGACAGAGACTCAGGACTCAGCCAAAGCCTGCTGCTGTGCCTTGGGAAAGGCACTGGGCCGGAAAGACCTGCCTTATCTCTCAGGTCTCCCTGCTGACCTTCTGTGATGAGCTAAGGGCGGCCATCCTAGGGACTAGGGGAACATTGCTTGGGGGTGGGGTGGGGCGGGGCTTGGAGGATTCCAGGGGAAGCTGCGAGGACGCCGGAAATCAACCCCAGAGCCCGCACCGCGGGGACACACTCGGCCTGGGGAGGGGTGATGCGCTGGGAGGGGCGGCATAGATCCCCCGGGATGGGGGTGGGGGCAGGGGTGGTAGCAGCGCATTCCTCCGGGAGAGGGGGCCTGGGCTCTCCCGGGACCGCGGGAACGCGCTTCAGCTCTCACCCGCTCTCGGCGGTAACCTTGGGCAAGGCGCTCTCCTGCCCGCTCCACCACAGCCTCGGAGTCCACCTCAGCTATAGGGGGCTTGGTGAGGTGGCAAGACGCAATCCGCACCGCCCCTGGTGTGCGGGAAGGGCTCTAAAGCGCTGGGTCCGGCCCGGGTCACAAAGAGCGCGGGACGCCTGACAGCTCTGCGGGGGTCCGCCCGAGGTCAGATAAAGATCCCCGGGCCGGAGTTTTGGGGCTTTGGCCCCGACTCACCCGGTGGCCTCTGGCAGGCCCGCTCCCTCTCCCTCTCCCTCCCTCTGCGAACCTCCGTTTCCCCACCCGGGCTTGGGGCGCGGCGTCCTCCAAAGCTCCGCGTCGACCGTCGGCTCCGCTGGATTCTTCCTCCGGTGGGGCCCGGGCCGCCGGGGCCGCTCCGTCGACGCAGAACCAGGCCCGAGCTTCGGCTGCCCCAGCCGGGGATCTGCACCCAGGAGCTTGGGTCTGAGTCGCGCACCTCTACTTCGTCCGGTCACTGCAGGCTCCGGGCTCGCGGCGCTGCTCCTCCGGCCGGGCGCGGGGCGGGGACAGGGAGCGGCGCGGGAGCGTGACTGTCCCTGCGGGCTGCAGACTCAGCCCCTTGCGGCCGGACCAGCGTTAGAACAGACGGAGGGGCGCAGCCCGGCCCTGAAAACGGGGTCTCAGTTCGCCTGCTGTCTGGCGAAACCCAGGGCCTGCCGGTCGCCTTTAGTAGCGCGCTGGGTGGGGCCAGACGCAGGCCCCGCCTGGATCGGGGGCGGCGCAGGCCCCGCCCACCTACCGCTGCTCCTCCTACCCACCCGCCCGCCCCGCCCCGCCCCGCCCCGCCCCGCTCACCAGCTGCAGGCCCCAGTCCCCAGGGGTCCACGCGCGCCGCGGTCCCAGGACCTTTAACCTCTGCTGGCTACCTGGGCCGTGGCCTCCGACGCAGGCGACCCTCCTTGCAGGCGAGGAGCGCGGGTCAGGGAACTTCGGGCTGGGGTGCGGGCTTGAGAAATCAGGGAAACGATTTGAGGGAAAAACTTTATTGTTTCTAGAAGAGCCTCGAAGCAATCACCGGATGGGAAACCAGCTGGACGTCGTACTTACTTTCTGGGTTAGGATCGTCACTCTTTTGCTCAGGGCCCCTGAGGCTGGCACGCCGGCCTGGAGACCGTGAGCGGCTCCCGGAATCCCTCGGAGCCTCTGTTTCCTCTTCTGTGAAGGGAGTTGGCCATACTTTCTTACCAAGGCCTGTACGAGTTGGATTGACCCTGGTTCATCCTAGGGACCCCAGGAGCCCCAGGGGGACTGTCTTATATGTCTCCAAGTGTAGGCCAAGCGCAGAGGGTGGTGCAGAGGCGTGGCGATGGAGGGGGCGTTCAGAGGGACAAAAAGGAAGGCCCCCTCATGGTAAATAAGGGAGCGGTAACAAGGGCCGGGGAGAAACCCGATACAATTAGGATGAGGCGAAAGCTATAGGCATTCAGTAGAAACCGCATTTCGAATTGTGAATTTGATCTTTCCCCAGCTGGCTGTGGATTATGCGGTGGGATATTCTCGTGATGCTGGGCAGCGTGGTGGCACCTCTGTCAGCCACTCCATCACCAGGCTCAACAAGGATACACTTATGACCATTCTGTACCCTGACAACCATTCTGTTTTTCACTTTTAGTATAGTATTCAGTAAATTACATGAGATGTTCAGCTCTATTATAATATAAACTGCCAGCTAACGTACGTATTCTGAGCAAGTTTAAGGTAGGTTAGGCTAAGCTATGGTGTTCAGTATGTTCTCACCTTAGGATGGGCTTATCAGGATGTAATCCCAGTGTAAGTGGAGGAAGATCTGTGCAGAGAAACAGCATGGGAGACAAAACAACAATCAAGGCTCAGAGAGGTTATAGCTTTGTTCAAGGTCACAATGATGCAGCTTAAAGTTGCAAATGCAGATCTGCCTGGTGCATGGGCACAGCCTCCCAGGTCCTTTGTGGGTGTCATTGCCTGTGTCCTTGGGATTTCCCTTGAGGACCTCAGGTTCCCGTAAGGCAGGGTTTTTTTCCCCCAGAGTCTGCAGGGACGAGGCACAGGCCCGGGGAGCTTGTGACTGCTGGCTGAAAGGTCGTGCTTCCATTTTTAGCTGCAAACACCTGGTTCCCTGGGACCTGGTCTGGGACCAACTGATTGGTTTTTCTCATTCAGTTTGTGTTTTTACAAAGTTCTCTGGTGTACCTTCCGGAGACTGGTCCCTCCCTGGTAATAAAGAGGTGAGCCAGGGACTTCCCTGGTGGTCCGGTGGTTAAGACTCTGCGCTTCCACTGCAGGGGGCATGGGTTCAATCCCTGGTCTGGGAACTAAGATCCCACATGCTGTGCGCAGGGGCAGACCCAGCCCTGGGATCCTGGCAGATCTGTCAACAGACAACACCCATCCCCTGGCCAAACCAGCATTCCCTGTTTTCCCTGTCCCCCCTCCCCTCAGGAGAGGACAAATTCAGCCTAAGTACAGCATCAGGGCTGGTCTGGGAGGAGCTAGGTGAAGAGGTGAAGGGAGATAAAAGGTCCCTGGACTCTCCTCTTGGAGGGTGACTCGGCAATAGGACCCTGATACCCTCCCCTTCAACTAAGTTTATCTACTTCTAGAAACCAGAGAAAACAGCTAAAGACATGTATAAATTGCTCATATGCATCGATGGTCATCTGTGCCTGTCTCTGAGAGCCCTGCAGGGGACACCCCCAGGGGTTGGCAGGGGGAATCTGGTGTCCTGGCAGTGGGAACACTCAGACAGAGGTCCCCACTGCCCTCACCACCGCTTAGTGGGCTATGCCCGAGTTAGTGGGATAGCTGGGACTTTTAAGTAAAATAGAAAACATTGGAGGGTAGCCCTCCCAGGATGAGTCAGTGTTTCATGGCCTCTGAGTGTGTGTGTGTGTGTGTGTGTGTATGTGTGTGTGTGTATACACTGTTTCAGATGTGAAGTGGTGAAGTGTGTTCCAGATGGGGATAGGCCAGGGAACAGGCCACAGCCTGTCTGTGGGGGAGGGCCTCTGACATCCCTGCTCAGGGCTCTATTTTCCCAAGAGGAGGCGGAGCCAGTCAAGGGAAAGGATGCAGGGGAGGGGAAACCTTGTGCCTTTGGACCAGAGGGATCTGGCTTTAACCCCAGGGCTGCTACTTACAGGCCAGGAGGGATCTTGGCATCTCAGTTTCCCACTTAGAACAAGGGGGAACTGTAGTCCCCAGGTCAGAGGTGCTTGTACAGATGATCAGAGGTTCTTGTACAGATGCAGCTGGAGGATGACTAAACCTTCGTCCCAGGGCCTCACCAGGCAGTGACCTCACCCAGCCAGCTGATCTGAGCCAGGCAGGCTCTAGGGTCATCTAGCAGCCTGGCCCCAGCAGCCTCCTTGCAGCTCTTGGGCAAAGCCCTCATCCACTGTGAGGGCCGAGAGGAAGAGTCCAACTTCATTGAATTGTCTGGTTGCTCATCAAAAATCAATTGACTGCAAATGCGAAGGTTTGTTTATGGACTCTCAATTCTAGTCCATTGATTTGTTATGTCTATCTTTATGCCAGGACCACACTGTCTTCATTACTGTAGCTTTGTAACAAGTTTTGAAATCAGGAAGTATGCGTCCTCCACTTTTGCTCTGCTTTTTCCGTATTGTTTTGGCGATTCTGGATCCCTTGCATTTCCAAATAAATTTCAGCATTGGCTTGTCGGTTTCTGCCAAAAAAAAAAAAAAATGGCAGCTGGGATTTTTGCTATGGATTTGCATTGAATCTGTAATTCCATTTGGGAAGTATTGCCATCTTTTTTTTTTTTTTTTTTTTTTTGCCAGGTCTTAGTTGCGGCATGCAGTATCTTTTGTTGCAGCGCATGGGCTTCTCTCTAGTTGTGGCGTGCAGGTTTTCTGTTCTCTAGGTGTGGTGCGCAGGCTCCAGGGTGAGTGGGCTCTGTAGTTGGTGGCACGCAGGCTCTAGTTGAGGCGCGTGAGCTCAGTAGTTGTGGTTGCGGTACGCAGGCCTCTTACTGTTGTGGCCTCTCCTGTTGCGGAGCACAGGCTCCGGACGCGCAGGCTCAGCGGCCACGGCTCACGGGCCCAGCCGCTCCGTGGCATGTGGGATCCTCCCGGACCGGGGCACGAACCCACGTCCCCTGCACCGGCAGGCGGACTCTCAACCACTGCACCACCAGGGAAGCCCACTATCTTACTAGTATAAAGTCTTTTGATCCATGAATGTGGGATATCTTTCCATTTATTTCAGCCTTCTTTAATTGCTTTCAATAATGTTTTGTAGCTTTCATTGTATAAGTCTTATATTTTTGATTCTAAATTTATTTCTGAGTATTTTATTCTTTTGGATACTATCGTCAATTAACTTGTTTTCTTACATTCATTGTCAGATTTTTCGGCGTTAGTTTTAGAAATACAATCGATTTTTAAATTGACAGATAACAGTATGTTAGTTTCAGGTGTATAAGATAATGATTTGATATTTGTATATATTGCCCAGTGGTCACCACAGTAAGTCTAGTTAACATTCACCACCTCACATAGTTGCACAGTTTTTTTCCTTCTGATGAGGACTTTCAAGAACCACTCTCCTAGCAACTTTCAAATATTCAACACAGTATTATTAACTCTAGTCACCATTCTGCACACTACATCCCCAGAACTTCTTTATTTTATAACTGGGAGTTTGTACGTTTTGACCCTATTCATCCATTTTGCCCCCATTTACTCCCTACCTCTGGTAACTACCAATCTGTTCTCTGTATCTATGAGCCCCTATTTTTTTTTCTCTAAGATTCCATGTATAAATGAGATCATATGGTATTTGTCTTTCTCTGTCTGACTTGTTTCACTTAGCATAATACCTTCAGGGTCCATCCATATTATTGCAAATGACAGGATTTCCTTCTTTTATGGCTAAATACTATTCCATTATATACATACCACATCCTCTCTATCCATGCATCCATCAGTGGATGCTTAGGCTGCTTCCTTATCTTGGCTACTGTAAATAGTGCTGCAATGAACATTGGGGTGCATGTATCTTTTTGAGTTTCATTTCCTTTGGGTAAATACCCAGAAGTGGGATTGCAGGGTCACATAGTAGTTCTATTTTTAATTTTCTGAGGAACTTCCATACTGTTTTCCATTGTGGCTGCACCAATTTACATTCCCATACACTTGATTTTTTTTGGTATTTATCTTGTATCCTGCAACCTTGCTGAACTTGTTTATTGGTTCTAATAGTTCCCCCCTCCATATTCTCTGTGATTTCCTATATACGTGGTCATGTAATTTGCAAATGGAGATAGTTTTACTTCATCCCCTCCAGTCTAGATGCCTTTTATTTTGTTTTCTTGCCTGATGGACCTCCAGTGAAATGTGGCACTGAGCTGGCAAGACTGGTCACTGCTCGTCTTGTTCCTGATCTCGGCGGAGGCTTCCGTCTTTCCCCACTAAGTGTGACGTGAGCTGTGGATTGTTCCCAGATGCCCTGTATCAGGCTCAGGAAGTGCCCTTCTGTTTCTAGTTTCTTGAGTGTTTTTCTCATGAAAGGATGTTGGGTTTTGTCCAATGTTTTTCTGCACTTAGTGGGAAAAGCTTTTACAGCAGGTTTTAAGCCACGAAATCATCTGCCTCCCCCTCTGCCTCTGTGTTTCTCCCTCGCCAAACACACACAACCTCCCTGGAAGCAAATCAGAATCCAAATATTAAACATTCACTGCAAGATGGTTAAATGATTAGTGTAGCCGTCTCCATCCTGTTATCCTTGCCCTGGCTGCTGTGTAACTGGGGGTGGACCAGACTATTGGACACCCCAAACAAATGCCAGCTAGAAATTCAAATATTAATGATGATTTCCAGGGGTGGTGGCTCCCTCTCTCTTGCATACGCCACGATTGCCTCTTCTCTTTGCAGACCGTAGAGTGAAAGTATTTAGCATCAGAGGAGAGGACTGTGCACGAAATCGCATGTATTAGGTTGTGCACTAAAAGGTAACAATGAATAGGCAAAGGACTTGACTTCCCCAAGACATGTATTAAAGGGATGATAACATATTCGGTGCAGACCTTCCTGTTGTGGAAGTCCGCATTCAGAAAATCCTGTTTTTAGTTTATTTTTCTGAGGCCTTATATGTGCGCCTCTCTGTTCCAGGAGTCTGCGTGCTGACCGTGTTGTTGGCCAGCCTCATGAGTGTAAGCTCTCTGACCACATTCTGGATTGTTACAGGTAAGAGGGCTCTGGGGGTCTTCTGTGTGTCTTTAGCCAGGACAGTGTCAGCCAGGCTTTTCTCGGAGCCCCGGGCAGCGCTGTCAGAGCCCAGAAGGCAACACCAGGCTTGCAGACCACCGGGCACTGAGTCTAAGGCCTCAGATAACAGTGATTGTAAAGGGGAAGCAGGAAGAACAGAGACGAGTCAGGGCCCTCCACCAGGATACACCCGGGTACACACACACACACACACACACGACTAATACACATGTGCGTGTAGACACACACGCACGTGTGTATATGTTGTGTGTATATAGAGAGAGAATTGATTTTAACATGTGGGCTCATGTGAGCAAGTGGGCTGGCAAGTCCAGACTCTGCAGGACTGGACACTCCAGTGGGCTTCTAGATGCTGTGTCTTCTTTTTTTTTTTCCCCTGTAGAGTATTTTATTTTATTTATTTATTTGTTTGTTTGTTTGTTTATTTATTTTTAACATCTTTATTGGAGTATAATTGCTTTACAATGGTGTGTTAGTTTCTGCTGTATAACAAAGTGAATCAGCTACACGTATACATATATCCCCATATCTCCTCCCTCTTGCCTCCCTCCCATCTTCCCTACGCCACCCCTCTAGGTGGTCACAAAGCACTGAACTGATCTCCCTGTGCTATGTGGCTGCTTCCCACTAGCTATCTGTTTTACATTTGATAGTGTATATATGTCCATGCCACTCTCTCACTTTGTCCCAGCTTACCCTTCCCCCTCCCCGTGTCCTCAAATCCATTCTCTACATCTGCGTCTTTATTCCTGTCCTGTCCCTAGGTTCTTCAAAACCATTTTTTTTTTTTTAAGATTCCATATATACGTGTTAGTGTACAGTATTTGTTTTTCTCTTTCTGACTTACTTCACTCTGTATGACAGTCTCTAGGTCCATCCACCTCACTACAAATAGTTCAATTTCCTTTCTTTTTATGGCGAGTAATATTCTATTGTATATATGTGCCACATCTTCTTTATCCATTCATCTCTCAATGGACACTTAGGTTGCTTCCATGTCCTGGCTATTGTAAATAGAGCTGCAATGAACATTGTGGTACATGACCCTTTTTGAATTATGGTTTTCTCAGGGTATATGCCCAGTAGTGGGATTGCTGAAGTCATATGGTAGTTCTATTTTTATTTTTTTAAGGAACCTCCATGCTTTCAACAGTAAACTAGACTGGGAACTCAAGGTGCAGGCAAGATCATCTATTCTCCAATTCTTAAAACTGGGTCACATGCAATAAGCATAACTAGCTCTTGACTGTGATACTGGTAAAATAAGTGTAAAATATGTTACACAAAAATGCATACATTTGTTTAAAAGACAAAAAACAAGACCAGAACACTTCGAAATGCTTATGTGAGAAGTTTTTAACCGTGACATCACTGTTTAGGTTTCGTATAATAAAGTAAGTTTTCCAGATCGTTTACTCCATTTTCTCTAGTTTCTGCACTGCATGCTGCAAACAAAGAATATGAAGAAAGGAAGAGGAGGACCGGACCGGCACAGTTCCTTTGTGTCTAGATAGAATAAAGGTATCAGCCTGAAAAAAATAAGGCATACACATCTCAGGCAGAGTATCAGTTAAAGAACAGATGCTCACAAAAACCTGTTCCCTTCTGAAACCTTACTAAAATAGTAAATTTTAAGAGTAAATATTAAAATAAATTAACTTAATAATGAAATATTAAATTTACTATTTTAAAATAGTAAATGTTTAAATCTTGTTTATGGTTTCCTTTGCTGTGCAAAAGCTTTTAAGTTTCATTAGGTCCCATTTGTTTATTTTTGTTTTTATTTCCATTACTATAGGAGGTGGGTCAAAAGGATCTTGCTGTGATGTATGTCATAGAGTATTCTGCCTATGTTTTCCTCTAAGAGTTTGATAGTGTCTGGCCTTACATTTAGGTCTTTAATCCATTTTGAGTCTATTTTTGTGTACGGTGTAAGGGAGTGTTCTAATTTCATTCTTTTACATGTGTGATCCTGAAATGGTTTCAGGTTTTCATCATTGAGAACAATGTTGATTGTGGTTTTGTCAAATATGGCCTTTATTATATTGAGGTAACTTCCCTCTATGCCTACTTTCTGCAGGGTTTTTATCATAAATGGGTGTTGAATTTTGTCGAAAGCTTTTTCTGCGTCTATTGAGATGATCATATGGTTTTTCTCCTTCAGTTTGTTCATATGGTGTATCACATTGATTGATTTGTGTATATTGAAGAATCCTTAAATTCCTGGGATAAGCCCCACTTGATCATGGTATATGACCCTTTTAATGTGCTGTTGTATTCTGTTTGCTAGTATTTTGTTGAGGATTTTTGCATTTATGTTCATCAGTGATATCGGTCTGTAGTTTTCTTTTTTGTTCTGTTTGTATCATCTTTAATTTCTTTCATCAGTATCTTATAGTTTTCTTCATACAGGTCTTTTTGTCTCCTTAGGTAGGTTTATTCCTAAGTATTTTATTCTTTTTGTTGCAATAGTAAATGGGAATGTGTCCTTAATTTCTCTTTCAGATTTTTCATCATTAGTGTATAGGAATGCAAGAGATTTCTGTGCATTAATTTTATATCCTGGTACTTTACCAAATTCATTGATTAGCTCTAGTAGTTTTCTGTTGGCATCTTTGGGATTCTCTATGTATAGTGTCATGTCATCTGCAAACAGTGACAGTTTTACTTCTTCTTTTCCGATTTGGATTCCTTTTATTTCCTTTTCTTCTCTGATTGCTGTGGCTAAAACTTCCAAAACTATGTTGAATAATAGTGGTGAGAGTGGGCAACCTTGTCTTGTTCCTGTCTTAGTTCCTGATCCTGAAATGGTTTCAGGTTTTCATCATTGAGAACAATGTTGATTGTGGTTTTGTCAAATATGGCCTTTATTATATTGAGGTAACTTCCCTCTATGCCTACTTTCTGGAGAGTTTTTATCATAAATGGGTGTTGAATTTTGTTATTTATTTTTTATTTATTTTTATTTTTTGCGGTTCGCGGGCCTCTCACTGTTGTGGCCTCTCCCATTGCGGAGCACAGGCTCCGGACGCGCAGGCTCAGCGGCCATGGCTCACGGGCCCAGGTGCTCCGCGGCATGTGGGATCTTCCTGGACCAGGGCACGAACCCATGTCCCCTGCATTGGCAGGTGGACTCTCAACCACTGCGCCACCAGGGAAGCCCTGGGTGTTGAATTTTGTCGAAAGCTTTTTCTGCGTCTATTGAGATGATCATATGGTTTTTCTCCTTCAGTTTGTTCATATGGTGTATCACATTGATTGATTTGTGTATATTGAAGAATCCTTAAATTCCTGGGATAAGCCCCACTTGATCATGGTATATGACCCTTTTAATGTGCTGTTGTATTCTGTTTGCTAGTATTTTGTTGAGGATTTTTGCATCTATGTTCATCAGTGATATTGGTCTGTAGTTTTCTTTGATAGGGATTGCATTGAATCTATAGATTGCTTTGGGGAGTAGAGTCATTTTCACAATGTTGATTCTTCCAATCCAAGAACATGGTATATCTCTCCATCTGTTTGTATCATCTTTAATTTCTTTCATCAGTGTCTTATAATTTTCTGCATACAGGTCTTTTGTCTCCTTAGGTAGGTTTATTCCTAGATATTTTATTCTTTTTGTTGCAATGGTAAATGGGAGTGTTTTCTTGATTTCACTTTCAGATTTTTCATCGTTAGTATATAGGAATGCCAGAGATTTCTGTGCATTAATTTTGTATCCTGCTACTTTACCAAATTCATTGATTAGCTCTAGTAGTTTTCTGGTAGCATCTTTAGGATTCTCTATGTATAGTATCATGTCATCTGCAAACAGTGACAGCTTTACTTCTTCTTTTCCGATTTGGATTCCTTTTATTTCCTTTTCTTCTCTGATTGCTGTGGCTAAAACTTCCAAAACTATGTTGAATAAGAGTGGTGAGAGTGGGCAACCTTGTCTTGTTCCTGACCTTAGTGGAAATGCTTTCAGTTTTTCGCCATTGAGGATGATGTTGGCTGTGGGCTTGTCATATACGGCCTTTATTATATTGAGGAAAGTTCCCTCTACACCTACTTTCTGCAGGGTTTTTATCATAAATGGGTGTTGAATTTTGTCAAAAGCTTTCTCTGCATCTATTGAGATGATCATATGGTTTTTCTCCTTCAATTTGTTAATATGGTTAATCACATTGATAGATTTGCGTATATTGAAGAATCCTTGCATTCCTGGAATAAACCCCACTTGATCATGGTGTATGATCCTTTTAATGTGCTGTTGGATTCTGTTTGCTAGTATTTTGTTGAGGATTTTTGCATCTATGTTCATCAGTGATATTGGCCTGTAGTTTTCTTTCTTTGTGACATCCTTGTCTGGTTTTGGTATCAAGGTGATGGTGGCCTCGTAGAATGAGTTTGGGAGTGTTCCTCCCTCTGCTATATTTTGGAGGAGTTTGAGAAGGATAGGTGTTAGCTCTTCTCTAAATGTTTGATAGAATTCGCCTGTGAAGCCATCTGGTCCTGGGCTTTTGTTTGTTGGAAGATTTTTAATCACAGTTTCAATCTCAGTGCTTGTGATTGGTCTGTTTATATTTTCTATTTCTTCCTGATTCAGTCTTGGCAGGTTGTGCCTTTCTAAGAATTTGTCCATTTCTTCCAGGTTGTCCATTTTATTGGCATAGAGTTGCTTGTAGTAATCCCTCATGATCCTTTGTGTTTCTGCCGTGTCAGCTGTTGCTTCTCCTTTTTCATTTCTGATTCTATTGATTTGAGTCTTCTCCCTTTTTTTCATGATGAGTCTGGCTAATGGTTTATCAATATTGTTTATCTTCTCAAAGAACCAGCTTTTAGTTTTATTGATCTTTGCTATTTTTCCTTCATTTCTTTTTCATTTATTTCTGATCTGATCTTTATGATTTGTTTCCTTCTGCTAACTTTGGGTTTTTTTGGTTCTTCTTTCTCTAACTGCTTTAGGTGTAAGGTTAGGTTGTTTATTTGAGAGGTTTCTTGTTGCTTGAGATAGGATTGTATTGCTATCAACTTCCGTCTTAGAACTGCTTTTGCTGCATTCTATAGGTTTTAGTTGAGGTAACTTCCCTCTATGCCTACTTTCTGGAGAGTTTTTATCATAAATGGGTGTTGAATTTATTTATTTATTTTTTATTTATTTTTAGAGATGTCCTGCTTCTTAAGGTGGGCTTGTATTGCTATAAACTTCCCTCTTAGAACTGCTTTTGCTGCATCCCATAGGTTTTGGGTCGTTGTATCTCCATTGTCATTTGTTTCTAGGTATTTTTTAATTTCCTCTTTGATTTCTTCAGTGATCACTTCGTTATTAAGTAGTGTATTGTTTAGCCTCCATGTGTTTGTATTTTTTACAGCTCTTTTCCTATAATTGATATCTAGTCTCATGGCGTTGTGGTCAGAAAAGATACTTGATACGATTTCAATTTTCTTAAATTTACCAAGGCTTGATTTGCCACCCAAGATATGATCTATCCTGGAGAATGTTCCATGAGCACTAGAGAAGAAAGTGTATTTTGTTGTTTTTGGATGGAATGTCCTATAAATATCAATTAAGTCCATCATGTTTAATGTATCATTTAAAATTTGTGTTTCCTTATTTATTTTCATTTTGGATGATCTGTCCATTGGCGAAAGTGGGGTGTTAAAGTCCCCTACTATGATTGTGTTACTGTTGATTTCCCCTTTTTTGGATGTTAACATTTGCCTTAAGTATTGAAGTGCTCCTATGTTGGGTGCATAAATATTTACAGTTGTTATATCTTCTTCTTGGATTGATCCCTTGATCATTATGTAGTGTTCTTCTTTGTCTCTTATAATAGTCTTTGTTTAAAGTCTATTTTTTCTGATATGAGAATTGCTACTGTAGCTTTCTTTTGATTTCCATTTGCATGGAACATCTTTTTCCATCACCTCACTTTTAGTCTGTATGTGTCCCTAGGTCTGAAGTGGGTCTCTTGTAGACAGCATATATATGGGTCTTGTTTTTGTATCCATTCAGCCAATCTGTGTCTTTTGGTGGGAGCATTTAGTCCATTTACATTTAAGGTAATTATCGATATGTATGTTCTGTTACCATTTTCTTAATTGTTTTGGGTTTGTTATTGTAGGTCTTTTCCTTCTCCTGTGTTTGCTGCCTAGAGATGTTCCTTTAGGATTTGTTGTAAAGCTCCTTTGGTGGTGCTGAATTCTCTTAGCTTTTGCTTGTCTGTAAAGGTTTTAATTTCTCCATCAAATCTGAATGAGATCCTTGCTGGGCAGAGTAATCTTGGTTGTAGGTTTTTCTCTTTCATCACTTTAAATATGTCCTGTCACTCCCTTCTGGCTTGCAGAGTTTTTGCTGAAAGATCAGCTGTTAACCTTATGGGGATTCCCTTGTATGTTTTTTGTTGCTTTTAATATTTTTTCTTTGCATATAATTTTGATAATTTGATTAATATGTGTCTTGGCGTATTTCTCCTTGAATTTATCCTGTGTGGGACTCTCTGTGCTTCCTGGACTTGATTAACTATTTCCTTTCCCATATTAGGGAAATTTTCAACTATAATCTCTTCAAATATTTTCTCAGTCCCTTTCTTTTTCTCTTCTTCTTCTGGAACCCCTATAGTTCAAATGTTGGTGCGTTTAATGTTGTCCCAGAGGTCTCTGAGACTGTCCTCAATTCTTTTCATTCTTTTTTCTTTATTCGGCTCTGCAGTAGTTATTTCCACTATTTTATCTTCCAGGTCACTTATCCGTTCTTCTGCCTCAATTCTGCTATTAATTCCTTCTAGAGAATTTTTCATTTCATTTATTGTGTTGTTCATTATTGTTTGTTTGCTCTTTAGTTCTTCTAGGTCCTTGTTAAATGTTTCTTGTATTTTCTCCATTGTATTTCCCAGATTTTGGATCATCTTTACTATCATTATTCTGAATTCTTTTTCAGGTAGACTGCTTATTTCCTCTTCATTTCTTTGGTCTGGTGGGTTTTTTACCTTGCTCCTTCATTTGCTGTGTATTTGTCTGTCTTCTCATTTTGCTTAACTTACTGTGTTTGAGGTCTCCTTTTTGCAGGCTGCAGGTTCGTAGTTCCCGTTGTTTTTGGTGTCTGCCCACAGTGTAAGGTTGGTTCAGTGGGTTGTGTAGGCTTCCTGGTAGAGGGGACTGGTACCTGTGTCTGGTGGATGAGTCTGGATCTTGTCTTTCTGGTGGGCAGGGCTGAATCCAGTGGTGTGTTTTGGGGTGTCTGTGGACTTATTATGATTTTAGGCAGCCTCTCTGCTAATGGGTGGGGTTGTGTTCCTGTCTTGCTAGTTGTTTGGCATAGGGTGTCCAGCAGTGTAGCTTGCTGGTCATTGAATGGAGTTGGGCCTTAGCGGTGAGAGGGAGATCTCTGGGAGAGCTTTAGTCATTTGATATTATGTGGAGCCGGGAGGTCTCTGGTGGACCAATGTCCTGAACTCAGCTCTCCTACCTCAGAGGCTCAGGCCTGACACCTGGCTGGAGCACCAAGACTCTGTCAGCCACCCAGCTCAGAAGAAAAGGGAGAAAAAAGAAGAAAGAAAGAAAGAAAAATAAATAAAATAAAGTTATTAGAATAAAAAACTTTAAAAATTATTAAAAATAAAAAAGTAATAAAAAAAGAGAGCAACCAAACCAAAAAACAAATCCACCAATGATAACAAGCGCTAAAAACTATACTAAACAAACAAACAATCAAATAAAAAAATGGACAGACAGAACCCTAGGACAAATGGTAAAAGCAAAGCTATACAGACAAAATCATACAAAGTAGCATACACATACACACTCACAAAAGGAGAAAAAGGAAAAAAAATATATTTAAAAAAAAGGAAGAGAGCAACCAAATCAATAAATCTACCAATGATAATAAGCTCTAAATACTAAACTAAGATAAACATAAAACCAGAAACAAATTAGATGCAGAAAGCAAACCCCAAGTCTTCATTTGCTCCCAAAGTCCACCGCCTCAATTTGGGATGATTCGTTGTCTATTCAGGTGTTCCACAGATGCAGGGTACATCAATTTGACTGTGGAGATTTAATCCGCTGCTCCTGAGGCTGCTGGGAGAGATTTCCCTTTCTCTTCTTTGCTCGCACAGCTCCCGGGGTTCCGCTTTGGATTTGGCCCTGCCTCTGTGTTTAGGTCGCCTGAGGGCATCTGTTCTTCGCTCAGACAGGACGGGGTTAAAGGAGCCGCTGATTCGGGGGCTCTGGCGCACTCAGGCCGGGGGGAGGGAGGGGCACGGAGTGCGGGGCGGGCCTGCGGCGGCAGAGGCCGGCGTGACGTTGCACTAGCCTGAGGTGCGCCATGCGTTCTCCCGGGGAAGTTGTCCCTGGATCCCGGGACCCTGGCAGTGGCGGGCTGCACAGGCTCCCAGGAGGGGAGGGGTGGAGAGTGAGCTGTGCTCGCACACAGGCTTCTTGGTGGCGGCAGCAGCAGCCTTAGCGTCTCATGCCCATCTCCGGGGTCCGCGCTGATAGCCGCGGCTCGCGCCCATCACTGGGGCTCATTTAGGTGGTGCTCTGAATCCCCTCTCCTCGCGCACCCCGAAACAGTGGTCTCTTGCCTCTTCGGCAGGTCCAGACTTTTCCCCGGACTCCCTCCCGGCTAGCTGTGGCCCACTAGCCCCCTTCAGGCTGTGTTCACGCAGCCAACCGCAGTCCTCTCCCTGGGGTCTGACCTCCGAAGCCTGAGCCTCAGCTCCCAGCCCCGCCCGCCCCGGCGGGTGAGCAGACGAGCCTCTCGGGCTGGTGGGTGCCGGTCGGCCCCGATCCTCTGTGCGGGAATCTCCCCGCTTTGCCCTCCGCACCCCTTTTGCTGCGCCCTCCTCCGCGGCTCCGAAGCTCCCCCTCCGCCACCCGCAGTCTCCGCCCGCGAAGGGGCTTCCTAGTGTGTGGAAACCTTTCCTCCTTCACAGCTCCCTCCCACTGGTGCAGCTCCCGTCCCTATTCTTTTGTCTCTGTTTTTTCTTTGTTCTTTTGCTCTACCCAGGTACATGGGGAGTTTCTTGCCTTTTGGGAGGTCTGAGGTCTTCTGCCAGCGTCCAGTAGGTGTTCTGTAGGAGTTGTTCCACGTGTAGATGTATTTCTGGTGTATCTGTGGGGAGGAAGGTGATTTCCATGTCTTACTCCTCCGCCATCTTGAAGCTATCCTTAGCTGCTGTGTCTTGAGGCAGACTTTCTTTTCCAGGAAACCTCGGTTGTTTGAAGGCTTGTAAGGCCTTCACGTGATGAGGCCCACCCTTTGAGTAATCTTTACTTAAAGGCAAGTCAGCCACACCTATAAGTACCTTCACAAAACGTGTGGACTAAATCACCAGTTTGATCGAATGACTGCACACTATGGCCTGGGCAGGTTGACACGTGAGACCAGCTGTCATGGCCCACCTTCTTTTGACTTGGTACCCACAGCTCTGCTGTAGCCATGTTGAGTCTCTAAGTGAAGACAGTAAGAGAGTCGTTCTCCCTCCTAATGAGACACGTGGACACTGTCCCCGGGGCATGCAGAGTGCTGGGATGATGCTTACTTTTCTCCTTGACGACCTGTAACTTAAACCCTGTGATGTGAGGGTAACAGTTATCGGTGCACCTTATGGTCTATGTTATGCTACATGGTAAGAAGATAAAGGAAGGGAAGAAAAGAAATGTATTTGATGCGTGCACAAGTGTGTGCACGCACAGTCTACAGTCATGAGGTTGGTGAACTTTTTGTCCTCTTGCAGCACCAGTGCCAGCTCGACTGCCGGCTCCCAAGCTGGCACCACTGTCAGTGCCAGATCTTATACCAGTGCTAGCGCCAGATCTGGCATTAAAGTCGTTTCTGGTACCAGCCCGACAGCTAGAGGCAGCACCAGCTCCAGAGCCAGAGCCAGCTCCAAGCACCAGCTCCTGCAGCGTTCCAGAGCTGGAGCTGGCTCCAGGGCCACCTCCAGACTTAGAGCCAGTGCCAGGTGCAGAATGAGAGCCGGCTGTATCACTAGATCTAGAGTCAAGTCCAGTGAGAGAACAACTTCCAACACTGGCTCATGGAAAAGCCCTCAAACTCCAGTGAGCTCCGCAACTGGCTCTAGCGCCAGCTCCAGGGCTGGAACCAGCTTTGGCACCAGCTGTCTCACCAGCTGCAGGGATGGAAGCAGCTCTATCATAAACGTATTTGCCAGCTCCAGCAGCAGCTCTAGAGTTTGGATCAGACCCAACACAAAGTCCAGAGTGACAGATAACAACAGGAAGTGAACTCGAGTCTACCCCAGCACCACCTCTGGCAACACAGCCAGAGGTAGAGCTCTCTCTAGAGCTAGTGTCAGCACCAGAGCTAGCTTGAGCATTAGCTCCTGAGCTAGAGAGAGCTCCACTGCCAGTTCCAGGGCTAGAGCCAGCTCCAGCACAAGGTCTAGAGCCAAGCACCAGCTCAAGAGCGCGAGTGATATCTGGAGCCAGCTCCAGCCAAAGCTCCAGACTCAGTGTCACTTCCAGCACCCGCTTCAGCACTGATCCATTGCCAGAGCCGGTCCTATTACCGCTAATAGTTCTGGCTCTCCAGAACTAGAGCCAGAGCTGGCTGCAGAGCCAGAGTCAGCTCCAGCACCAGAGTTCGGGCCAGCGCCATGGCGACACTCAACTCAGGCTCCAACACTGGCATCAAACTCCTGAGACAGAGGCAGCTCCAGCCTCAGCTCCGTTGCTGCTCCTGGGCAGGGCTGCTGTTATCCCACGAGCTGGAGCTGGCTTGAACACCAGCTGTCATGTCAGCTCTACCTCTGGAAGATAGAGACAGCTCTATCACTGACTCCTGTGCCAGCCCCAGTCATAGTTCTGGTGGCCACTTTAGAGTGAGAACCAGCTCAAAGCTAGTTTAGAGCCAGTGCTAGGTGCCAAGGAAGAGGTCGCTCCAGCGCCAGCTCTAGCATCAGCCCCAGAGTTACAGCCATTCCTGGCACCAGCTCCAGAGAGAGAGAGTCAGCACCAAGTTCAGAGCTAGAGCCTGCTCCAGCCACAGTTCCAGGACCAACTCCAGAGCCAGAGCCCCCATGAGAGCCAGCTCCTGCAGCAGCTCCAGAGCAAGAGCTGGCTTGGGTGCCAGTAGCAGACTTAGAGCTAGTGCCAGCTCAGGAGAAAGAGCCAGCTCCAGCAACAGCTCTAGCACCAACGTCAGAGCTAGATCGTGCTCTGGCACCAGCATGATGCCATTTCAGAGATGGAGGCAGCTCTATCACCAGCTCCTAGGCCAGATTCTGTGCCTGCTCTAGTGCCAGAATCTGCCCTGACACCAATTCCAGAGGTGGGACCAGTGCCAGAGCTACAGCCAGCTCCACCACTGGTTTTAGCACCAGCCACAGAGCTAGAGCCAGGACTGGCTGTACAGCTAGAGGCACAAGAAGCAGATCCAGCACCAGACCGGAGTTGGAGTCAGCCGCAAAGTCAGCGAGAGCTCCAGCACCAGGGACAGCTCCTGCGTCGTATCCACAGCAAAATCCACAGCTGCTTCCGGCACCTGCTGTAACCTTAGCTCCGGAGGTGCAGCCGGCTCCGGGACCTGATCCACAGCTCAAGCCAAACCAGTACCCACCCAGGAGTCAGCTTCAGTGGCCGCTCCAGAGCCAGAGCCAGAGCCAACGACCGCAATAGCTGTAGCACCGGCTCCAGTGCCAGTGTGAGGACAGCTCGAGAGCGCTGTCCAACTGCAGAACCAGGTCTAGACCTGGTCTCTGGAGGTAGACCCGGCTCCAGCGCCTTCCCCAGAGCTAGAGCCAAGTCCAGCATCAGCTCTTGCATAAGCTCCAGTGCCAGTTCTAGGAGCAGAGCCACCTCTGAACTAGAGCCAGCTCTGTACCGGCTTTGGCACCAGCTCTAGAACTGGGCGGGGCTGGGGGGCGGGGCTGAGGGCAGGACAGTCCCTTCTGGGCAGGTCACTCCCAGGGCCTCCGCCTCCTGCCTCCCTGAGGTCCCGGCCCTTGGGTCCTCTGAGGCCCCGCTCTCCCAAGCTAGGCTCAAAGTGGGCAGAGACCGCTCTGTTGGAAACTGTGGCCAATACCTTAAAAACTGTATGTTTTGACCCAGAAAATCCACCTCATGCATTCTGCCCTAAATAGAGATTTATGGACGGAGATGTTCCCTTCAGCATGGTTCTGAGAGTGAAAAATGGCAACTGGCCCACGTCCCATAGCAGGGGCTCTTCGGAAATTCTGATTCGGGGCCCCAGAAAATGCGGAGGAGGAAGACAATGGACTGATCAGCACCCGCCCGGGGGAACCAGGTTCCAGAAGGGCACACGTGCCCAGAGTCCTCCCCACCTGACACCCACAACTGCACACGCACACATGTGCACATGGGCACACACACCATGCGAGAATTCCTGTGGGTGAACTCCTGGGATTAGCTCTGCAGGTAAAGGGTTGCACCTGTGGAGCTTTGGGGTCCTGCGCACTGTTCTCCCAGAGAGGAGTGTCCTTCCACGCTTCTCTCTAGAGGACCTGCTGGGCCTCTGCTTCCTCACACTGTCCCCAGGGCTGGTCGCCTCCAGACTAGAAACCTGTCGGTGTGGTGTTGACAACGCCGTCTCCACGGCGTTTACATCTGCGTGTGCTCATCGGGAGGTCAAGCATCTCTGACCTTTACCGACCACGTGTGTGGCCTCTTGTTGGAACTGCACGTGTTTGTTCTTTATCCCTTTTTAAAACATTGACTTTCAAGATCTGGGGGATCACAGGGATGTCAAACCTTTCTCTGGCCCTGGGATGTGAGGAATGCTGTTCCAGTTTGTGGTTTGTCTTCCCAGCTTTCTACATGTTTCTTGTTTCTGTTTGGCCATGGTAAGAGCCAGGCGTTTCCCTTCTGTCTTCTGGCTCTGGGGCCATACTCAGAACAGGGGTCTCTACCCTGAGACTGCACACATATTTACAAAAAAGACTTCAATTTGTACATCTCATCTTTAATCCATCTGGCATTTCCTTTTCATATAACAAAAATGCTATTTTAAAGTAAAAAAAGAAAACAAAAATTAACTACTCCCCTCTTAAAATATGTGGCCGACACAGAAAGCCACCTTGTATAATTCCATTTATAGGAAACATCTAGAACAGGTAAAGACACAGAGACAGAAAGCAGATTACAGGTTGTCAGGGGCTGGGGGAGAGAGGAATGGGGAGTGAACGCTTTGGCTCAGGGATTCCTTCTGGGGAGTGAAACAGTCTGCCCGAGACCCTGGGGAAGGTTGCACAGAACTGTGAATATACTCGATGCTCCTGAAATGCACAATTTAAAATTTAAAAAATTAAACTTCGGTCTCCTCCGGAGCAGGTGCAGCCACAGGCCCTGGATGCAGAGGTGCTGATGCAACTGATTGTGACGTTGGCTCCTACTCTGGTGCCGCCGCTCGAGGTGTCCCTCCAGCCACTGATGGAAACGCCTCCAGCTCTGGATCTGGCTTTAGTTCTGCTGCTGCATCTGCAGCTGGGTCTAGGTCTTCAGATTGTACAGGGGCTGGTGCTGCAGCCAGTTCTAGATCCTGAGATGGCAGTGAAGGTGCAGGAGGAGTTCAACGTGCCTGCCTCACAAACGTGCCTTTCCAAGCAAAGGAAACAGCCCGCTGCCTTTTACAGAAGCTCCAGTCCAGGATCTGAGACAGGACGTCTCCCCGACAGCGGTCCCCACGTGCGCGGTCTGAGGCAGCCTCGGGGGCTCCTGCGTGTCCAGCACCGACCCCTCTCCTCACCCTCCGGCTCTGCCTTGGTGAGCTCTGTGTGCTCCAGCTGGGCCAGGAGAAGGTGGGCCCGGCGCTCCAGGTCAGAGCCGGGCATGTTGAGCTGCACGTAGGCCACCAGCTGCTTGAGGCAGGGGAAGTCCGGGGGCTGACAGAAGTCCTCGGAGTACTGGTCCAGCCAGGTGCCCAGGATGGAGGAGACGGCACTGGGGGCAGGCGGGCGGGCAGCAGAGTCAGGGGCCTGGCCTTTCCTTCCACGCGGCCCTCCCCTGGCTCCCCCATGGGGGCTGGGCTTCTGGGCCCGCCCCTGCCCCACCCGCAGTGGGCTGCCAGGCAGGGGCAGGCCTGGTCGGCAGTCTTGGTAGGAAGGGGCCCTCCGTCCCTGGTGACCACCTCTCCCTTCCTTGGGGGAGCCTGACTCTCTCCTGTCTGCCCCCAGCCCCCCGGGCCCTCCCCACTGGGAAGGAAACTGCAGGAGGGCAGGGAGGGCCGCGCCCGCTCTGTTCATCGCGCTGGCCTGGCCGCACACAGTAGGCGCTGCATAAACAGGGGAGGGAGGAGGGGACAAGCAGAGTGTGCCCCCTGCCCGGCCTTCACGGGCCTCGCGCACCTGAACCGGAAGCTCGCGCACTGACGGCTGCCTTGGTCTGTGCGCCGGAGTGCGGGTCTCGTCCTCCCAGGGACGCTATTCTTGGTGGTGGGGACGTAGCCGGCCCCCTGACCCTGACTGAGCTCCCGTGAGCCCCAGCTGAGCACTCACACTGGGCTGCGAGGCTGAAGTGTCAGCAGCTTGCCCCCCACACCTCCTGTCCTGGGCCCCGGATCTGAGTGGGGATGGATGCTCTCAGGGGCCGGCTCTGAGCCCCCAGCCTCCCCTCTGCTCCCTGGGGACATGGGACCCCAGCCACAGCTCTCTGACTCCTTTCCTCCTGCAGGAGAAGCTCCCAGACCTCAGCCCTCCAGCGGGAATCACAAGATGTGTGGCAGCCAGGGTTCTGCCCAGCCTCTCCCGTCAGACCCAAAGTCTACTCACTTTTTCAGTTGGTCCTGAGGTCCGCCGTCCTCGCTGGAATAAGGGAGGATGCACCCGTATCTAGAGGAGGCCGTGAGGGCGTCACATCTACCGTACCTGCTATGATGTCTAGTGTTACTGGCTGATCCCCCGACTAGGATGGAAGCCCGGGAGGGCAGGGATTTTTGTCTGCACCGTTCACTGAATTAAGCCAAACGCCTAGAAAAGTGCCTGCACACAGTAGGTGCTTTGTATGCATTGCTGAATGAATGAGCCCAACCAGCACCTTACAGATGCCTGAGTGGGCCTGGGCCCTCAGCCGGCCCCCAGCCAGCCCTGCTCTGGCTACTCCCAGGAAGGACCCCTGAGACAGAATCTGGAACCTCCTTTACAAATGGGAAAACCGTTCTGCCCAGGGGCTGGAAGCAGAGAGCTTCTCCATGGGGAGAGGAAAACCTTAATTAAAACCACCCCAGCCCTCAGCAGCCCTCTCCACAGGGCCGGGCGCGGGGCCGCACTGTCCATGCCTATCCGACAGTCCTGGCAGCCCGGGCCTCACGTGAGCAAACTGAGGCTCAGAGAGGTAAAGCGACATTCCCAAGACACACAGCCAGTGGGTGGGCGGGGCGCCACCGTGCCGGGGAGGGGCGGAGCACTCACCTTTGGAACAGCAGGTCCAGGACCCGCTGGGTGGTGGTGAAGGCTCGGTAGGTGCACAGGAAGATGGTGACATAGGAGAGGTCGCTGCCCTGGAAGGCGGGCACCAGGTGCTCCACCAGCTTCTCTAGCGTGCCTGCCTTCACGGTCCGCACCTTGCAGGTCTCGTACAGGTTCAGGGCCGACTCATTTTCATACACGGGCTAATTTTCGGACAAAGGAGGGACAGGTCAAAAAACAGTGTGAGAATATTCAGGCTCACATGTTGAGACGCAACGGTCTAGAAAGAATTGGCTTTGCAAGTGGCCAGGGCCAGGCCTGGGAGCACTGGTGGGTGAAGGGAGGAGCCCAGCTCCTTGGGTTGGGACTGGCCACTGGAGGCAAAGTCCTGGGCTGGACCCTGGGCAGTGGCCCCAGGTGGCATCTGGCCCCAGCCTCCTGCAGGCGCGATTCTAGAGACCCCTGCATGCCTACACTCACCGCGAGCCTGTTCTGGCCCGAGTTGGTGGCGTGGTGCACCTGCCCTCACCCACCCTGGCCCCAAATCCCCCCTTGAACCCGGCTCTTCCAGGCCCCTGGGACACCAACCACTCAGGGCACGACCCTGCCAGACCCCAGGAAAGGTCAGGGCCATGGGCAAGTCGTCACTGTGGCAGCAGGAGGGGAGGGCTCAGGCCATTGCTCTCCAGGCCTTCGGGGCTTCTGGCCTCTCTTGGTGTTTATCTCCAGGTTGGCCAACTTGGAGGTCCCCTCCTGCAGGGCGAATGCATCTGTATCTGGAGGAGGCCTGCTGTGATGTCTGTCGGGGCTGGCTGACCCCCGACTAGGGTGGAAGCCCGTGCTCTGCCTCCCCCCTCCTTTTACCTGAGCCCCTCTGGAAGTGCCCCCCCAGGCCGGCCCTGACCGCTCTTGCTGGAGCCTCCATCTGGGCTCTGGGCTCCATCAGCCCGTGCCTCCCTTCAGGTCCTCGTGTACCTGAAACCACGCAGCTCGTCTGTGTCCCATCACCCGCCAAGTCACCTGCTCAGTGTGGCCACCCCTGTCCGCCCTGCTCCCAGCGTCCCCAGGACCGGCAGCACAGCCAGTGACCGAAACACACTCTCATTGCCTCTGCTGGTCTTCACTGGCCTGTCTGGTGCAGGTTCCAGGGGGATCCTCAGGGAACAGAGGATGGCCAGGGCCAGGCAGGCCACCATGGGGAATGGGGTGGGGTAGGGGCACTCGGGGGTGCCCGCCCTGCAGGGCTGCTCCCCTCCACCCAGCCCGAGTCAAGGGCGAGAGAACACGGCCTCCTCGCATGTCCCTCATGGTCCCGCCCGTGTTGCCATCCCCAGACGGCCTGCTTTTGAAGGGCGGTGTGGACCCTGCGCCTTGGGGAGGCCCAGCTCATGTTCCAGAGCTCCCGTCCACGGCCACTGAGCCTTCTCACGCTGCGCTGACCTCGAGGGTCTTGGCTGTCCACTCCAGCCTCCCTGGAGCGCCGAGCGACAGGCCCGGTCAGCTCTCTCCAGGGGAGTTTGGGAAATCTCACCCACACACACCGAGGGCGGTGCCTTGTGGGGGGAGTCTTGGGGGGGCCCCTCAATTCACCTGCCTGTGAACTCGCACGTCCATATTTCACGTCCGCAAATTAAACCAATGCCTGTCAGTCGCTGGTTTCAAACTGGCGTTCAGCTCCTTGCACCTTCCACACTGAACCCTTCCAGAAAACATCAGGGACCTCCACCTCGCATGCCCCCCCTGAAAGATGCTGAGCGGGCCTGTGGGGCCACTCTTCCTGCCCCCGTGTGCTACTGTAGGATGTGGAGTGGCATGATGCATTCATCCACACGAAGCCATCCTGTCCTGACCCCACCAGACCCTGCTGCCTGGACCCTCGGCAGCAGACAGGGTCCTGGGGTGGTCACGTACACCAGGAGCCACGGGGTGGGGTCCTAGAAAGCAGAGACCCACACCTCATCTCAGGAACACAAGTGTTGCCAAGAATGGTCCCACAAATGAGGGGGCATCCAAAAGTTCCTGTGAACAGGGTCCCATCTTACCCGACCACCTGGGGAGGATGCCTGTTCAGGGCACGGGCCGGACACGAGGGCCTCGAGCCTCAACACCGAAGACGGTGTCGAGGGGCAGCCGGTGCTGTCCCATCCAAACCCACGTGCACATGCCTGCCTGTCTCCCTGAAGCTCAAGGACCCAGGGGGCAGGAACATGTCTCGTGTGCTCCAGGGGCCCCGTGGGTGGTGATGAAAACAAACCACACAGACCACACTGCAGAACCAATGGTCCAGGTCCCCATTCTGCCCAAACCTAAGTTTTATTCCTGTTGAAATCATGCTGTCTGCTTTGCCCAGCCTGTCCCAACCTGGATGGAATCTTCTTAGTGGCTCACCCTGCAACCTCACGTTATAAAACAGCCCCTGAAGCCAGGCAGCAGGGAAGCAGCCCAACCTAGGGGTATTTTGGTTGAGAAAAGTCAACCTGGTGAGAACCTTCCTAACATACAAGGGACTCATCTTGAGGTAGGAGCGAGGACTTCAGACTCCAGGGACGGGATGTTTTCCGGCGGGTCCTTTCCAGGCAGGCCACTTGCCCAGTGAGCCTGCTGGGCCCTCGGGTCTGAAGTGGAGCCCTGGGCGGGCAGCTGCTGAGAAGCGTTCCTAGCAGCAGGGACCCAAAGCCTGGAATAACTGGGAAGGTGCTAAGAACCATGCCGGGGGTGAGTGTGGGTACAGGGGGTCGGTTCCCAGCTTCGGAACAGACCCGGCTGCCGTTTCACTCGGGAGAAGAGCAGGCAGGTCAAGCGCAACGACCCAAGCCCAGCTCGGCCTGCACTCCCGGGGAAGGAGGGTCGGCTGCGCCGCGGCCCTCGGCGCCCTCCTGGCCCTGCAGTCGGTACAGGGCCTCGACCTGCTTGCGCTTCTCTTTGGCCCGGTTGATGGTGGTCTGGAAGAGCCTGCAGAAAAGCTGGACGGCCGGGGGCGAGTCGTCGTTGCCCGGGACGGGGTACGTGATGAGGGATGGGTTGCAGTTGGTATCCACAATGCCCACAGTGGGGATGTTCATCTTGGCCGCGTCCCTCACGGCTATGTGGGGCTCAAAGACGTTGTTGAGCGTGTGCAGAAAGATGATAAGGTCTGGCAGACGGACCCCGGGGCCCAGGAGGAGGGGCGCGTTGGTCAGCAGGCCGCCCTTGAAGTAACGGCTATGGGCGTATTCCCCGCAGCCCCGGGCCACGTTCTCGATCAGGTGTGAGAACTGCCGCCTGCGGCTCACAAACAGGATGATGCCCTTGCGATAAGCCACGTGGGCCGTGAAATTCAAGGCCAGCTGCAGGTGCGTCGCCGTCTGTTCCAGGTCAATGATGTCCTGGTCCAAGCGGCTCCCGAAGATATACGGCTCCATGAACCTGCCGGACACCCACGAAGGCCAGTGTGAACCAGCCCCACGTGGCCACCTCCACCTGCCCTTTCTCACGCACTCCCCCAGCCCCGGGGCCCTGCACGGGGGGCCCGGCAAGCCCAGGGCTGGTACAGTCTGCAGCCCTCACCAGGATGACAGCAGTGGGGACGCTGTCCCAGGAGTGACAGCCGCGGGCACTGGGAGGGTGAGGGTGGGCGAGCAGGGCAGGCTGGGCTGCAGGCCACTCCACGTCTCGGGCAAGTGGCTTACCCCTCTGAACCTCCACCTGGCCGCAGGGGGTGCCTAACAGAGTGGACCCACACAGACGTCTGGACACTTAAACGTGATGCCCGGACAGCGTCCCACCCGGTGCTGCTTGTCTGGCTCCCACCCTTGTCATTATCATCACCTTTGAGGCTTTACAACTGAGGCCCCCCCACCCCGGGGGGGCTGGGGGGACCAGAAAGGCAGGGGGTGCCCCAGGCTGCAAGCGTGACGGGCCAGAGCAGGAGGCAGCCAGGCCTCGGAGGGGAACCCTGAGGGCACAGACCCACTGGCCTGGGCCGAGAGCCAGGGCTGCGAGACCGTCCTCTTGCAGCCCCCGCCCCGTTCACTCTTCTGCTCACCCCCACCGGGACTCTCTCTTCCTCTCCAAAGAGCCTTCCCAAGGCCCCACGTGCCCTCACCTCAGGTGACTTCTCCGCAGCACCTACAGTGGCGCCCCTCCTCCCATGCCCCGGCCCCGCCCCCTCTTCCCAGACTCTGAGGCACTGGTTGCCCAGGGCTCCCGCCTGGGACTTCCTCTCTCCTCCATCCCCAACTCCCCATGTTCTCAAAAGGTCCTGATGTGGTGGCCCCCGGCCCAGGCTGCTTCTCCCTAGTGCCTGCGTGACATCCCCACTGGGGTGGCTGAAGGGTCACCCTCATAGGACCCAAGTTCCTGATGTGAAGGATGTTGACACCTGCTCTGGACTCTGCTCAGCTGGACCTCCGGCTCTGCCCCCATCACCCCACATCCAACCACTGCTCCAGCTCTGCCGGCGCAGCTGGGCCCATCACCTTTCCCCTGAACATCTACAACCGCCTCCCTCCCTGGCCTAACTGCTCCTCCAATACACGCCCAATCCACCCGTCAAAATCGACACGTGAAAAGACTGGGCCAGTCACCACTCCTCTGCGTGCCCTTGGAGACACCCCCGCGAGATGCCGACGGCCTTGCCAGCACCGCCCTCCTGGCTGGCCTGTCTGTCGGGGAACCAGCAGCAGTGGGCCTGGCCCCACCGATGACCAGGAGCCCCACAGCAAGGTCCGTGGGGTCTGGGGGTCGGGGGGAGCAAACGGGGCCCGAGAATAAACAGCTGCCCCCTCCCTGGGGCTCAATGATCCCATGTGGAAGAAAAGGGAGCTAGACGCTCTTAAAACAAACTGAGGGCTTCCCTGGTGGCGCAGTGGTTGAGAGTCCGCCTGCCGATGCAGGGGACGCGGGTTCGTGCCCCAGTCCGGGAAGATCCCACATGCCGCGGAGCAGCTGGGCCCGAGAGCCATGGCCGCTGAGCCTGCGCGTCCGGAGCCTGTGCTCCGCAACGGGAGGGGCCACAACAGCGAGAGGCCCGCGTTACGCAAAACAAAACGAACAAACTGAAAGAGGGGGCCTGGATCCCAAGGCAAGCCCCCCAGACACCCCTACACTCGCCAGGGGCGTCACCTACCTGTGCCGACAGCCAGCTTTGTGTCCCAGGTGCACCCGGGCATCGAAGAGACTTCTTACAGAAAACAATTCCTTGACATTGAAAAAGTCGAAGTGCTTGAGGGGCTCGCTCAGGATCCTCTCGTTCAGATCTGGGGCGGGGAGGGGGAGAGGATGCAGGGTCTGGACCCCGGCTCCCAAGCCTGGGAGCTGCGGGAGGGCACATGCTGAAGGTCCCCAGGGGCCTTTTCTGGAGGCTCGGGACGGAGGCCGGGATCTGACCCCGGCTTCGCTCCTGGGTAAACGTGGCCGAATCTTCACTCGGAGAGGAGGGGAGCCGGGTGGTGTCTGAGGTCCCCGTGGTCCCGCCAGCCGCCCGCGGGACCTCCCTGGCCGCGGTTCGTGGGGGGGGGGGCCTCGGCCCTACTCGGCGGTGGGGCTGCTCGGAGGGCTGCAAGCTCGTGCGCCCAGCACGTGGGCTGCCAAGAGCGGAAGGCCACCCTTCGCCCTCCCCAGTCCCGCATTCTCCAGGGGCCCCATGGAGACCCAGGGCGCCCAGGACTCCTAGCTGCGGGGCAATTTCAAACCCCCAGGACCGCAGGGCCGGCGTTACCGCTGCTGCGCTCGGGCTCCCGGGCCGCGGAGGCCGCGGCGCTCCCCAGCGTCTTGCCGCTCGGCCCCGCCGGGCCCGGGGTCGCCGTCTGGACGAGGTGCAGCTGGAGCGGCCGGCGCCGGACACCTGCGGCGACAGCAAACTCGTGGCGCGCGCACCCCGCCCGCCTCCCTCCTTCCCTTCCTCCCGCCGCCCGGCCCGGAAGAGGGTCCATGCCGCGGCCCCCACCCCCGGATCCCGGGCGCCTCACCCGCGCCGAGCAGCCGGGGTAAGACCGAGCCGGGTACCATGGCGTGGTCTCCGGGAGGCGGACGGCGGAAGGACGCGGAAGACGTGCAGGCGCGGCCCCACGAGCGGCTCCTCCTTCCGGCTGCGGCCCGCGCCTTCGCCGCAGCGCCACCTGCAGGCCCGGGGGTGCCACTGAGCGCCCGCCGCCTCTCTCGGGCACCTCAGCTCTGGACGCGTCCCCGCCCCTTGGCCCCCGCCTGCCCCCTCGGGTCGGAGCACGCAGGCCTTGGGGAAGGCGGGGCCTTGCGCCCCAGGTCTGCCCGGGCACCGTGGACCCGCAAGGAGCGTGGGGCGGGCCGGGGCCGAGGTCCTGTCGAGCGCGGGGTCTGGATACTCCTCCCTTCGCCCCCTCCCTGCACACTGCCCGGCGGCCGAGGAGGTTCCCAGCCGTCCCGCGGGAACTCGCCGGGAGATGGGGACCATCTTCACCCGCGGCCAGTCCGGCACAACCTCCCGCTGTCCAGAAGTGTTTTAATTTTTAAACATTTGGCTTAGAAAGAGTCCATAAAGTTAGGCAAATCTGGAGTATTAATTTTAGATGCAGCGTACTGGGGGGCCTGAAGTCGGGGGTGGGGGTCAAGGAGCAGCCCTGGCCCACGCGGTGAGCGTCGGAGCGTTACAGCGGAGCTGCCTTAGAGAACCTGAACTCCGCAATTTGCCGATGAAGCCCCAGGCCCGGGGTTTCATCTGCCTGGAAATCTGTCCCCCACCGCATTTGGGAAAATGTTGGCGCCGAAGGCTACTGATCATAGGGTACCCGGCACTGCGGCCCCAGGAAGTAATGCCTTATTATCCCGGCCAGCCTAGGGCCTCGTGGTTCGCCACGGAAGGTTCTAGAACCTCGGACTTCTGCCCCACAAGCCGGCGGTGGGTGGCCTCCGGCCGAGGAGGCGCGGTGCCTTTAAGGGCCCCGACCACCCAGTCAGGTGACCGGGCCGTCGCTTAGCAACAAGACGCCGCGCGGCTCCTCACGGCCCCAGGGCTGAGAAGCTGTTTCCTGCCCGCTCTTTCCCCCGAAACTCGGATGGACCGAGGCGAGATGTCCGAGGAGGACCCCCAGGGGTGCGCGGAGCAGGAGGTGCCCAACGCCAAGGCCCCGCCGGAGAAAACCAGCGACTATTACCGCGTGAGCGAGGACCTGCCGGCCAGGTTCAACAACCCGGCTTGGTTTCGGGGCTACAGGTGAGGACCAGGGAGTCCGGTCAGGGTCCACCTGGCATATGAAGAGGAAAGAAAGGGCTCCTGGTCCAGCCGCCAGCCAGGTGCCCAGCTGGTCCTGCGCTCTGAGCAGATGGCCCTTTGTGCAAGAACCCCCAGGCCCCCTCCCGGCCCCCAAGTCAAAAGCGGGGTCAGCTGTTAACCACCAAATGAGCGCGGAGGTGCTGCCTGAGGCTTGCGACTCGCGGGTGGAGTGAGTGGGCCTCTCGCCAGCGAGGTGGGGCGGGGTTTGCCCAGGGGAAATCACACAACTCGGGCTGATACCAGCAGCACCCTCTAGGGCGGGGTCAGTCTCTCCTTTCTAGGCGGAGAGGACCCGTCCGCCTGAGGTGCATGGCAACACCTCCATCACCAGGCTGCCGAGGGGCGTGGCCTGCCAGCTGTTCCAGTGCGCTGCAGTCTCTTAAGACACAGCCGGGCAGGCTGTGCGTGCCTTCCCTGCTCCCCCGCTCTCCCCCTTAGTCCTTCCACGATCCCACAGAGTTGGCTTTGTTAGCATCTTCATTTCCCAGGAGGGACATCTGGGTTGTAGAAAGACAGATCCCAGAGTTAGTATGAGGCAGAGCTGGGGTGTCTGAGGCCACAGCCACTAGTTAAACTGCTGTACCAATAGCATCAGGACTAGAGACTGCAGGAACATTTTCTCCTGGAGGCTCAGAAGTGGAGGGCCCCCCCCCCCCCCGCCATGGGAGGGCATCCCCTCCCATCCCAAAGGGCTGGCCCCCGCGAGTGGCAGGCCTGGAGGCTGAGTCACAGCTCCCAGTCTACCCACCCACCCAGGAAATGACAGCGTGGGCCCGGGTCCCGCTGGGGCTGAGGGCCAGCACTTGCCACCTGGGAGTTCTTTAGGGCTTTGGCAGAGGTCAGGAGAGGGAGTCAGGGAGGCTGAGCCTGCCAGGGAGGCCAACCCTGCACTCCACAGGAACCCAGGTTCACGGCTGCATCGCCCATCTGGGGCATTTCCAACAAAGCTCCATCAACTAAATATGTTAAAGCTGTGGCTTGGGCAGAATTTAAAAAAATGAGTGGAAAATAAAGTATTTTTCTTATTTGCTAGGACCAAGGAGCCCCCCTCAGTGTACAGGACCAGTAACCAAGCTTATGGGAGCAGAGCACCCACCGTGCACGAGATGCCGGTAAGGAGGAAGCAAAGAAAGGTGCACAGGTGGGGCATCTCTAGGAGGAGGCTGAGACTCCGGATTTCTCAAAAGAGCAACACATCAGGAGGGTGAGGTGCAGAGAGGCCCGCAGTTCCAACAGCACAAAGGGGGAGGGCGCACCTCAATTCCTTTTGGGACAGGGCAGGGTAGAAATAAATGAATGAATGAATTTAGCAATGAAATGATTTAAAGGATGAAAAAGGGCATGTAGTCTTCCTTATAATATCCCAAAGGGCTGGCCCCATTCACTCGTACAACCAGCCAACTCTCGTAACCTAATGCAGTAGGTTTTGAGGCAAATAAATGAAGAACTGCCTTCTTTTTGGAGTAATACCGTATTTTATGAAATATTTAACTTGTGATCTTAAGAGACAGCACTGGCTGATGAAAGCACAGGTTCCAAAAGGGCCCCGGGATCTATGCACTTTTGGGGAACCTGACCCCTTTTTGAGATCAACCTCATATGGCAGGGAGCCTCCTAGAACCCCCTGATGCCCCTGCTGGGTCCAGGTGAAGGGCAGATGGACCAGTGTAAGCATCCCCTGGGTACCCAAGACAGGAGGGCCTCCCATTTGGGGGCTGGCAGTGTTGTTGTTTTTCTTCCAAATTATTCATGTTAAAAGATCATTATAATTGCTTATTTACCTGTTTTTCATGGGGGATAGAGCTTTTATGAGAAGATTATTTCTCTAGAAAGTTCCTAGAGCATTTAAAGGTCATTCTCCCAGGATCAAGGGATCAGGTATTTCCATGAAAAAGACCGACACACTTACAAACATAGGTCCAGATGTTTTGCTTTTATAAAAAAGGCCATTTGCTTGTCTTAAGAGGCAGTGGGACGTGAAGCACCGAGGTTCTCCAGAGGCAAGTTTAGAAGTTTTTCCTGCTGCTTATCGACCTGCTTTATCTGGAACCTGGTTTCCAGTTTCCTGACCTGAGTGTGGCCGCGGGACTCAACCAGGAGCACGCAGTGTTTCCTTCCCGCGTGGGAACAGAAAATAAAAATGCATTCTTTGGGTTTTCGAAAATACACTGGAGGAAACTATGCTTAATGACACTGTAGTGGTGGATACATGTCATTCATTATTCATTTGTCAAAACCCAGAATGTGCAATGCAAAAAGTGGACCCTGTGTACACTGTGGACTTTAGTTAATGACGACCCATCGCCATTGTCTCAGTTGTTCTAAATGCACCACACTGATGGGAGATGTGAACAGCAGGTCAGCTGTGTGTGCTGCCGGGGAGGCGATGTGGGAACTCTTCACTCCGCACAGCTTCTCTGTAGACCCCAAGCTGCTCTAAAAAATAAAGTCTATTTAAAAATGCACTGGGGGGCTTCCCTGGTGGCGCAGTGGTTGAGAGTCCGCCTGCCGATGC
>NW_006779962.1:1587210-1593581 GCF_000442215.2 Lipotes vexillifer | reverse complement strand
TGCCCCGGTCCGGGAAGATCCCACATGCCACGGAGTGGCTGGGCCCGTGAGCCATGGCTGCTGAGCCTGCGCGTCCGGAGCCTGTGCTTCACAACGGGAGAGGCCACAACAGCGAGAGGCCCGCGTACTGCAAAAAAAAAAAAAAAAAAAAAAAAAAAAAAAAAAAAAAAAAAAAACCAAAAATAAAAATGCACTGGGAATTCCCTGGCATCCCAGTGGTTAGGACTCTGCACTTCCACTTCAGGGGGCACGGGTTTGATCCCTGGTCGGGGAACGAAGATCCCACAAGCTGCGGGGTGCAGCCAAAAACGAAACAAAGCAAAATAAAACACAAAACAAAAACAACACCCACAAAAAACAAACAAAAGAATGCACTGAAGGCCATTTCTCTTGGTACTTGCTTCCTGCCAAGGAGACAAAACATCAAGTGATCTACTTGACACGAGGGGAGCCTAGAACAGGCCACCTGTCCCAAGTGTACTATCTGACAGTGGTCCAGGCCACTTCTGTCAGAAACCTCGAGGTCACCTGGGGATGCTGTATTGCTGAAATGACTCCTACCCCTGGGTGCCCGCACACACCAGTGGCCTCATCTGTGTACTCACTGCACCTCCACCTCGCTAGGGCATCCCTCCCCAGACCCCTGGGCTGGGGGGGCATGGCCATCAGAATTGTTTTAAAGTTCTACAAGGGATTCTAATACCCCATCAAGGTGGAAACCTACCGATGTTATCTCTTTTCCACCAAAGAGAAAACTCAAGTTCAGAGAGGTCCAGTAACTTGCCCTAGTTGTACAGTTGGCAAAAGCTGAACTGGGAACAGCTTTGGGCCTGACCCATTGTAACCATAGTCAGGTGTGGCAGTGCCTTGCCCAGGTGGCCCCATAATTAATTGATTCTTCTATCCATGTAATAGTGAAAGGAGGCGCCATTAATCATTATTCCCTGACATTAGGCATAAATTGGGATGGTTGGAGCCAACTAGGCCAGCCATCCTGCCCACCCTGGCTTCTCTGCTTCCTAGGATTGGAGACGACATTTTCTTCCAAAATAAGAATTTAAAAACATTTTCTTACAAATTTTTATTTTTCTTCCAAAAATACCTAATGACTGATTGCTCAAGAGTGTTATCATGTACCACTAACCCTAGTGTCCTCTTCACTTCCAGAGGGTATTTTATCCAAATTCGTATAAATTTTCTAGACAAGTTGCGGCTGGTGGAATGTTCCAGAACAATACTTTCAATGTCTACATGGAGAAGAGCATTGTGACGGGTCCGGACAACTACATCACCTTCTACGACCGGCTCAACTTCCACCCCAGCTACAGGGTCAGCAAGCCATCCATCTGTGATTGAGGGGCCTCCCGGCTCTGGCGGAGATAGTCTGGACAGTTGGCAGCCCTAATCTTTGATAACTTGCCCAATTGTAAAGGAACCCACTTCACTGCTTTCCCTGAAAATATTTTTCCTCTCTAGGTTAGAAAAATTTGCAAACGGGGCTATGATGCCCTACTTTCTCTGTTTTACATCTAGATGAGAAAGATCTAATGGCTTGACTTTCCATTAAAAACCTTGCCATGTCCCCAATCCCTGACTCAGGTATAATCAATGAGTAGGGCGGTGGGCATGCTGGGACCCGGATCTCAGTCTGAATGCTGGGAACGCCCGAGAGCCCCACCTGCATCTTTGTTTGGGGGCCATTTTTATACTCATGACAAACTACACGTGGTTTCTGTTCTCAAGCATCCTGCCGAGCCACGGAGGGAGGGTAGGATGCTCTGCCTGGGTGTGGACGAGGGCTGGGCGAGGAGGCAGAGGGGACCTCAGGAGGAAAGCTCCAGGCAGGACCAGGCAGTAGGGCCCCTACTGGCCCTGACCGGGGCGGGCCAAGCTTGGAGTGATTGAGCACCCCCTGGCCACGAATGGGGCCGGGGCAGAGGCGGAATCAACAAGGTTGGTGACTGCTGCTTGTTGCTGAGGGGTGAGGTGTACGTCGGGCTTCCCTGCTTGCTGTTCATTGTACCTTTTCAATAAAAAGTTTAAAAAGAATCAGGCGCGGAAGACCATGTTTTTTTACAGGTGGGGGTAATAACTACATAAAGTGGATTTCTCTTCCCATGTAGTTAGTTCTCAATCAATGTTTCCTATGATGTAGAGGGTCCTCAATAAGAAAACATTTTCTACGACAATATATATCTTCCAGACATAGATTCCTCCCACCTTCCTGTGTGACAGCTCATCACAGGAAATCCGGAAGGTGTTGGAACCAGACAGAAGAAATCATTGTTACAGACCACCATTGCTACCTTCTTTACGAAGGTTTTTACCCAAAGAGATTTTACTCACATATGAATTTGGGAGGAAATGAAATACCATGACCGGTTATTTCTTCATTAAAAACTTATTACTACACAAAAGTAAACATTTCAGCAACATTCTTAATCTTCAGTTTGGGGTGGAAATGGTTTCCAGAGAGAATCAATCTATTACTTGAAAAGAAAAGGTACAAAGCTGAGTCTGGAGCCAGGGTCTATGTCATATCCGTCTCCTTAGCTGGAAAACTAGCACAGACTCCAGGCATCACACTGAAAATACCTTTTTTTTTTTGTTTGTTTTAACAACCTTTCATTAAAAATACCAAAATCCTCAGAATGTTTCTGTATTTCTCCTCCGCTGAAATAAAAAGAAGAAAAAGAACAGCTGATCAATCCAGTTTCTAAACTCACTGAAAAGGACAAATCCCTTCCTCTGAAGCTGGCTGGGAAGCGCAGGGGATCCAGGGGAGGATGCAGCCATCAGGCAAAGTGACGGTTTCCCCTCCAAGCTAGACCCGGTGAGCACCTGCACTCCCGGAACGGGACAGCGTGTGTAGGTCAGGGCCCAGGCTGGGACGGTCAGTCGAGCTGACATCCACAAACAAAACATGCCAAGCACGCCAGTGAGCTTTACGAAGTGGATTCTGGCATCAGAATCAGGCATTGAAGTGCTTTAATTGTCATAGCCAATAACCAACATTTCTGCATCAGTTGCTAATGAGTTAATGGAACGTTAGACTCCGTACGTAGAATAAATGTCTGGAAAGACAGACAACCGAAGTACCTCTGGTATAATGTACATGCCTGTCTTCCTGAAAACTCACCCACCATCTCCGGCTCAGGCTCCCAATTCCCACATGCTCCTGGTGCCTGGGCCCCCGCGAGGTGCCATGCTCCCCTCCACCTGTCTGCTTTCATGGTTTTCGAAGAGCTTTGACAGTGTCACCTCATCTGATGCTCACGCCTGGGGCAGGTCTTGCTGTACCTCCATCTATGGATGGGAAAATTAGGGTCCAGAGGGGGTTCCCTGCAGCAGGTCCTGGGCTTGAACCCGCCTTGGGGGGTCCTGGAAGGGGCCAGGTCATCAGCATCTGACCCCATAGACACACCCTAACTTCCTACACGCTTGCACGAGTCATATAGGAACTCCAGTGATTATCATGAAATTTATCTTTTTAACATATTTTCAAACTGGAATCTTCACGTGTGAGGGAAAAATAAAAGAGTTTAGATTGACAGGCCTAATCCTAAATTACAAGAACATGCCTTCTGTTCGGCATTATAGCATACAGAATGGGAAGGAAATGACACCCAACATTCTTCTGACCTTTGTACTGAGTTCTTTTGAAATCTTAAATCCAGTCAGAACAATTACGGGAAAGGCGATCCAAAGAGGTTAACAAAAACCAGTTTCCACACGTTATTAAATAAACTGCACGGCAATTCCAGAGAACCTCTTTCCCCATCCACGAGTAGGTCATTGCTTTATCTGGCCTCTATTCCACTCTGAAATGAAACATTGAAGTTTCACAGCACTTTACTAATCGCTTAATTTAGCTGCTGAGTTGGCTTAAAACCAGCAACTTCTTACTCTAAAAGTATACTTCCATTTGTCTATTTTTCTTCAGTGATATTTAATCGTTTACTTACAGTCAATTAGAATAAATGGTTTCAAATACATAGTAAAATATGTTGACACTGGGAAAAAAAAATCCCTCTGTTCAGCACACAGAACACCAGAAATCTCAAAGATTCTGCAAATAATATAATATTTCCCCCTCCCCGCCCCCTCTACACAGGCCCTTAAATTAATTTCAAGGAGAGAGGAGGATCAAGGTGGTAATACTTTTTATATGAGCAGATAAAGTGCTAGTATTTCAGTTGAGGGCCTGGTTTCCCACTGTGAGTGTGTCTCAGCTAGGGAAAACCTGTTGATAATTCGGATTCTGCGCAAAAGAGAAAGTTCAGAGCAACACTTCTCTATTTCTTAAAATTTTATTTATTTTTGGCCGCATTGGGTCTTCGTTGCTGCGCGCGGGCTTTCTCTAGTTGTGGCGAGCAGGGGTTACTCTTCATTGCGGTGCGCGGGCTTCTCATTGCGGTGGCTGTTCTTGTTGAGGAGCAGGGGCCCTAGAGCACGCGGGCTTCAGTGGTTGCAGTGCGTGGGCTCAGTAGTTGTGGCGCATGGGCCTAGCTGCTCCGCAGCATGTGGGATCTTCCAGGACCAGGGCTCGAGCCCGTGTCCACTGCATTGGCAGGCGGATTCTTAACCACTGCACCACCAGGGAAGTCCATGACTCTTCTCTTTAGGAAGACCCTCTCCTTGATGCGGAGACACGGGTGGTGAACATCGAACACTAACCTCCAGGACTTCCCCCTCTTCCCACTCCCATCCTATTCTGCTGGGACTTCTGAAACGGGCCCATTCTTTCCAGAAAAGGGGGCAGTTCCTGCAGCAACACAGTGACCCCAGATGACCCAACCCAGAGCATTAGACACCTCAAAAACTGGGTCTTGGGGCTTCCCTGGTGGCGCAGTGGTTGACAGTCTGCCTGCCGATGCAGGGGACGCGGGTTCGTGCCCCGGTTCGGGAGGATCCCACATGCCGCGGAGTGGCTGGGCCCGTGAGCCATGGCTGCTGAGCCTGCGCGTCCGGAGTCTGTGCTCCGCTACGGGAGAGGCCACAACAGTGAGAGGCCTACATACCGCAAAAAAAAAAACCCCTCAAAAACCAAAAAAAAAAACCCCCAGGTCTCTCCCACTTCTTTGCATTAGGTGAAATGAACCTGTGGCCCCAGGTACATAGAAGCCCACCCCCTCCCCATTGGGAAGCAAGAGGGGCTCTTTGGTTCGGACTTATCTGTAGGTCTTAGTAATTACAGCTTGATTTGGTAACACATCCTCCTGGAGACTCTTCCTACAAGTGCGGGCACATGTGCCATCTCATGCACCAGCTCCGGGGATGCTGTGATGCACGGATGCGGGGTCGGGCCTGGATCATCGGAGGTGTACCAGGAGCTGTACCAGGGCTGCAAACGTATAGACAGCCATCACTAAGTGACAGTGCTCCCGTCTGCCCCCCATTGCAGCCCCCTTTGCAGACAGGGGGACCTCGAACCTCGGCCCCAGTGTGTGCCTGAGTTGACCTAGGACGTCGGGGAGAGGGAAAGCAAAAGCTTTCATGCAGCGTGGCTCGTTGGCAATCCAGGGATGGGCTCGCACGATCACGTTGATGTCCAGTTTGTGAAAACCAGGCATGGCCTGCACTGCCAAGTAAGCACACAGACTGGGGCTAGGGAGGCAGGGGGAGAGGAGGGCGCACAGGGTCTGGGGGAGACTGGGATGGGCCGCAGGAGCAGAGAGGTGCTCAGGACTAAATGGACGATGGCACAGGAGAACACTGGCAGGTCCTAGACGTTGGGTTCTCACGTCAACATCCTGCAAAGGCCACTCTGCACAGGACAGACTACATCAACTGATTTGTGAGCAGTGCTTGATTTATTAGCATTAAAAACAAAAACGAAAAATCCAGTTCTTATATACAAAACAAGCTGATTTTTGTTTTCAAGTGTTAAAAGCACTCCTTCAAAATTAAATGAAATTTAAAGCATGGATTAATTAACTGTTTTTCCGGGAAGCACTTAAGTGAATGAATATTCGACAACGGAAATACCGGATGCACAGCGCGTAGGCACCGGACGGTCACGGAGTCCACAGGGCCTGCTCGTCACAGCATCTGACCCAGCAGACACTGACTGTGGGTGCTGGCACACGTCCCCATTTGGGTACAGAAGTGAATTCCTGCTAAGACCTAGGGGGGCACAACATGTAGAAAATTCACTTGCACATCAGAATAACAACTTCAGCTGCAAATTAAACCTTGCTCCAGGCCCACTGCAGCTACTGCTGAGTTGTCACAATTGCGGCAGCCGATCAGTTTGCTGGATGATCTCGGGTAAACGTCAGCGCTCAGCCTCATGTGTGCAGGTACCCACCTGCCTCCTCTGTAGCTGTGGGCACCGCAGCAGCCTCAGAGCACAAGGCACAGGATGCCAC
>NW_006779962.1:1581822-1587027 GCF_000442215.2 Lipotes vexillifer | reverse complement strand
CGCTCTTCCCTGTGTGCGTGGCACCGCCGCTCAAACACACCGAGAGCACGGGCACGCCCCTGCTGGTGGAGCACAGTCCCAGCGAGCCCAGTTCCCAGAGGGCGGTGGGCTTTGTCCTCGGTCCTCAGGATTCCGGGCACCAGAACCCATGAAGCAGCCGCTGCCTCTTTGCTTTGCCCAGATCAGGACAAGGGCATTTAAAACACACGGGCTGCCTGGTATCTTTTTAGAGCTGTGACTAAAAACGAAGGATGGCAGCTCCTGTATAAAAAGAGGTTTATTGAGCTGGTAGAATCATGTCATAACTGAACAGGACTGGACATTAAACAACACAGGCTTCAGGTGTGAACTGGTGACCGGCCCTGAGATCTCACTCAGGATTCCTACGTGCAACTGGCATGGCCGGTTTGCTCGCTGGCCATTGTGCTTTGAAACGCTTTTCCAATTGAAGACATGCTTGGGCCTCTTTTACATAAGAAGTGCTGCCCAGGAGTGTCCCAACCAAGACCGCTGGGGCGTTCTGGCACGTCGCAGGCGGGGCACCAGCTGCTGCCTTCCTCGGGCCCAAACTGTGGCCACGACTGGCCACGGCCACCAGCGATCAACCCCCAAGTGCAGGGACAGTCGGAACCAAGTGTTTGCTGATCTAAGACTAGTGCGGAGACCACACACGGAAAACTGCCCCGAGGAACGCCCTACAAAATCCAACAATGGGATTCACCAAAAATATTTTTTACAGCACTTTAAATAATTTACAAAAAGCCTACAAAAATTATATTTACCGGGACACATCTGTTAAATAAAAACATCCTTTCGCGTTAGTGTACACATATACAGGCTGTACAGGGGCTTCCAGGGCTCCGCCCTTTCATCAGGAGTGTGTGACGTGTGGGGACGGGCACACACGTGCTTTGCCCACACTTGCCGCGGCCAGGAGCTGCTCACAGCTGGAGGACGGGGCCCTTGGCCAAGAGGCTGCCGCCCTCCTCCACAGACGCATCGCTGAACTCGCTGGCGTCGCTGCCCAGGGCCTCTTGGTCTTCATCGTCTCTGTCCAGCCCCCTCTGCCTGTACCGCAGGTCTACGATGTCCTCCTCCGGCCCCGAGTTCCTCCTGTCGGGCAGACTGAGCCCTGCCTGGGACTTCCTGGGCGGCCAGCGGCCACCCTCCTGCTTCACCAGCAAGTGTGAGCTTCCGAACACTGGGCCGTGGCCAGCCTGGGTCTCTCGGAAGGCCGAGAAGGATGCGCCCTGTAGAGGCAGGCTCAGGGGGGCACTGAAGAGGCTGGCCTGCTTCCCCCCCCAGGAGACACTCTTCCCGAAGTGAAACAGCTGTGTGGAGAGCAGTGGCGAGAAGCCGGCAAAGGGCAGGCCTCTCTTGGGGTCCGTGGCGAGGCTGGGCGAGCCCCGGGCCTGGTCCTCCAGCCGCTTCTCTCTCTGGCCCCTGAGGCCCCCTTTCCACGCCGCCGCGTCCCTGCCTTTCGTGCTCAGTGCCCAGGTGCTCTGCAACCGGCTCTCGGGGGAGAAGTCAGTCCAGGGCAGGGCGAGGCCGGCCCGGGGCCTCCCCTCTCGCTCGGCGCCTGGGGTCCGTGCCAGTGAGCTCCGGCTCTCTGCCCGAGCGCCTGCCTCCATGCAGCTCGGGAGCTGAGCCAATGTGCTTTCCCCTGCGGCAGCCTCGGCCCCCCTCGGGCTCTTATCTTTGGGCGCATAGGCGGTTCTCCTACTGGCTGGTGACCCTTTGGCAGATGCGGTCCCGCTGGCGCTCCTGGGCGGCACCAGTTCGCATCTGGCCAGGGCTGCAGGGCTGCAGGCCTGCTCGGTGCGGGGGCTGTTCCTCCCGGCCGGAGTGAAGGCTCTGCCTGGGCCCCTTGGTCCCTCGGCCGGCTGCAAGGGCCCCCTGCACCTCTGGCTCCGAGTGCACACGCCAGGCTGAAGGGCCGGGCCGGGAGGTGGCACTTTCCGGCACGGCAGCTCTGGCTTGCCCCCATTCCCCGTCCCGAGAGCGGTGGGGCCCCCTCCTTGAATTTCTGATCCGCTCATGGACTCCTTGGCCTTTTCGGCCAAAAACTTCCTAATCTCCAGTTCAATGCTGTCATCGCTGTCTACAGAACTGCTGTCATCAGACAGGGAACTGGGGCTTGGGGCTGGACCACGAAGTTCACGGGCTTCCGATTCACCAGAGAACAGGCTCCTTCCTGCGGCTTGGCCCCTGGACCGGGGAGCCGGGGGCGCGTCCTCGGCTGCCACGCCGTCTGGCTTTGCTCTCACCGCTTCTCGGCAGAGGACGTGCGAGGGTCTCCCCGGGCTCTCTTTTCTGGACTTTGAGAGGCAGCTTTTCAGCAGATGTGGGCTTCGGTCTTTCCAGTCTTTCGGGAAGCCCCCTACTTTGTCCAGGAACTGCGTCTCCGTGGTGCTGAACCTGACCCTCTTCTTGCAGCCGGCTCTGGGGTCTTTGCACCTCTTCCGGAGCCTCCGCTTGGACCGCAGCAGGTCCTTGATGGCCGTGTCCAGGTCCTCGTCACTATCCAGCGAGCTGCTCTTGTCCTCGGAGCTCTCCTTCTCATCCACGCGCCTCGCCTCAGTTGCCTTCCCGGAGCCTGGCGACACAGTACCCTGCGCGACCGGGGCCCCGTGCTCATCACCCAGCACGCCCGTCCTGCAGGGGAGAGGCTGGCCCCAGGTCTCACCCTCCCTTCCCGGGGCCTCGCTGGCTTTCCCCTGGCTGGGCTGCGCTCTCCCCTGGCTGCGGTCGGCGTCCCGGGCGCCCTCCTGCGCCTCGGCTGTCTCTCTGGTCCTCTTGGGCGTGCACGGCCGCATGGTGGTGCTGCCTGCTCCGCGTTTCCTCTTGCAGCTCAGCGACAGGTCCGGCGTTTTGGTGGCCGAGGCGCTGAGGCCGGGTGGCAGCAGCGGGCTGTGTGCCGGCCGTGGGCACGTCTCCGTCCTGGGCAGCAGCCCCCCTGACTGCGCCTTCAGAGCCAAGAACGTCCGGATTTCCTGTTCGATGCTGTCGTCGCTGTCCACAGAGCTGCTGTCACCGTCAGAGCAGGAAGGCACGTCGTGGGGATACAGGAGTGGGCTGGCGGGCGGGGATCTGGTGCCGCCCTCCAGGGGGCCCGGCAGGATCGTCTTGGAAATGTCCAGGATCGCTTCAGCGCACATGAGCTCCGCAGATGCGTCTGCGCGGCACGGGGACCCGTCCACAGACTTGCTTTCGGCAGCTGTACGTTCTGGAGGTGCAGGAGCCACGGTTTCGCTGGGAGGCCTGGAGGGGTGGTCGGGGTCCCGGCCACCCGTGCTGAGGTCCGCGGCCTTGGTGGCCACTGGCTTCTTCTTGCCCGGGGACTTCCCGCGGCCTTCGAGCCAGGTGCTCTTGGTGCAGAGGCCCGTGCCGTGTGCAGGGGGCCCGGGGCCCCTCTCCCCTGTGGGCAGGGCCCCCTGCGGCGGCTCGCCAGCTGCCCCCTGCCTCTTCTCCAGCTGGTACAGCTGGATGGCCTCCTCGATGCCGTCATCGCTGCTTGAGTCAGCCGCCTCAGGCGCCAGGGCCGCGCTCCTGGCTCGCCTTCCCCTCTTCCCTGAGCCGGTGCCCCTCCTGACCCCGACTTTACCAGCGGCTGCTTCTGCAGGGCGGCCTGCAGCCGCGGCGGCCTCAACGGTGACCTTGCACCTGGGGCCTCTGGGCAGCGCGCCAGCCTTTGTGGACCTGGGAGGCTTCCGGAAGGTGAACTCCTTACAGGCGCCCGCCAGCTCCTGCTGGTACGCCTTGCCCGTCAGCTCTCTGCTGGATCTAGACGCCGACTGGGCCAAGCTGTCACTGGGGTCTGGTGTTTTGTCTGCAGGAACGTCGCATTTTTGGGTTTCGTGCTGCCTCTTCTCACTTAGGAACTGTTCGATCTCCGCCCGGATGCTCTGTTCGAAGGAGTCCTCGCTGCTCACGCTGAGTGGCGAGGCAGAGCCTTGGTCCTGGCCGACTCCCCTGTGGCTGCCGGGGACACCAGTGGGGCCAGCTGCAAGGTCTGGGGAGCACAGGGCGGTCAGGGTGCCGCTCGGAGGCGGCTCTGGTTTGCATCGACTGGCTGCGGGAGGCCGGGCGGCCCCGCTCTTGGCCTTCAGGTACTCCTGGATGGCTTCCTCAATGTCGCGGTCCACGGAATCATCACTGTCCGAATCCAGCACCAGGGGGCCAAGGTCTGCGGCCTCGTCCTCCCCCTTGGGGTCAAACCCAGCAGCAAGACCACAGGCGGCAAAGGCGGGGCTGGTAGCCAGCCTGGTGCCGCGGCCCCTCTCCGCTCTCTGGCTTCTCTGCCGGGCATGCTCGCCACTCATGCCCAGGGCGGCCCCGTCCCCCTGAAGCGTGCTGATGACCGCCTGGACCTCGGCGCTCACCGCCGCTCTCGGGACGCCCTCTTTCGGCTCTGAGAAGCATCTGGGAAACCTACAGCTCCCGGGTGGGCCAAAGGCCTCCCATTTGGACGGCAGGGCGAGCACAGGAGGCGCATTCATGAGATACATCCTAGCCGATGGGACGCGCAGAGAGGCGGCACTTTGCTTCTCTGCCTGCTTCACATCCTGGAGGAGAAGGCACGCCGGGAGGGCGCCCTAGGTCAGGTCACGGAGAAGCGGTGGGCCTGGTGAGGGTCCAGCCGGCCGCGGGTCCCAGGGCAAGTCACTCACGCCTCCCGGGTCTCATCTCCCTTGGCTGTAGACGCAAGACGGCCACGAAGCTTCATGAGAAAACACTTCCGAGCCACCCGCAGCGAGCTCGCGGAAGCTCACATGAGTGTCCTTTCCCCGTCCCTCTGTCCATCTTCTCTGATACAGGAACAGAGGTTTTATTTACCTCCAAAAGTTGTCAGGAGGTGCCAATGAGAATAAAGACTCAGTGCTTCTCTGCAGGTGTAAAAGAACAACTAGTATGAATCCAGGTTCAGTGGGACGTCGTGGGTAGGTCCAACCTTGACGCGAATCAGCAGCTCCTGGAATGAGAAGTTACTCGATGGGAGCATTTAAACATTTATCTCCCCAAACAACTTTAAAGAGTCACTTATACCAAAGCCTCTTTATTTTATTTTTTTATTTATTATTATTATTTTTTGCGGTACGTGGGCCTCTCACTGCTGTGGCCTCTCCCGTTGCGGAGCACAGGCTCCGGACGCACAGGCTCGGTGGCCATGGCTCACGGGCCCAGCCGCTCCGCGGCACGTGGGAT
>NW_006779962.1:1578984-1581746 GCF_000442215.2 Lipotes vexillifer | reverse complement strand
TCCCTCTTTGTTTCCCGTTGCGGAGCACAGGCTCCGGACGCACAGGCTCGGTGGCCATGGCTCACGGGCCCAGCCGCTCCGCGGCACGTGGGATCTTCCCGGACCGGGGCACGAACCCGCGTCCCCTGCATCGGCAGGGGGACTCTCAACCACTGCGCCACCAGGGAAGCCCAAAGCCTCTTTATTTTAAAACGTTGAATGTATATTTGCCAGACGGTCTCACAGGACCGTATGATTATTTTTAGGTAACTAACATAGAAGTTGCCCCAAACACAGTCAGGCGCCCCTTTTCACGCCGTGTGGTTTCTCCACAGCTTTTGTATCTCAGACCAAATGTGGCTGGGTCGGCAGAACCACTAGGATAGTCTTGGGGACACTTTGAAGACCTGCTCCCAACGGCCTTTACACTACAGGTCTGGGACCACCGCCGGGGAGGGGAACATAACGCAGGCTGTACACAGCCGATTAGAAAGACGCAAAATACATCATATAACTGTCAGCTCTTAACATGTTTCTCTGCCCTCTCCCGATCCCCTGCAAACGGGAATGCAAAGTAGCCGAGATGCAAGAGGAGAGCTTGGCAGTGCTTGTGGAAACAGGGAAATTGAGTTCCAACTCAAAACAGTGCCGGGCAAGGCGGTCACCACCCTGGGGCCTGGAGGGGTGGCCGGAAGTGGCCTGTGTGTTTGCTTTGCTTCCCATGCAGATCCTTCTCCCCCAGGAGCTTCCTTCCTGACGAGCACAGAATCCTGTGTTTACACCCCACAGTCCTTTCCAGGAAAGCCTAGCCCAGCCACCTAGGCACAGACGTGCCCAAACAGGTGGGACCAGCAATTAACCAGAGGGCACGACCAATTCAGAAGCAAGTCCTCTGCTATTACTACTTATGCTCAAAAAGTGAGACTACAGCGTAAAAGAATTTGCTGCATTTACCTGCGATTCTCTTCAAGTCCAGGTTCAGCGTGACGTTTGCAGAACGGTTCAGGGATTGGCTCTTCGTCCCCCCACCTCTACACTGTAGCATCTTGTGCCCACTTTTTAAACGGACTTTTGACTGCCAAGATTAAAGAGAATCAGAGACCTAATTCAGAGGCTGAAACTACAGCTGGTAAGTATTTTGGGGGAAAGAAATCACATTAAGGGCTCAAAATTCAATTTTGGAAGAACTTACCCTGAGGCCAAATACAGTTAACCACAACTAATTTCCAACTCTCCTGGGCCATCGGTCTGATCCTGTAGGATGGTGACGGCAGGGAACATGTGAGGCTATTTATCAGTCCTCAGATGTGAGCACCCATAACAGTCCACGATCCCTCCCACAGCACCACCCTCCAGGGAGATTCCCTCCCAAGGGCAGTGGGGAGCAACAGTGGGGAGGGGGAGGGCTCTTTCACTGGGCTGTGCCCACCTTGCTGTGGTCATCATTCAAGCTGCCTTGGCAAAATGACAGAGATTACGAGACATCTGCATAGGCCTTGAACTGTGAAAGAGTCTACATAAAGAATATTAACTTCTTAAACAGTACTGCTATCTGAAAAAGTGGGCCCAAGGATGAACCCAAGCTGCAGTGGTTTCCACTCCAGGTAGCAGAGTGGGCAGAAGGAAAAGCGCTGCTCTCATCACCTTGACCATGTTCATAGCTCTTAAATGACTATCAAGAGCTCGGACTCCTAGTGGGCAGTTTTCTGAACTGTCAAATTACCTAGCGCAAGAATGAGGTTAAAAATTCAGAGAGCGTCTCCAGCGACAGCTTGTGGCTTTAAAACAATCACCCACAATGAGATGAATCATTCTGGAAAACTCCCCGAAACTGTACTTGGAGAGACTGTGGGCTGAAGCCTGGGGGCTTCCGCTTTGTCAAACTGCCACCCTGCTCCTCGAGAACCCCAGGGCCAGGTCTGGAGGGTGGCTGTGAGGACACCCAGCCCTGCGCCCCAAAGCCATGTGGTGCCAGAATTTGAACAGTGGAGGAGGGCACCTGGGTCTCTCCTCAGCCTAGACACCAGCCTCCAGGAGGACAGAACCTCGCTAATGCTCACGCCCTGGCCAAGTCTGGCTCCCCGCACGCGATGTGGCTTCGCCATTAATGCTGTGCAGCTCCTGCCCTTCCCTCCCAGGCTGGACTTTCCCCAGGGTTAGGGAGGTGAGGGTCGGGATACAAGGCCCAGAAGGAGGGCCCTGTCTGGAGGGCCAGCCTGAAGTGGGCGTGCGCTGGAATTCTGGCCCTGGCCTGCGGAAGATGAGACTTCACAATACAGCAGGGACGGCTCCCCAACAAAGCTGCAGGGCCACTGCCAGTGCCTGGGGGGCCGGAGGCCAGGCGAGACCCTCCCGGCTGACCCTGCCCTGCCCTCTGCTCCCGGCCTGGGGGCGCTCACTCCCAGCACAGCCTCTGCCAGGAGGAATCCCGGCGCCCGGAGAGGCGACCCGGTTCTCTGGCAGGAAGGGGTCGGGCCTCCACGCAGGGCTGCGCCCGGGTTATATGCTGGGCTCGGTGGGCTTGAGGGCGAGGGGCCCGGTGACCCTCCGGGAAGCTGCACGGGGCGGGGCGCAGGGCACGATCTCAGCGGGAGGGCCGGGCCCCGGGCCCTCGGCCGCGCCGGAAGCTGTCCCGCCGCGGGCCCTCACCTGCGCCTCACCTGGGCCCCGCGCCCGGCCGGTTTCGAGGAACGCGGGCGCGCGCAGGCGGGGGCCCCAGCCAGGAGCCGCCTCTGAGGCCGCGACCCCCGCCCTCCGCGCCAGCTAACTACCCGGCGCCGGGC
>NW_006779962.1:1575694-1578638 GCF_000442215.2 Lipotes vexillifer | reverse complement strand
CGCGCGCGGGAGGGCGGGGCGCGCGTGCGCGGGGCGGGGCGGCCCCCGGAGCTCCCTCCCCGGACCTACCGGCGGCGGCGGCAGGGCTGTGGCGGCCGCGCTCCGGAAGCCGTGCCCGGTGGCTGGGCATCATGGGAATGGCACGGCCGAGTTCCGGGGGAGGCGCGCGGCCCGGCCGGACCCCCGCCCGGCGAGCGCGCGCCCACCTGCCGGCCGCGCTGCGGAGGAGCCGCGGGCGCCGCGCGCCGCCCCCGCTCCCACCCCGCCCCGCCCCGCCCCGCGCCCGCGCTCGCGCCCTGCGCCTGCCCAGCCCGGAGGCGGCCCGAGCCTCCGGAGACGCCCCGCCCCTCCGCAGCCTCGGGCCGGCCCCCCGAAATGCGCCCGGTGCGGTTGGAGTGAGTAGTCGGAGTGATGTCTGACCCCCAGCCCACTCCGGCCAGAGGCTGGGGCCCTCCGGTGCTGTTTGGGCGCCCTCTCCCCTGGCCCCCAACTGCCCCGGGAGCGGGGGGCGTGCGCTGAGTCAGTGGCCGAGTTGGCAGACGCCGCCTTGCCTCCGCGGTCCCCGGTGGGAAGTTCAGGCCGGGAGGCGCACAGATGGGCTACTTTATCGTGGATGATGTTACTATGGTCACCAGCAGTCCTGTTACTAGAAGCTCCTACACGGCCAGCGTCCGCTGTGTGCCTAGCACCATGCCTCCGGCTGGAAGGAGGTGGTTCCTTGCCTTAAGTCTGCGCAGAGCTCAAGTCTGGCTTCCTGGAAGCAGCGGGTCCCTCTGTGCCCCCCAGCCCCCCAGCACTCCAAGCTCCAGTGCTGCATGGCCAGCCTTCTTTCCAGGAAAGCTACCCAGGCCTCCTGCTGCCTTTGCCCAGTGCTTCTATGTGTCTGTGTTTCCACTTCACCCCAAACTTCGGAATAAGGAACCTGAGGCTAAGAATGGATAAACACCCTGCCCAGGGGCCGGGGTCCTGCAGCAGGGAAGCTCGGGAGGCAGCCTCATGTGTAGTGGAAGCCCAGGACTTCAGAGCCGCAGGGGACCTGGGAGAGCAGAGCATCCCTCAGTTGTTCAGGAAATGGTCACTGAGCACCTGAGCGTGTGCAGGCCCTTGGCCTGGCCTTGGGGGTCTGTGGAGGCCGGGGTGGAGGCTGGGGCACCCTGTGACTGGCTCCATAGGCGTACCTGCAGCTGGGTTCCAACAGGAGGAAACAGATGTTAAAGACACGTCTGTCCTGGGTGTTTGGCCTGTTTGGGAATGGGGAGGGAGTGTTCCAGGAACACCCCCCACCCCACCCCCGCACAGTAAGACAGGTTCTGTTTTCTGGTCTCTTCGCTGACTGTGTGGCCTTGAAGTTCTTTCTGGTTCTGTTTGATTTTTCTAGCAGTTCAGAGATCTTCACCGGAGGCCTGTGGTGTCCCACTGCTACTCAGGGTGCTAGGACTGGTGGAGGTGGAGCCCGGGCAGCGGGAGGGGCAGGTTGAAAGCAAGACACGAAGACTGTCCGTCTTTCCATCCCTACCAGCCTCCATGCCCCTGACCCAGACGTATCTCGGGGTGAACTGGGGTTTCGTTTCCTGTCTAAAAAGTGCCAGAAGTTGGACAGGAGAAAAAAGTCAGAGGCTTTTTCCTGCAGGAATGAGAAGGGGGCTATTTCTAGCCTTATCCGCCTAGGGAATTTTGAAAGCCATGAAAACATAGCATTCATGCTACAGAGAATTGTTTAATAAACACTGTCTTCTCGCTATGAGTCATACTCTTTCATTACCAAAAGTTTGGGAAAAGACATCTAATTAATAACCTAATGAGCCACAAGAAGGGATGCACAGATGTTACTATGGTCATCAGCAGTCCTGTTACTAGAAGCTCCTACATGGCCAGTGTTTTTATGTTTTTAAATTTTATTTATTTATTTATCTAGTTTTGGCTGCGTTGGGTGCAGGCTTTCTCTAGTTGTGGCGAGCGGGGGCTACTCTTCGTTGCGGTGCGCGTGCTTCTCATTGTGGTGGCTTCTCTTTGTTGCGGGGCACAGGATCTAGGCACGTGGGCTCAGTAGTTGTGGCGCACGGGCTTAGTTGCTCTGCGGCATGTGGGATCTTCCCGGACCAGGGCTCAAACCCGTGTCCCCTGCATTGGCAGCTGGATACTTGACCACTGCACCACCAGGGAAGTCCCTTTCCACAGTTTGTAAATAGTGCTGTGATGAACATCTTTGCTGATGTGTCCTTGGAAGCCGGCTGAGTTTTCCTCAGGGTAAATTCCTAGAAGAGACCTCGCCTGGGCTGAGGACTGGTATGCGTTTTGGCCAAAATGCCCTCCAGAAATGCCCAGCTGACATACGGTCCACCCACTGAGTGGGGAACGGGGCTGGACTGTATCCTTGCATTCGCGTCTGGCAATCTCACAGGTAAGACAAGTCTTTTCCACTTTGATTTTAATTTCTTTGCCCGGTGGTGGTGTAGAACATCTTTTTATTTTACTATTGGCCATTTGGAAAATTGCCGGTACGTGTTCTGTGAGCATTTAAAATTTTTCTCTTGGGCCGTGTGTCTTTTTCTTTTTCCAGAGTTTTTTGCATTAAGGATTTAGCTCATCTCCAATGTATACTCGTTTATTTTTCAGTTTGTCATTTTTTTTTTTAACTCTGGATTTAGCTTTTGGTTTGTTTTGTTGGCCATGCACGAGTTTTCAATTTGTGTAACCAAATCTGTGAAGTTTCCTTTATGGCTTCCGGCTTGGGGGTAAGGCCCAGGGCTTTTACCACGCTGAGATTTTGTAAGTGTTCACCAATTTAATGGCTAAATTTACAAATAAGAACAATTGAAGCCATGGAGGGGCATGAATTACAGATTCCTGTGGAAATCAGAAATCCAAGGGTGTGACGGGTAATAAGCGGAAAGGGAAAAGGGAAAGGCTTTTTTTTTTTTTTTTTTTTTGGTACGCAGGCCTC
>NW_006779962.1:1573777-1575533 GCF_000442215.2 Lipotes vexillifer | reverse complement strand
GTACGCAGGCCTCTCACTGTTGTGGCCTCTCCCATTGCGGAGCACAGGCTCCGGACGCGCAGGCTCAGCGGCCATGGCTCACGGGCCCAGCCGCTCCGTGGCATGTGGGATCCTCCCGGACCGGGGCACGAACCCACGTCCCCTGCACCGGCAGGCGGACTCTCAACCACTGCGCCACCAGGGAAGCCCAGGAAGAGCTTTCTTCATTCCTTTTTGAAGCCGCCGACCTTCAGATACCTATGTATACACACACGCTCGTGCACACACACACACACCGGCATGTGCACACAGGCACACTTGTGTGAACACACATGCACGTACACACACATTTATACTGTAACTTTGAGGAAGCTGTATCTCCTGCATGTTGTAAGATCTTCATCGGAGGAACAAGAAGGACATCTATTTTTATCAAAACTTTCCTGTTGTAAGAGGTGCTGACTTTGGCATTTAGTTTTCCCCCAATCAGGCTCCTCACTGTGCAAGTCCCGGGTCTCCTGGGATCTGCTCACAGGCTGCCTTCCCCCTGTTCTGACCACCATGAAGTGGGCTCCCTTTTCCAAGGCAGGGGTCACCCTGGCATCTCTGCTCAGCCCAGGCCTGACTCTTCTAGAATGACAGTCAGTAGCTCTGCTGTCTCCCGGATGCGTGAGCGCTGGCAGCAGGGACCAGGGTGGTGGGCGGGCTTCCAGTCAGGCTCTGGGGTCCTGTATGGTCACTGCTCCCCTCTGGCCCTCTCTTTGCCCTTCTGTCGAGGGAGCAGGGAATCCTTAGGGACTTTCTCAGTTACTCTCCACACGGAGCAGGGGACCCCCAGGAAGACATCCAGGACCGCAGGGCCAGAGTCGGTGCGAGTGACAGAAGCCAGAGCCCCCTTTATTTGTGCCTGTTTTCCCTGAAAGAGTTAAGGGTGCTCTCATAATGAAAGAAACTCCAATGAAAGGAGGTGCCACTTCCTGCCCCCCAGCCCCCCGCCACTCATGGTCCCTAGGGGGGACACGGGGGATGCAGGCAGCCCCAAACCAGTTGATGGGAGGATGAAGGACTGCATCCCCACCAGCGTCTGTGAAGTGTGAAGCCCGCCGACCCCGCTTCGAGGACTCTGTCCCGAGGTTATGGTCACACGGTTCACGCAGGCGGATCTCCACAAAGACGATTCTTCACTTAGCAAGCAAACCCCACCTACACGGCTGTTCAGAGGGGCGGCGACACTGACCATCTGTGCCCGGAGCCTCTGCTGGAGAGGATGAGGTGGGTCCACATAAAGCCTAGGCTGGGCTGAGCTCACCGGTGGCCGTGGGGTGTCCTGCTTGGCAGAACAGATGGCAGAGTAGCATTTCCCCCCGGGACTTGCCAGCCACTGTTAGCACTCCTCTGTGGAGTGGCCCCGCGTGAGGGCTGGCCGGGAGATGCTGCATGGTTCTGCTGGCTTCTTTATATGGTTTCAACTTTAAAATCATGAGCATTGTTTTCATATATACAAAAATCACCTCATGTAAAGTATGGAATGGAAATGTGTGAAAGTTCATATGTGTAAGTGTAGACAGACAGACACACACACACACACACACACACACACACACACACACACACACACACACACACACACCACCCAGACCAGGTCCAAGTAACTCCGCCCACTCGATTCAGCCTTCGGAAATTCTATTTCTGCAAAAACATTTTTTTTTTTTTTTGCGGTACGCGGGCCTCTCACTGTTGTGGCCTTTCCCCTTGCGGGGCACAGGATCCGGGCGGC
>NW_006779962.1:1544464-1567827 GCF_000442215.2 Lipotes vexillifer | reverse complement strand
GGGCCTCTCACTGTTGTGGCCTCTCCCGTTGCGGAGCACAGGATCCGGACGCGCAGGCTCAGCGGCCATGGCTCACGGGCCCAGCCGTTCCGTGGCATGTGGGATCTTCCCGGACCGGGGCACGAACCCGTGTTCCCTGGATCGGCAGGCGGACTCTCAACCACTGCGCCACCAGGGAAGCCCTGCAAAACCATTTTTTAAAATCTCTCGCCTGATGAGATTGGGATCGACATATACACGCTACTATGTATGAAATGGGTTACTAATGAGAACCTTCTGTACAGCACAGGGAACTCTACTCAGTGCTCTGTGGTGACCTAAATGGGAAGGATGTCCAAAAAAGAGGGGATATATGTACACATATAGCTGATTCAGTTTGCTGTACAGCAGAAACTAACACAACATTGTAAAGCGACTATACTCCAATAAAAATTAATTAAAAAAATCTCTCACCTCAGAAATGACCTTTATTCAGTTTATTTCTTGAATGTCAGGTTCTTAGAATTTTCCTGACATGAATTTCACTCAGTTTATTATTTACCATTTCAGGGGCCAACTTGACTTTAAAATCTTCTGTTTATAAGGCAGCTAAACTAAGGCAGAAAATAATCCCCTTGAGACGAAATTTTTCAGGAGGGCCCAGAGTCCGTCATAAACGGAGAATGAAGTTACATTACCTCTGATTTACTCATGCAAGGGCAGGATATCTTCCAGCTCAAGATTTGAGAGAAAAATGATTATCTCTCTCTGATTCTTGGCAGAAAATAAATTGGACGAAGGCCCTCATTCTTATCAGGCAACTTTGGGAAGTTTGCGCCCGTCCTCTCCTCGGAGGGCCTGTGGGTAACTGGGGCGGCACTGGGAGGTGGCCAGACTGGGGGCTGAGGCCCCCAGGCTTGGGGAACCCTTTAAAGGCAGGAAAACATACCGAGCAAAGGCAAAGCGACAAAGGCCGGCAGAAGTCGGATGTCTTGGGCCCAGACGCTCTGGGACAGGAGCCCCCCTCAGGTCAGTCCACGCAGACGTGAGAAGGAGGAGCGTGTGCAGGGCTCAGGCTGGAGCATCCTTGGACACAGGACTGGGTGAGGGGAGGTGGCCATAATGTGGGTGCAGTGGAGGCCGAGACTGAGATGACCCCCTCAGATTGTCCCATTGAGGAAAGTGGCCGGGCCGTTACACCCCCTGCACAGAGGCCACTGGACGTGGGCGGCCCCCAGGAAGGAGGGGACCTCAGTCAGGAGTGTGGCCAGTGCAGACCCCACTCCTGGCGCCTCCGCCCTGAAGGGGTCTGGGCAGCTGCCCTGGGTCCACTGCAAACCTCCAGGACTTTATTCCTTTGGAAACAGCTACTCGAATCCTGTACTTGAGAAATGCCACTCTTTCTATCCATATTTCAGGCAGAGTTAGTTAGCTTGTTACTTACATCTATAGGAGTTGTATCCCAACTACATTCAGTGGAAGAGGCTGCTGAAAATTTGTCCAGGAATGATAAGATTATAAGACTTAGATCTGAAAATCTGCATCAGAATGTTAACAGTCAGGAAACAATCAGGATGAAAATGATGGCAAACGTGGCGAAGGAAACCAGTTCTGGCAGAACTTGTCATGAGGACGCTTCTGTGCTCCTGGGGAATAAATTGGCACAGAGTAAAAACGAGAGTTCACACTTCAGTCTCAAAAATGTTCCCAAATCTGTAAAAGTGATTCTATTTCAGTTTTCTTTTGGCAGAAAGAAGAGGAATCTACTGCACGTTCTCTGAGTTTTGGAAAGGCAATATGGAACATTCAACCTTTTTTGAATACAAAGCTCCTTCTATCCCGAATCGTGTATTCCCTTCCTAGGACGTGGGCTGGGGAAGGGTCTCCTCAGATTGATAAAGGGTCCTGGTTTCTCTGTGTACCAGTTAGTTTGGTGCCATTAGAGGAAAGTCGGGCTGCGTGGAGAGCTGGGCCTTCCCCTGTGTCCCATCCCCTCTCTCCATTCCAGAAGACACTGTCTACTTTCACACTAAAGCCGGTTTCAGAAACATTCCCCTCCATGACACTTTCTGTATTCCATCTTGGGAGTATCTCGCTCTGGCACATAATTGGAAAAACGTCAGGAACTTGCAGACCCGGGAAGGGACATGAGGCCTGCACTGGTGGATGGAGACCCACTGGGAGGGGGCATGGGTGGGGTGACTGTCTTTGGACAGACACCCAGCTCCGTCCTAGGGGGGCTCCAGTAGGCTGGCTCTCAGGCTGAGCACAGAGGCGTTGGAGGCTGGGAGTGAGGAGTGAAGGGGTCGGGCACGGAGCCAGGGGCCGTGCAGGGTTTTCCCCTCCCTGAAATGAGCGCATCAGACACAGCTTTTCCCTGGGAGCCTGGGTTTTACTTTCTTAGTTTTCAAGTGACAGTGTTTCACTGCCCTGAGTGTGCCCAGTGAGTGTGGCTGTTTTTCCGACATGGGTGGCACAGTGTGGTCGTCCACACGCCTGACCCACCCAGCGCCCAGGCTGCAGGGCAGGACAGGTGAGCTGCCCCCAAGCCCCTGCGGAGATAGTGTGTGCAGGGAGAGCCGGTGGGATGCCAGGGTGAGCGCTCAGAAGTGGACCCACTGCCCAGCTGGCATTTTCTGCTCTGTTTACACAGCAGGATGAGCCCCTTTATAAAAAGCAGCTGTGGCACTTTATCCTACACTCAGACACCATGGTCTCCGGTTACAACGGAAGGGGGTTTGCTCTGCTGGGAGGCAAGAGGAGGTTGACCAGTAAGACAGACTTAGAATGTAGCCATAATTCCTAGAGTAGAAGCCAGAGAGAAGGAAGCTTTTACCTGGGCCGCCCAGCACCACTGAGGTTTTATACGAGAGACTCGCTGGAGGACATGCTGGTTGGCTTCATTTACGACTTGGGCAGAGGTGGCCTTTCATGTTGCTCTGCGCAGTCCGCTCTCTTATAGTCTAAGAATGCAGTGCGTTAGTTTCATCCTTAATGCACATAAACACAGTGTGTGTTGTTTATCTCAGCATCATTTAAGGCGTCAGGGAAAAGTGTTGGACCACAGAAGACAGGCTCAGAAGTGGATTGTCTGGGTGGGGGGCAAGCAGGCCCCACTGGATCCCCAGCCACTGTTATTCTCTGCAGCCTCTGTTGCCAAGGATAGAAAGGGCCAGGAGTGCCGTGCAAACCCTCTGGCTAAGAAGCCACCCTGGCTCTGGGAGCCTGGAACAGAACATGCAGGCACAGTCTGAGGTTTCCGGGGCTGGAGGGGCTGCTGAGGGTGCCACGGTGACAGCCCCTGCTCTGACGCCTGCCCTGGACCCGCGGCCGACTGGAGAAGGAACTCCACCTAAAACCTCAAAGGAGAAACCCAGGCATTTAAAGGTGGTGCCCAAGAAAGAACGTACATCTGACAACTGGTTTCTGCTCTGTGAGTCTTCACAGATTTTGGCTGAATTTTGGTGCCTTTGGCTGAACTTGGGGAAAAGAGCAGAGCTTTGTTTTGCACTGAGACCTGGAGAAAAAAGAGGTGTCTCTGCTGTGCGTCGGCTGGATCCTCCAAACATGCCCAAAGCTGCTCTTGATGTCTGACGAGGCTGGAGAGAGCATCCCATTGCATGGTCTGGGGACCCCCGCCTTGGGCCTCTAGGACCAGGGAACTGAGGACAGAACGTTTGTGATTGGAAAAGAAGAGAGCTGCCTGGTGGACGTTTTCCTGAAGAGTCCAGAGCTGACTGAGAAACTTGGTGGAGGAGGAGGCCACTTCTGGAGAAATGTCCAAGCACAGACCGCATCCCTTGGCTGAAGGTCCTGATGAAAAGACAAGGCTTCTTCCAGGGCTGCCCACCCGAGGGAGCCCAGAGACTCTAGGCTTTAAGGACAGGCCAGCGGCAGAGAGAGCTTCATTCAAGATATCCTGTCCCAAACCCAGGACTCTTATCCAACTTGATAAGAATGCGAAAATTTTAGTAAACATGTTACAGCCTCAGCCCTGAGAGTACCTTCTCGCTTTTCTTACCACTGGTGTCAAGACTTAGCTGGAGACCTGAAATGGACAGAACAACATTGACCTTTGAACCTGAGACCTTGATCTGGGGGGACAAGTTCAAAGGGAGAGCCTGCTCTGGTGCGGGAGCCGGCTTTCCCCCGCCCCGGGAGCCAGCGCTCAGAGGCTCACCCTCCAGCCTCCCTGCCTGGACCCGGAAGCCACCTCCTTTGTCCACTGCCTTGAGGGAGGTGGACTGGCCACCCTCCTTCACTGGCGGGACAGGCTGTAGGTGCCCTCCTGCTGGCCACTCAGCACAAAATGGACTAAAATTTGAAAATAAGTCTAAGTCCATGAGTTCACTGTAACATTTCTAAATAACCCACATTGATACCTTCGGTGGGGGGTCGGGGAGGGGACAGGAATCAGGTCCACATCTTGAGGACGTGAAATGGAGAAATTCAACATTTTCCTTGCCTTTCCCCAGTGAGCTGGGCCACTGGGGAGCCACATAGTACATAGGGAGTGGGGCTTGTTTTGTTTCATTTTTTAAATTAAAGCACTTCGACTAATAAACGGAAGAGGAACGTAGAATCCAAATATCACCATTTTGCAACTCCCTGGGGGAATTAATGGGAATGGCAGCCGGTGGCCCTTAAAAGGGGATGATCAGAACTCCTGATGAAGGACACGGCAGCCCCAAGGGTTGGCCGAGGGGATGGGACTGGGTGATGGAGCCCCAGCTGCCACCTGGCAGGGATCTGCAGGGCTGGGGTGGGCTGGCTGAGCACAGGGAGGGGGTGGCCAGCAGCGCCCAGAGCATGGAGCACCAGGCAGGGCGATCAGTCTTCCCAGATCAACTGTGTGGCAAAGGCAGGAATGGGGCAGGCTCTGGCGTGTTACTGCCCCTCCCCTGCTACGGACACTAGGGGTCTAATCGGCTTTTCCCCAAGAGCACCTGGTGGGGTCCTGGAGGGAGAGCCCTTGAATGTGCGGACCCCCCCAGCAGAAGCATCCTCTCTGCAACTCATTATGCATCTTCTGCATTCATGTTTTCTATTTTCCCTCTATTTACCATTTCCAGTTTCCTCCTTTCTTTGGCTTGTTTACTCTTCCTTGCTGGCTGTTCTTTTGTTTTTTGTTGTTTTTGGCCACAGAGCATGTGGGATTTTAATTCCCCAAACAGGGAATCGGATGCATGCCCCCTGCAGTGGAAGTGTGAAGTCTTAACCACTGGACCACCAGGGAAGTCCCCTTGCTGGCTTGGATGAAGTCTGGGGCTTTGCTGATGTACTTAAGGGGAGTCTGAAATTCTGGGAAAGGCTTCACAGACCATCTGGGGAAGCCCCACCCTTTTACAGGGGAGGGTCTTAGCCACCAAATTGGACTAAACAGGGGTCCTACCTCAAGTGCATGCACACACCCACAATGCCCTTGACATTCAGAACTGTGGTCGCCATCCACAAAATGGTGACTTACATTTCACAAGTGCAAGTTTACTAAGTTGGGAAATAATTGGGTTTCCTTTAAAGCTGTCAAAGTAGAGAAGAAAAAGTCAAGGAGATGTGACATCTAAAGGGCCGAGATTCCCTTACTGGGAACGTTCTTTTGTGCTGGGCCCGAACACCCTGATGCCAGGGACTTGGGTTACCAGCAGACAGGAGTTCTCTGCTGATTCCCTCCAGCCTGGCCTCAGCCTAAGACTCCCAGGCTCCCCCAGGCAGCAGCTGCAGCTTGGTCAGTTGACCTTTATCTGATCAGGTGACAGTCTGGCTACAAATTCTTAAGTCATGACCAGTCTGTCCTCTGGGGCCAGGCTGGAGTAGCTGAAACCACCCGTTTCTTTTCTTTTCTTTAATAGATCTTTATCGGAGTATAATTGCTTCACAATACCATGTTACTTTCTGTTGCACAACAAAGCAAATCAGCCATATGCATACACATGTCCCCATATCCCCTCCCTCTTGAGCCTCCCTCCCACCCTCCCTATCCCACCCCTCTAGGTCATCGCAAAGCACCGAGCTGATCTCCCTGTGCTATGCGGCTGCTTCCCACTCCACTAGCTACCTACTTTACATTTCGTAGTGTATATATGTCGATGCTACTCTCACTTCACCCCAGCTTCACCCTCCCACCCCACGTCATCAAGTCCATTCTCTATGTCTACCTCTTTATTCCTGTCTTGCAACTAAGTTCATCAGTGCCAATTTTTTTTTCCATATTCCATATATATGCATTACCATACGGTATTTGTTTTTCTCTTTCTGACTTACTTCACTCTGTATGACAGACTCTAGGTCCATCCACCTCACTACAAAGAACTCAATTTCATTTTTTTTATGGCTGAGTAATATTCTATTGTATATATGTGCCACATCTTCTTTATCCATTCATCTGTTGATGGACATTTAGGTTGCTTCCATGTCTTGGCTATTGTAAATAGTGCTGCAATAAACATTGTGGTGCATGTCTCTTTTTGAATTATGGTTTTCTCAGGGTGTATACTGAGCAGTGGGATTGCTGGGTCGTATGGTAGTTCTATTTTTAGTTTTTTAAGGAACCGCCATACTGCTTTCCATAGTGGTTGTATCAACTTACATTCCCACCAATGGTGTAGGAGGGTTCCCTTTTCAGCACACCCTTTCCAATATTTATTTTTTCTAGATTTTTTTGATAATGGCCATTCTGACCAGCGTGAGGTGATACCTTATTGTAGTTTTGATTTGCATTTCTCTAATAATTAGTGATGTTGAGCATCTTTTCATGCGCCTCTTGGCCATCTGTCTGTCCTCCTTGGTGAAATGTCTATTTGGGCCTTCTGCCCATTTTTTAACTGGATTGTTTGTTTTTTTTGATATTGAGCTCCATGAGCTGCTTGTATATTCTGGAGATTAATCCTTTGTCTGTTGTTTCATTTGCAAATATTTTCTCCTATTCTGAGGGTTGTCTTTTTGTCTTGTTTATGGTTTCCTTTGCTGTGCAAAACCTTTTAAGTTTAATTAAGTCCCATTTGTTTATTTTTGTTTTTATTTCTGTTACTCTAGGAGGTGGGTCAAAAAAAGATCTTGCTGTGGTTTATGTCAAAGAGTGTTTTTCCTATATTTTCCTCTAAAAGTTTTATAGTGTCTGGTCTTAGATTTAAGTCTTTAATCCATTTGGAGTTTATTTTTGTTTATGGTGTTAAGTAGTGTTCTAATTTCATTCTTTTAAATTTAGCTGTCCAGTTTTCCCAGCACCACTTATTGAAGAGGCTGTCTTTTCTCCATTGTATATACTTGCTTCCTTCATCAAAGATAAGGTGACCATATGTGTGTGGGTTTATCTCTGGGCTTTCTATCCTGTTCTATTGATCTATATTTTTGTTTTTGTGCCAGTACCATACTGTCTTGATTACTGTAGCTTTGTGGTATAGTTTGAAGTTGGGGAGCCTGATTCCTCCAACTCTGTTTTTCTTTCTCAAGACTGTTTTGGCTACTTGGGGTCTTTTGTGTTTCCATAAGAATAGTAAGATTTTTTGTCCTAATTCTGTGAAGAATGCCATTGGTAGTTTGATAGGGATTGCATTGAATCTGTAGATTGCTTTGGGTAGTATAGTCATTTTCACAATATTGATTCTTCCAATCCAAGAACATGGTATATTTCTCCATCTGTTTATGTCATCTTTGATTTCTTTCATCAGTGTTTTATAATTTTCTGAGTACAAGTCTTTTGCCACCTTAGGCAGGTTTATCCCTAGGTATTTTATTCTTTTTGTGGCAGTGGTGAATGGGAGTGTTTCCTTAATTTCTCTTTCTGAGTTTTCATTGTTGGTGTATAGGAATGCCAGAGATTTCTGTGCATTAATTTTGTATCCTGCAACCTTACCAAATTCATTGATTAGTTCTAGTAGTTTTCTGGTGGCATCTTTAGCATTTTCTATGTATAGTACCATGTCATCAGCAAATAGTTTTACTTCTTCTTTTCCAATTTGTATTCCTTTTATTTCTTTTTCTTCTCTGAGTGCTGTGGCTAGAACTTCCAAAACTATGTTGAATAAGAGTGGCGAGAGTGGACATCCTTGTCTTGTTCCTGATCCTAGTGGAAATGCTTTCAGTTTTTCACCATTGAGTATGATGCTCGCTGTGGGTTTGTCATATATGGCCTTTATTATGTTGAGGTAGGTTCCCTCTATGCCCATTTTCTGGAGGGTTTTTATCATAAATGGGTGTTGAATTCTGTCAAAAGCTTTTCTGCATCTATTGAGATGATCATATGGTTTTTATTCCTTAATTTGTTAACGTGGTGTATCACATTGATTGATTTGTGTATATTGAAGAATCCTTGCATCCCTGGGATAACTCCCACTTGATCATGGTGTATGATCCTTTTAATGTGCTGCTGGGTTCTGTTTGCTAGGATTTTGTTCAGGATTTTTGCATCTATGTTCATCAGTGATATTGGTCTATAATTTTCTTTTTTTGTGATATCTTTTTCTGGTTTTGGTATCAGGGTGATGGTGGCTTTGTAGAATGAATTTGGGAGTGTTTCTCCCTCTGCAATTTTTTGGAAGAGTTTGAGAAGAATCAGTGTTAGCTCTTCTCTAAATGTTTGATCGAATTCGCCTGTGAAGCCATCTGGTCCTGGACTTTTGTTTGTTGGAAGATTTTAAATTACGGTTTCAATTTCAGTGCTTGTGATTGGTCTGTTTATATTTTCTAATTCTTCCTGGTTCAGTCTTGGAAAATTGGACCTTTCCAAGAATTTGTCCAGTTCTTTGTGGTTGTCCATTTTATTGGCATATAGTTGTTTGTAGTAGTCTCTTATGATCCTTTGTATTTCTGCAGTGTCAGTTGTGACTTTTCCTTTTTCATTCCGAATTTTATTGATTTGCGTCCTCTCCCTTTTTTTTCTTGATGAGTCTGGCTAAGGGTTTATCAATTTTGTTTATCTTCTCGAAGAACCAGCTTTTAGTTTTATTGATCTTTGCTATTGTTTTCTTCATTTCTATTTCATTTATTTCTGCTCTGATCTTTATGATTTCTTTCCTTCTACTGACTTTGAGTTTTCTTTGTTCTTCTTTCTCTAGTTGTTTTAAGTCTAGGGTTAGATTGTTTATTTGAGATTTTTTTTGTTTCATGAGGTGAGATTGAATTGCTATAAACTTCCCTCTTAGAACTGCTTTTGCTGTATCCCATAGGTTTTGGGTCATCATGTTTTCGTTGTCATTTGTTTCTATGTATTTTTTTAATTTTCTTTGATTTCTTCAGTGATCTCTTGGTTATTTAGTAGGGCACTGTTTAACCTCCATGTATTTGTGTTTTTTGCAGTTTCTTTTCCTGTAACTGATTTCCAATCTCATAATGTTGTGGTCAGAAAAGATGCTTGATCAATTTCAATTTTCTTAAATTTTCCTAGGCTTGATTTGTGACCCAAGATGTGATCTATCCTGGAGAATGTTCTATGTGCACTTGAGAAGAAAGTGTATTCTGCCACTTTTGGGTGGAATATTCTATAAATATCTATTAGATCTATCTGGTCTATTGTGTCATTTAAAGCTTGTATTTCCTTATTTATTTTGTTTGGATGATCTGTCCATTGGTGTAAGTGGGGTGTTAAAGTCCCCTCCTATTATTGTGTTACTGTCGATTTCTCCTTTCATGGTTGTTAGCATTTGCCTTATGTATTGAGGTGCTCCTATGTTGGGTGTGTAAACATTTACGATTGTTATATCTTCTTCTTGAAATGATCCTTTGATCATTATGTAGTGCCCCTCCTTATCTCTTGTAACAGTCTTTATTTTAAAGTCTATTTTGTCTGGTATGAGTATTGCTACTCCAGCTTTCTTTTGATTTCCATTTACATGGAATATCTTTTTCCATCCCTTCACTTTCAGTCTGTATGTGTCCCTAGGTCTGAAGTGGGTCTCCTGTAGACAACATATATATGGGTCTTGTTTTTGTATCCATTCATCCAGTCTGCGTCTTTTGGTTGGGGCATTTGATCCATTTACATTCAAGGTTATTATCAATATGTATGTTCCTATTACCATTTTCTTAGTTGTTTTGGGTTTGTTTTTGTGGGTCTTTTTCTTCTCTTGTGTTTCCTGCTTAGAGACGTTTCTTTAGCATTTGTTGTAAAGCTGGTTTGGTGGTGCTGAATTCTCTTAGCTTTTGTTTGTCTGAAAAGCTTTTGACTTCTCCATTGAATCTGAATGAGATCCTTGCTGGGTAGAGTAATCTTGGTTGTAGATTTTAAGTGTATCCTGCCACTCCGTTCTGGCCTGCAGAGTTTCCACGGAAAACTCAGCTGATAACCTTGTGGGGATTCTTTTGTATGTTTTTCCCTTGCTGCTTTTAATATTTTTTCTTTGAATTTAATTTTCGTTAGTTTGATTAATATGTGTCTTGGTGTGTTTTTCCTAGGGTTTATCCTGTATGGGACTCTCTGCACTTCCTGGACTTAGGTGACTATTTCCTTTCCCATATTAGGGAAGTTTTCACTATAATCCCTTCAAATATTTTCTCAGACCCTTTCTTTTTCTCTTCTTCTTCTGGGACCCCTATAATTCGAATGTTGGTGCATTTAGTGTTGTCCCAGAGGTCTCTGAGATTGTCTTCAATTCTTTTCATTCCTTTTTCTTTATTCTGCTCCTCGGCAGTTATTTCCATCATTTTGTCTTCCAGCTCACTTATTCGTTCTTCTGCCTCCGTTATTCTGTTGTTGATTCCTTCTAGTGTATTTTTCATTTCAGTTATTGTGTTGTTCATCTCTGTTTGTTTGTTCTTTAGTTCTTCTAGATCTTTGTTAAACGTTTCTTGTACTTTCTCAATCTGTGCTTCCATTCTATATCCGAGATTCTGGATCATCTTTACTATCATTACTCTGAATTCTTTTTCAGGTAGATTGCCTATTTCCACTTCATTTATTTGGTCTTGTAGGTTTTTACCTTGCTCCTTCATCTGTGACGTATTTTTTTACCATCTCATTTTTTTCTTTTTTTTTTTTTAATGAGTGGTATTGTATTCCTGTTTTCCTAGTTGTTTGGCCTGAGGCTTCCAGCATTGGAGTTTGTAGGCTGCTGGGTAGAGCTGGGTCTTGGTGCTGAGATGAGGAACTCTGTGAGACCTCACACTGATGAATAGTCCCTGGGGTCTGAGGTTCTCTGTTAGTCCAGTGGTTCAGACTCAGAGCTCCCACCGCAGGAGCTTTCCCCCGACCCCAGGCTCCCGAATCAAGATCCCGAAAGCCTCGTGGGGTGGCAAAAAAAAAAAAAAAAAAGAGAACAATAACAAAGTAAAAAATAAAATTAGACTAAGAAACTAACAGATATGTTAGAAAGAATGTAAAAATAAACGTATAGATGAATCAACAATCGGAAGGTACATCAGTACCACAATAGTAAAAAAGAGGAGGAGGGAAAGGAAAAAAAAAAGGGGTGGGTGGGTGGGAAAGGCCTTGGCTGTGGAGAGAGTGGCCTAAGCACGGGCGAGGTTTGGGTGGTGGGCGGGGCCAATGCTCAGGACCCGCAGGGCTGGAAAAGGCCCTGGGGGCTGTGGGGGATGGGGCTTAGGCTCAAGGAACAGCAGGGGCCCAGGCGTGCCTCCCACCCCTGGTCTCAGAGGGTGGGGGAACCTCACCTGGGAGCCCAGCAGGCTTCCTGGGCTGGAGCGGGCCAGGCGATCGCCCTCTGTTCCTCTCCCGCTCCTCCCGCAGGGCCCCTCCCGCCTGCCTCTCCTGGTCTCCCCGGCCTCAGGGGTGCTGATCTTGTCTGGCCTCCACTTTTCCTCCCCCCCTCGGTCCCCCTACGTCCCACCGGTTCACTCTGGGGTTGCTCCCGTCTCCTGGGGAGTCCGGGTACCCCACCAGCGGCCAGCAGGAGCCCTAGTTGTGGGGAGCCGCTAACTCCGCGTCTTCCCACACCGCCATCTTGACTCCTCCTTTAAACCATTTCTTTACCGACACTCTGCCCCAAGGTGACATCCCAAGGTGATCAACAGTTGGGACTCTCTGAAGGACACACCCAGCAGGAGTTGGCTTTCCCTTTGCCACCAACTAGAATCTGGAAGGAAAACCTACTGGTGTGAGCAGGGCCACAGGGAAGGCGGCATCCAGGCTCTGAGGGCATGTCCTCCGCCTCCACCCGGGAGACCCAGGGGGAGCCTGGCTGAGCCACAGCACTCATTCAGAGGGCAAATAAAACGAGCCAAGCAGCCAGCCACCTATGGGGAAATCTGCAGTGACCAAGAGCTGTAGATCATGGGCTGCCAGGGGCTGGGGTGGGGAGCTGGGGGACTGGGAAGGTGACGGTTGAAAGGGCATGGGGTTTCAACTTGTGAACATGTTCTAAAATCGACTGTGGTGACGGCCGCCTGTGTGGTGACTTTACTAAAAGTCAATGAATTGTATACTCCTTTTTTTTTTTTTTTTTTTTTCCCATCTGGGGAGTTCTGTTCATTTATTACAGTGTTACAGCCATGAATAATGTTTGAAACTCTTGGAATTGCCCTCTGTGCCTTGGATATATTTTTGTCATGTTCAGTAGTTGCACATCCTTATATTTTTGAGCATTTTGGATTCAAATTTTGGAAAGAGCTCGTAGTGTTTTAAAGCCAAGTCCAGCGAAGGGCATCAAGGAACCGAGGTGGTCACTTCCATGTTGGGTCACCAATAAAGTGCAACTTATAAACTGTCTCTGCAGTTATTTCTGAAAGAGGAGTTACAAAGCAGCATTATTCAAATAAACTTACATCTTCCTTGGGTGATCACTTTGAAGGATGCTGTTCATTTGGCAGGTAGTTTATCCCAGGCTGGAGAGGGGCTAGGACAGGTCTGTCCAATAGAACTTTCTGTGATGGTGGAGACTGGAACTGTACACTTTAGGAGACTTATACAGTGTTTGGATTATATCGCAATAAAGATGTTGGAAAAAAATCCCAAACAATGAGTGAGTAAAGCCCCCCTGGGTTGGCGCTTGGTGTCACCTTCAGTCCCCGTTCAGCCCAGGTGTATAGGTTGCTCACTGCACAAGGATGGCTATTTCACACCAAGGTCCTTATGGGTAAATGGTGTCCCTGTTGGGAAGAAGGAATGGGAGGCACAGGCTTGTGGAGAGGATGGGCCCTAATCAGATAATGGTGGTGGGGGGAGGTTCCCAGAGGGCAAGTGGAGGAGAAAGGGAGCACACACTGGTGGCCCACGAGGGAGGGGAGGGAGCTAACAAGGACTAAATAGCCACAATCTGAGGGAGAGATCATGTGCTGTGTGCTGAGGGGAAAGTCCTGTGAAGACCAACAGGGCAAGGTCAAGGGGTCAGGGCAGGAGGGATGGCGTCCTTTCTCTGGGACGGCATCTTTGGGAAAGTGACATCAGAACAGAGGGCAGAATGTTATCTGGGAATGAGCCACTCTGGTGATGGGGGAGGGGTTCCCCGTGGCAAGGCAGCACGTGCAAAGGCACGGAGGCAGGAACACTTGGTGGCTTCAGGACGCAGAAAGGAGGCTGGTGATGGGCATGTAGGAGCCAGGGAGGTGGCAGGGGTGGGAGGGATGGCTAGGCCCATGAAACTCATGGCTTCATTATTTCTATGAGCCATGAGTTACCATTGGAGGGTTTTATTTTAATAAACCTTTTATGTTGAAATAATTTCAGGTGTACAGAAAAGTTGCCAAAATAGTACAAATATCTCCCTTAGAGCCTTAACCGAGACTTCCCCAATGTTAACATTTTACCGCATTTGTTTTTCTCATTCTCTTATATTTTTTTTTATGCAACGGTTGAGAGTAGGTTGCAGACGTGATGCCCTTTACCTCTAAATAATTTTGTGTGTGTTTCCTAAAAACAAGGACGTTCTCCTACATAAGCACAGTACAGTTATAAAAATTAGGAAACTGATGTTGACACACTGCTATTATCTACAGACCTGGTTCCAATTGCACCAGCTGACTCAGCAATGTCCTTTTCTCTGGGCCAGGACGCACTCAGAAGTCGCACGTCGCTTTAGCCTCCTTTGATTCCGTTCAGGTCCTCAGTCTCCTTTGTCTTCATGACCTTGACGGTTCTGCCCTCGACCTTTCCTTCTTTCCGATGTCTCCTTGTGATTGGATGCGGTGGTGCATTTTTCCAGGAGTGCCTTAGAAGTGAGCTTGCATCCCTCTCTGTGCGCTGTTATCCGGAGCACAGATCCACGTTTGTCCCCGTGCTGGAGGGGCAGATATTGATCAGATGATTAAAGTGGTGTCGGTTAGGATCCTCCACTGTGGGCTTGCTCTTGTCTCCTTTTGATGGAGAAGCATCTTGGGGAAACCAGTTGCTTCACCTGCAGTTTGAATGGCCCTGGGGGTCAGAAGCAGGGACAGAGCCTCCCTCCTTTGTGGTCAGCTGCTCATCGAGTCCCTCCTGTCTTACCCCTACGGTGTGGGCTCCCTTCCAGGCACCTGGACGCCCCCGGGGGAGACGCAGCCGCTGGTGGGTGATGTGTGTATCCCTCCCACTCTGTGAAACCACTTGACATTAGCATTAACTGTTTTAAATCCTCCCTGCAGACCAGACCCTGTCTATTTGGAGGAGGGGTGTGGAAAGCCCCACACTCGTGTTCCCGCAATTCAAAACAGCCTTGGGGTTCAGGGGGGCTGCCATCACTCAAGAAACCTGGTCCTAGGGGGATTTCATCAGCCTGCCTGATGGTTCACCCTTGAGAATCTCCCTGGACTGCTTTTCATATTTGTGAAAATTAAATCCAGCTGGACTGCATGGCCGTGTGCCCCTTCCACCCCGGGGGTATCTTACAGGTCCTGAAGGCCATGCTCTAGAGACAGCATCTTTCTAGGGGAAGAAATGATTTATTCTCTAGTCTGTTAAAATATTTGTACTGCGTGCCCCAACTTAAAAAGTAATATAGGCTTATTGCAGCAAATACGGAAGGTAGAAAAATCTATAAAGAGGAAGTGTAAAAGCACCTACTCCTGGCAACCATTTCTTTCTTTTTTTTGCATAAATTTATTTATTTATTTATTTATTTATGGCTGCGTTGGGTCTTCGTTGCTGCATGCGGGCTTTCTCTAGTTGAGGCGAGCGGGGGCTACTCTTCATTGCGGTGTGCGGGCTTCTCATTGCAGTGGCTTCTCTTGTTGAGCACAGGCTCTAGGCACACGGGCTCAGTAGTTGTGGCGCGCGGGCTCAGTAGTTGTGGTGCACGGGCTTAGTTGCTCTGCGGCATGTGGGATCTTCCCGGACCAGGGCTCGAACCCGTGTCCAGTGCATTGGCAGGCGGATTCTTAACCACTGCACCACCAGGGAAATCCCCTGGCAACCATTTCTAATCTCTTTGTATTTCCTGGAGGCCTGAAGTTTTCTGTAAGGAAATAGTCACCTGGAAGTAGGGAGAAAGGGACCAGGACAGGGCTGGGTTGTGAGGACACAGTGCAAAGACTCCAAGGACCGGCCCAACTCCCCAACCAGTCGCTTCTGGGTACACATCCTGGCCGTGTTGCGCGGTGGCTGAGAGGCCGTGGGAAGCTGCCTGAGCTTCCCGGCAGGAGCAGTGAGGCGACCACCGTCGCTACCCCTGGGGTTTTTGGGACAACCCAACCACGTGACATTATGGTCTGTAGTAAACCTTTGATTGGCAACATCATTCGCTCCCCACCGCTGCGGAGCACAGGCTCCGGACGCGCAGGCTCAGCGGCCATAGCTCACGGGCCCAGCCGCTCCGCGGCACGTGGGATCCTCCCGGACCGGGGCACGAACCTGTGTCCCCTGCATCGGCAGGCGGACTCCCAACCACTGCGCCACCAGGGAAGCCCCGCTCCCCACCTTTTAAAATCAGAATGGCGCTCACCATCCTCAGAGCATGATGGCAGTAACCCCGGAGTTCGAGGGCTCACTGGGCACCTCCCTTGGGTGGCAGGAGGGCATCCCCGTGCTCCCTTCAGGGTTCCATCAGTTGTGTTGGAGCCTGGTCTCTCTCCAGCCCCAGATCTGAGTAGCACCCACTGCCAGCCGACTTTGACCCCTGATGCCCAGAGGTCCCCTCTACCTTTATCAAGCATGAAGCTTCCCCAAGGGATAGAGAGGACAGGAAGTATACGCAGGCCTCCTGCTCTGTGCCCTGCTCTGGGGCCTATTGGCTCAGCCCACACTCAGGGGTCCCTTAGAGGCCAGATCCCCCCAACCCAGAGTGTTTTCAAGAGCCCCTTCACCACAGCCCAAGGCCTACCTTCCTAGCTCTCTGCAGCTCCAGGGCCCAGCCCTTCCCAGAGGGTGGACAGCCGGATGTCCACACTCTGAGGGGACTTCCCTTTCCAACAGGCGCTGGCTCACCGTGGATTCCTTCCTTTCCCAGGCTGAGTGCTAAACCCCAGGGTCATCGATCAGCCTCTCCTCCTGCCAGGCCTTCTGGGGTGGAAAGCGTGCTCCCTGCATGCTCTGGGGTCACAGGCCTGACCCACCAGAGCACGCATGCGCACATGCATTGCTCCAAATGGCAGTCACAGGCGTCAGGCCTGGCACGGTCTCCGCCCACGTTGACAGAGAAAGCGTTTCTCCCAGGAACACCATCTGCAGATACGTCCCCTCGCCTGAAACTCCAGCCCTGCTTCTCTAAAGCCTCCTCTGCACACTGTGGTCTGTGGCTAAGTGGCCCGTGCAGGTGAAAGTGTAATGGAGCGTAACCCTATGGGGCCCTCATGGGCTGGCCTCTGCCATGTCCTCCGCCTGCCTCTTGTCTGTAGAAAAACTTTAGCCAAAGAATCAACTTAATCAGGGAAATGAAAATAATGAAGGAGCAAGGAAAAGTAGTCAAACAGGGCAAATGATAATAGTTTAGCCATTAAACATTTAGCCATTAAACAAAGTCAAGGTCATTTAGTTCCTGCTCAAGGGCTGTAGATAATATTCTGAGCCATCTCCTTTGGGCTGTTTCACAGGTACCAAAATCCCACCGAGTGGAAGAATTTAACTACGTGGTGACCAGACTGTAGCCATGACACAAGCTGCTCCATCTTGCATAATTCCGAGAACTGGCCTCAGGGAAATGGGAACAAACCAACCCTGGACCGAAGATTAACTGTACTTAAAACAATCAAGATGACGCTGATCAGAGCACCACGACGAATTTCAAGATGAGTGTGGGAGCTGACTGTGCTGTTTCTGCATGTAGCCCCCTGCCCCAGCCTGTGTACCCCTGAAACTCTGCCTTTAAAACTCTGCCCCCTGATTGGCAGTGGAGAGTTGGTTCTTTGGGACAGGAGCCCAGCTTCTCCCCAGAATTGCTGGCTTCCTCAATAAAGCAACATTTCCTTCTATCCAATACTTGTCTCTCAGTATTGGATTCTTTTTCTTGGCCATGCCACGTGGCTTGAGAGATCTTAGTTCCTCGACCTGGGATTGAACCCGTGCCCTGAGCAGTGAGAGCGCAGAGTCCTAATTGCTGGACCACAGGGGAATTCCCTCAGTATTGGATTCTTGAGTGAGGAGCAGTGAAACCTGAGTTTGCTAACAAAAGCCCCAGTGGGGGGCCATGCAGCCCACCCACCTGATGCAGCCACCTCTTCCCTGTCTCTGTGGGAGTGAACCACTTCCAGTGCCTCATCCCTCCCTCTGGGGGCTTCCCAAGCCCTCACCCTCTAATGCCTGCCCTCTTCCCCAGTCAGAATTTCTCTCACTCTGAGGGAGCACTGCTTCCCTCCCAGGCAGGTATTCAGGACCCTCTCCAGGCAGCTCTTTTAGCTCTCTCAACAGTCCTGAGGGGCAGCTACTGTCATCACCCCCATTTCACAGATGGGAAAACTGAGGTCCAGAGAAGTCACGTGACTGCTCGAGGACACATGACTTGAGAGGGGGCACAACACACATCCCCGGGCCTAAGGTGCTGGCCTTCCCTGAGCTGTTTCTTGAGGCAACTCTGGCCCCTAAGCTGGGCCTCCTCTTCCGTCTCCAACCACATCCTCACCTCCTCTTCCTCCAGGCCTGTGGTCCTCAGAGGTGTGACTGCTCCTCCCATTAGGACTTGGCTTTTCCACCCCTTGACTCTGGGCTAGGCTGTGTGATTTGCCTCAGCCCACGGGACATCAGCACACACAGTATAAGCAGGGGCTTGAATGGCTTTGCCCACTGGGGCTTTGCTGGTCTCGCTGATGTTTGCGGTCCTGAGACCACCATGTGAAGGAGCCCAGGCTAGCAGAATGGAGAATGACTGACCCCTGGGGCAAGGAGGAGCTACTCCAGCTGAGGGCCTCATCTTAGTCATCCAGCCACCAGCCAACCCACCAGCTGACCACATATGCATGAGAGCATCAAGACTGGTAGAACAGGCCAACTGAGCCCAGACCAAACTGCTGAACTATAGAACGATGAGCGAATAAAATGGTGGTTTTCTCCAGTCAGTAGTTTTGCGGTTGCTTGCTATGTAGCTAAAGCTGACTGAAGCAGAAATTGGAATCCAGAAAGAGGGAGGGGGACACTGCAGTACACAAACCCAGCCCATGTGGCATTAGTTTTGGGACCAGGCAGTGGACAGAAAATGGAAAAGTGTCAAAGAACTTATCAGCGAAGGTTAAAAAAATGGCAAACTGCTAGTGGAGTCTGCAAAGGCATTTAAAGAAGAAATGCTGCAGCTGATGGAAAAATGGTGTAACACCGTAGCTCAACAACTGACAACATGTTGCCTATTGTGTGTAACTTGAAAGATAGAATACGTACCTGTGGATCTGGTTGAGAGATTTCTAGGTGGCATGTTGAAATTGTCAGGTAGCTTCTTTCTGCTATGTGAGAACCAGGAAGGCAGACATGAGCTAAAATGAGAACCGCTCAGTCTGCAAGCAGAATTTTTTTCTTTTTCTTTCTTTTTTTGCAGTACGCGGCCCTCTCACTGTTGTGGCCTCTCCCGACTCTCAACCACTGCGCCACCAGGGAAGCCCAAAAAAGCTGTTTTTTTATATTATCTTTAAACAGTTACTGTTTTTCCTTCTAGATTTAGCTCTACAGTCCATATGGGATTGATTGCTGTATGTAATGTGAAGTATTGATTCCATATTTAAAAAATATGAATATTTAATTGCCCAGAATCATTAAGTGGAGACATAATTCCTGAAATCTCTGCAGTGCCACTTTTGTGATAAATCAAGTATCCACTTATGCACAGATTTCTATCTGGGTTCCACATTGCATTGCCAAACCACCTCGTCTTAGTTACTTAATTACTGTCTTCATTGTCCGTTCAGAAGTTGAAGGACATTCTGATTCAGGGCAATTATGTAGCCACTTGAATATGGCTTCTTTCCCTTAGCGTAATAGTTAGAGATTCATCCATGACTCTGCATATATCAATAGTTTGTTCCTTTTAAATGTTGGATGTACCACAATTAGTTTATCCATTCACCAACTGATGGACATTTGTGTTGTTTTCAGTTTGGGGCTATTATAGACAAAGCTATCATAAATAGTGTACAAGTCTTAGTATGGACAGACATTTTCTTCTCTCTTGGCTAGATACCAAGAGTGAAGCCACTGGGTCACATGGTAGGTTTATACGAAATTGCCAAATTGTTTTCAAAAGTAGCTGTACCATTTTGCATTCCTACCCGAAATTAATAAGCATTGCAGTTTCTTGGAACAAGAGTTCAAGTGGGTTGTGTGTTGTATTATTTTCTGGTAGATACTTTTGGTATTTTCCTAGCTCCATTTGATTCCTAGTTTGTTACAAGCTATTTAACATGAATAGATGTTGAATATATAGAATGTTTTTTCTTCACTAGTAAGATGGTCAAATGAGTTTTCATTTTTAGTTTGTCACTGTTGTGAGGGACGATGATAGATTTTAAAATATCAGTAACTAGGAATTTCTGGAACACATTTGAGTGTCTTATGCTATTCTTTGTATCTATTACTGGGTTTGTTATTTAACGATCTTAGGAATATTTAGAATCAATACTTATACTAGTTTTGGTAAGTTGTATTTTTCTTAGAATTTGTCCATTTAATCTAATTTTCAAACTTATTGGCATAGAGTTGTACATAATATCACTTTAATATCTTTTGTGTATATATGCACAAGATCTGTAGTGATGTCCTCTTTTCCATTTTTGATACTAGTTAGTTATGCCTCCTCTCTCTCTCTCTCTCTCTCTTTCATTAACCTCTTCACCATGGATCTATCAATTGTATTAGTTCTTCCCAAGAACCAAATTTACATTTTGTTGAAAACTTTGTATTAAATGCTGTTGTATTTCATTAATTTCTATTATTTGTATTATTCCATCCATTTTCTTTGGGTTTACTTTACTATTCTTTCTCTAGTCTTTTAAAAGATGGATACTCATCTATTAATTTTTAGCATTTCTTATTAATTTTACATACTTTTTAAGGCTATACATTTCTAAGCCATGACTTAAGCTGCATCTCACAAGTTTTGATATATTACAATTTGATAATTATTTAGTTAAAAATATTCTCATAATAATGTAATGGTAATTTCCAAGCATGGAAATTTCCTGATTTTTTTTGGTTATTGATTTCTAATTTTTATTTACTTATTTATTTATTGGCTGTGCTGGGTCTTTGTCGTTGTGCGCGGGCTTTCTCTAGATGCAGCGAGTGGGGGCTACTTTTCATTGCCGTGCGCGGGCTTCTCATTGCTGTGGCTTCGCTTGTTGCGGAGCATGGGCTCTAGAGCGCAGGCTTCAGTAGTTGTGGTGCATGGACTTAGTTGCTCTGCAGCATGTGGGATCTTCCTGGACCAGGGTTCGAATCTGTGTCCTCTGCATTGGCAGGTGGATTCTTAACCACTGTGCCACCAGGGAAGCCCTGGGTATTGATTTCTAGCTTGATGTGTCTCAGTTACATATTGCTTTGTGACAAACCACCCCAAAACATAGTGGTTTAAAATGACAACAACAGTGGTATTTATTTTGCTCAGGAACTGAAGTTTGGGTAGGGCTCAGTGGGGATGACTCAAAGGCGAGGGGCTGGAATTATCTGAAGTTTCATCCATTTACACATCTAGTAATTAATGCATCAGCTGGGACCTTAGCTGGGTCAGAAAACCTTCACAGGAGCTCTCCATGTGTCCTCAGCTTCCTCACGACATTATGGCTGCGTTCTAAGGGTGAGACCAGTCTGAGAGAGAGAGCTAGCTGGGTGGCATCAGCTTTGTAACCCAGCCGTAGATGTCTCTCAGCATCAATCCCGCTAGATTCTGGTCCTTGAAGGTAAAGCCCTGCCAGGTTCCAAGCGAGGGGAATTAGACTCCATCTCTTCACGGTTCTGGAAGACCTTGAAACAGAAATACTGTTGTAGCTATTTTTATTGAAACTACAATCTGCTACACTCCCTGAAGTCAGAGAATGTACCCCTCATGATATCAGCCCTTTCACACTTTTGAGACATCTTTTCTGGCTCAGTATATGGTTAATTTTTGTAAATGCTCTGAGTGCATTTGGGAAGAATGTGTGGAGTTGTAAGAAGTAACAAATCTCAGTTTTCTTGGCCATGTTGATCAAATATTCTATATCCATACTGGTTTTCAAATGATTGTTCTATTTAATTACCGAGATTGTATTAAAATCTCTCATGATGTGTAACTGTCTATTTTTCTTTGTTTATTTTTCTTTGTTTATTAGGTACATAAAAATTTAGAATTGTCATTATTCCTGATAAATTGATTATTTTATCAATATTAAGTCTTTCTTATGTCTAGTAATGTTTTTTGCTCTAAAGTTTATTTTTCTGATATTGATATAGATAGCTACACCAGCTTTCCTTTGACTGGTATTTTATGCTATCTTTTCCTATTCTTTTACTTGCAATTTTTTTTTTTTTTTTTTTGCAGTACGCGGGCCTCTCACTGCTGTGGCCTCTCCCGTTGCGGAGCACGGGCTCCGGACGCGCAGACTCAAGAGCCATGGCTCACGGGCCCAGCCGCTCCGCGGCATGTGGGATCTTCCCGGACCGGGGCACGAACCCGCGTCCCCTGCATCGGCAGGCGGACTCTCAACCACTGCGCCACCAGGGAAGCCCTACTTTCAATTTTTAAGTATATTTGTGTTTTAGGTGTATTTCCTGTAAAGAGTATATTGTTTCCAAACACCCCACCTCTTCTATCTGATAATTCTAGGTAGAACTATTGCTATTGCTATTATTTTCAGCACTTCAAAGATATCATTTCATTGTTTTTTTTGTGTGTGTGAAAATTCAACAGCCTTCTTTATTTCTTTGGCTGCTTAAGATTTTCTCTTTATTGCAGATTTTTAAACAGGTTTATACTATGAATGTCTAGTTATAGATTTATTCTTATTTATCCTCGTTGGAGATTCACAAGGCTTCTTGAATCTGCAGACTGATGTCTTTCATCAATTTTGCAAAGTTCTTAACCATCACCTCTTTATATATTGCTTCTCATTCTGTGCCTCGTCCTATTCTGGGACCCTAGTGAAATGTGTGTTAGATTTTCTCTCCATCTACTATGTCTCTCACACTCTTCTGTATTTCCTATCTTTTTGTTTTATACATTTAATATTCATTTACATTTACTTGCATATTTACCATTTTCATTGTCCTTCATTCCTTTCTCCTCCATTTGAGGTCATGATACTTAGAAAGATTTTGACTTTCGTGATAGTGTTGCTTTTACTATTTTAACTGTATATATTAAACTTTATTCCTCATTTTCTGTAGACAGTATTTAACATATAATCCTCTAACACATAATCGTAGTTGCTTTTTTCCATTTCCTGACATACCACTGACAACCTTTTATTTTCGAAATTTCTAGTAATTTTAGATGTATTTCTGTGAGCAGCATAGAACTGGGTTTGCTTTTAGGTACAGCCTGAAAGTCTGTTTCTTTGAATAATAAGTTAAATCCATTTATATTTAATGATATGACATAAATATTTTTCTAAATTCTTTCACGTTTTGTTTTCTCTTAGTTGTTTGGCTTTTTTGGATTCCACATATAAGTGATATCTTAAAGTGTTTGTCTTTCTCTGTCTGAGCATCTTATTTCACTCAGCATAATGCCCTCAAGGTCCATCCATGTTGTCACAAATGGCAGGATGTGCTTCTTTCTCATGGATGAATGATATTCCATTGTATATACATCACATCTTCTTTATCCACTTATCTGTTCATGGACACTTAGATTGTTTCCATAGCTTGGCTATTGTGAATGAAGCGGAAATAAACATGGGGGAGGGGTGCATGTATCTCTTCTAGATCCTGTTTTCATTATCTTTGAACATACAACCAGGAGTGGAATTGCTGAGTCATATGGTAGCCCTTTTTAAAAAGTTTTTGAGGACCCTCTGTACTGTGTTCCATAGTGGCTTCACCAATTTATATTCCCACCAGCAGTGCATGAGGGTTCCCTTTTCTCCTCTTCACCAACAACACTTGTTTTCTCTCTCTCTTTTTTTTTTTTTTT
>NW_006779962.1:1534763-1544260 GCF_000442215.2 Lipotes vexillifer | reverse complement strand
TGTGGGATCTTCCCGGACCGGGGCATGAACCCGCGTCCCCTGCATCGGCAGGCGGACTCTCAACCACTGAGCCACCGGGGAAGCCCATCTCTTCTCTTTTTGAGGATAGCCATTCTGAAAGGTGTGAGATGACATCTCATTGTGGTTTTGATATGCATTTCCCTGATGATTAGTGACGTGGAGCACGTTTGCATGTACCTCTTGGCCATCTGCCTGTCTTCTTCGGAAAAACGTCTCTTCACATCCTCTGCCCATTTAAAAATCGGTTAGGTTTTGCTCTTGAGTTGTGTGAGTTCCTTATCTATTTTGGATATTAACTCCTCCTCAGACATTCGGTTTGCAAATTTTCTTTCCCAGTGCGCAAATTGCCTTTTCATTTGTGGATTCTTTCCCTTGCTGGGCCGAAGCTTTTTAGTTTGACATCATCCCACTTGTTGATTTTTGTCCTGTTGCTCGTGTGGATGCTCTGGATGAGGGCTCAGCATACCTCCCAGCCTCACAACTCCAAAGCTTGTTCCTCTGCTGCCCTGAGTGGACCTCTTCCTGCAAACACTGCTGGTCCGTGTAACCACGTGTGTCTGCTACCTTCTCGGGCTCTTTGAGCCAACCTGGATGCAGGTGGATTTTTGCTGACAGTGTGACTTCCTCCTCTTCCTGCAATCCCCACATTGGTTACAATCAAGTGTTTTCACTTCCAAGCGAGCCCCTTTCATCTACGAGGGATGCGTCCTGCTGGTTCTTTCTGAGATCCACTGCCTGGGATCTGCCCACCACCCTCGGAGATGCCCGTCTTCCTTCTGCCCAGTTTTAGCTCCCCTCCCTTATGTGTATTTTCAGAGTCTGTACTTTATACTTATCTCCTAGTTTTTCTGAACACGGGGTTTAAAAAAACTCTTCTTGTTGTTTTAACGTGTTGTCTAGGTAGATAAAGACATAGGTTCAGCTATGCTCACAGCAGAAGTTTCAAACTCATGCTTTTCAAGTAAATATCTAAGGTTCTTTTAAAAAAACACAATGACCCCCTTTGGGAGACTCTGTTCTGGCTTGTTTTTATAGCTAAAGACAGCAATCATTTTTCCTGAAAGAAATTTTTGAAGTCATCTTGGTTTTAGGAATATCTTTTACAGAACTTTAGTTTAATAAAAACACATATTACGGTTTATTATGTTCCAATAATTTAAACAAACCCTTCCGGTAGAACAAACGAAGAGGACAACTTTCACTGGATTAAAAAAAAACCAAAAACAAAAAACTGGGCACTTCCCTTTCTCTTTTCCTGTTGCTTAGAATTTTGCTTATTTGTATAAAAGCCTTGAGGGGAAATAATGATTTTTCCTTTCTGATACTTTACAGAGTAAAAAGTGCAAAGGTCATCTCTCCCTGGCAGAAGAATCTGGGCCTGGTTCTGGAAGGTTCTGGATGCTCCTAGAAGGTTCTAGATGCTCCCAGAAGCTCGTGAAGTTGGATGTGGGAAAATCCCCCCCAGACGGCGAAGGGAGGCTGGGGACCGAGGGCCACCAGCTCCTCAGGGACAAGAACTCACAAAGCGGATCCAAACTGCAGAAAGAATCACAGAAGCAAGAACTCAAACAGGGGCTGTGTCCTCAGAAGTGAACCCCCGGCTCCCACCCCGGCTCCAAGCCGCCTCCTTTGAAGCAATTATGCTCTATGCGTTTCAGCAACTGTCTCTCTGGTAGGGATGCTCCTTGGCTATTTATATTCGAGATGAAAGGCTCCTCACAGGAAATTCATTCAAACCGTGTGCAGTGGAGGAGCCTGTCAAGATGTATCAGGAATGATAAGGCTCAGTCAAAAGTAGAAACCTGGACGGACCGTCTGATCATTGTGGGGGAGTAGTGGGCACAATGGTGAAGGCGGCGGCCAAACCTGCCGTCGGAGATTTCCCTGTAAAAACGTCCTGCTCGCTGGGCCTGCTCTCTCAGGAAGCTGTTCTTGGCCAGATGATGTGCAGAGACCTTCCTCACATGTACAGGAAGCCGTTAGTTTCTCTAACGGGCTCAAAAAGACTCCAATCTAGGAGTATTTCCTCTGAATCAGTGGTGCTGGACAGGAGGGGGCACTGCCTTCCAGGGGACATGGGACGGAGTCTGGAGACACCAGCGGTTGTCACAGTGGACAGGGGTGGCACGTAGCAGGTAGAGGCCGGGAAGATGCTCCACATTCCACAGCAGGCCCCGCAGTGGCCCTGCGACAGGAAGTGATCCAGCGCCAGTGTCAGTCGTTCCGGGGCTGGGAACCCCGCTTCTGATGAATTTCTCAGGAAAAGGGAAGTGGGAGTCTGAATTCTGGCAGAAGATAACATACGAGGCTTTATAGTCTTGTGTAAAAATCTGTCTCTTGTAAAGGGCAGAGCCCCCTGCCCACTGAACTGCTGTCCCCAGAGCATCCTGCAGCTCAGAAGTTCACGGCTGCAGCTCTATCATGGTTGACTTAAGGCAACGGGAGATTAATTGGTTTAAATGTTCCAAGCTGAAAGCAAGTCTCAGTTGACAGATGCACACGTCTGGCACATAGAAGATGCTCTGTCAATATCTGTAGAATAAACAAAGGAGTGGGAGCCTTGCTGGGGCAAGAGGCAGAGGGAGGGAGCCCCAGGACCAAGCTCACAGCCTGGGAGCGGCAGCTCTGTCTTCATCTCAGGAGCGAGGCTTCGCGGATGGAGGGTTTGCATGGTCCTCAGCCAAGGCACCTCAAGAAAACGTGGGAGTCAGCATTAGGGCCCAGGACGGGGATGCCATCCCCCAGGGCCCCTCCCAAGGACGGTAACGCAGTGAAAAGTGAAAAGCCTCTGGGTTCTGCACCCACACAAGACACTTTCCAGCTTCAAAGAGATAATGAAAAATGCTCTTTGGAGTAGCAATTTTTACATTTCAGTGCAAATATTGTCCTCTGTTAGATGTCTTTTGTTAAGAAGGTCTGTCTACTTTCTTCACAGGAAGGACTGTTAGAAAGAGATCGTTCTGCCGTCTGCCTGGTCTTGAAAAACCTCCTGTGGGCACGGCAGGGCGAGACCAGGGCAGGTGGCCCCAACGTGAGTGTGGGTATCAGAAGACCCAGTGTGCATGCGCACCTGTGAGTGTGTGTGTGTGTGTGTGTGTGTGTGTGTGTGTACAGGTGCCCTGTGCACCTGTGTACACGTACATGAGTGTATACGCAGCTTCTAAGGAAATAGAAATTATGACCCAAAGTCTTGCTATGTAGAGAGAGTCCTTCCCATGTGTGCACGTGTGGGTGTGTGCGTATAGGGGTGTGAATCTGCACGGGTGACACGCACCGAAGGGGGGGCTTCCATCCGGGCTGCTGACATGGGACGGTGTGAAACGGGGACTCTGTGGCCACATCCACCCTTCCCTTGGCCATGTGGATAAGGTCCAGAAGGAGGGAAAGAAGCCATCAGAGGGAGAGAGATTAAGAGAGGGGGTGGAAATGCCCACGACCTCTCCTTGGTCCCTGGATCCAGCCCGAGGCTGCCCTGGCCCCGCTGGCACCTGCCTTTCTGGGCTACGTTGGTTTGGCTCGTGTTTGGTCCCTTGCAATGGAAGGTTCTGAGCAGTAGAGCTTTCCAGAGGGTTCCGTCCTTCCTGAGAATACTGCCATTCACCAAGCCTTTACATGGGCAAGCTCAGATGTCTGCAAAGCATGAGGTTTTAGATGGAAAAGATATCAGTTTGAGGTCGTTCAAACTGGAAGTGATGGGGCAGCCGTCACTCAAAGAAAGAACTCTCTTGATCATCCGGTTTTCTATTTCTGTGAAACACACCACCTCAACCTTAATTGTGTGAGATAAAACAGTCACACTTTTATTACACTCACGGAGGGGCCTGGAGGTCAGGAGTTCGAGCCGGCTGCAGTGGGGTGGCTTTGCCTCTGTTCCAGGCTGTCTGGGCCCGGCTGGGAGGAGCCAGTGCTGGAGCCTGAGGCTGGACCACCCCAGTGGTGCCGAAGGCCGAACTCCAAGGTGGCGCCTGCCTGTGGCCTGTCCATGTGAATTGGGCTTCTCCAGGAGGTGGCCAGGTTCAGAGAGGGAGTCTCCCACGGTGGAGGTCCAGGGAGCCGGACCCCAGCAGCGCGCTCACTGGCCTCTGAACAAAGAGATCTTCCCTCTTCCATCCTCTGTTGGAGGAGCCATCTACCAGCTTTAAGGAGGTGACAGAGACCCCACCTCTCAGTAGGCAGAGGGTCAGTGGCTTTGGGGACCCGTTATACAGCTGCCACTCCGAGTCTCTAAGACCTCTTTGAGGCTGGAATGCAGCACACATTTGTGATGAAGGTGTGCACTTCTGTCCTTTGTGTCCAGGGGTGCGACGGATGAATGGCATCACCTGAGGTAGCCCCCGAAAGTCTGGAGCTCCCCAGGTTCTAAACCACCACAGGCTCCACAGCTGGGCTCAGAGTGTCCTGCAGGGTTTCAAGCACTTGAAAAAAAATTGAGGTGAAATTCACAAAATGAACAATTTTTAAGCACGTTTCAACACATAGGTGAATGTGTGTTCAATTCTTTTGGGAAAGCACTAAAAAAGACGACAGAGAGAAGCCGATGGTCAGCGCAGAGAATGACCGTGAAGGGGGATTGTTACGTTTCTGGGCAGTTCCCCCAGGCCACTCCTGGCTGTGCCTCTCAGAGGGCAAGCTGCAAACTAGACCATCCTCCCACCTCCAGGCTACTTCTGTGGGAAAAGGAGTCTCGAATCTCTTGCAAAATCTCCCAAGAAATCAGTTCCGTTTGGCTGGAGGTGCCCAGAGAAACCACGGTCCATCTTCCATCTCGGCAGTGCGCTGGCCCCGTGGGTCAGGCCCTGGGCAGCCATGGACAGAGGCTGCCAGTCTGCATGATCTGGGCTGTCCCGGGTTTCCTAGTGGGTGACCGTCGGCCCTCTATGGGGAGTCACAGAAATGAAGGATCCAACAGCTCAGAGGCCGCCATCGGGATCCTCATGGGAGCAGAAGGAGCCCTTGTGGGGCGGGTCCCCTGCGCCTCCGCTGTCAGCTCTGAATCCAGGAGACCCTGTGGGCTGGGCGGTGGCTGCACTGCTGGCCCCGTGGCCTGGCTGCTCAGGAGGGCCAGGGGAGCCTGGTCTGAGCTGTGAGGACACCAAGGACTGCGCAGGCGCGTGGAGCTTGCGGGTTATGGAGCCCATGCTTATCCCATGTCTTTGCCAAAGGTTGGAGGATGCTGGGCAGGTTCTAGGGTCCAGCTGCCTGACTACAGAGTCTCCCCAAGGCAGCCTCAGAGGGCCAGAGAGAAGCGGGAAGGTATCAGGAGCTTTGTTTGCTTCCCTTATCTGTATCTCACTGCTGTGGACGGAACTGTGCCTCCAACATTCACACGTTGAAGCCCTAACTCCTAATGTGACTGTATTTGGAGATGGGGCCTTTCGGGAGGCACAGTTAAATAAGGTTAAATAAGGTCATCGGGGTGGGGCCCTGATCCTATAGGGCTGAAGTCCTGATCAGAAGGGGAAGAGAGGGCTTCCCTGGTGGCGCAGTGGTTGAGAGTCCGCCTGCCGATGCAGGGGACACGGGTTCGTGCCCCGGTCCGGGAAGATCCCACGTGCCGCGGAGCGGCTGGGCCCGTGAGCCGTGGCCGCTGAGCCTGCGCGTCCGGAGCCTGTGCTCCGCAACGGGAGAGGCCATAACAGTGAGAGGCCCGAGTACCGCACACACAAAAAAAGCAAAAATACACCCTGTACACAAGGCCATGTTAGAAAAAAGGCAGGGAGAATATCATCTGACAGGCATTTTATCCCATGCAACCTTCGCCATCTAAATGGACTGCTAACTATTTGGAAGGGACAGAACCATTTAAACTGAACAGAAATAAAAGTTACTCTTTTTTCTTGCTTTAAGGAGTATATGAGCTCTGGCAAAAGGCCACATTGAATATTAGAAAAATAAGGATCACAGAATTCTCTGCACATTTTGTTTATTCTCTGTCTGAACATGGCCAGAGACAGGCAAACCTTGCTGGCCGGTTGAACTCTGAATTCACAACCAACAGTCTCAGGTGGGCCTTGTTGGTCCAGATGATCGTTCTATATTTCACAGTTTTGTTTACTCTTGGGCTCTTTCTAAATGACTGTTTTACACTTTTTCCTCTTTCCTTGAAGCCTCCTCTGTCATCCTCGCTCTCAGGTGATGATGGTCCTTCTTCACTGGTAAATTAAGCAGCCAGAAGAGAACGTCCACAGACTTTCAATACAACATCCACTCGACTCAGCAGCATCTTCACCCGGATACTGTGTGTTCCCGTCAGGTAACATAGATGAACTCTTTGTGGCTCTGTCTAAAGTCAGCCTCTCCACGTGTTCACTAAATCCTTTCATCTACTCGGGGACATCTTCCTGCCAGTCTCTTCTCTCCTTCCTACCTCCTCATTTTTTGCTTGTGTATTGGATTATTCTCATTGGCATATAAAATATTGTCATTTCTCCTATATTTAAAAAAAAATTAAAAACCTTCCTTTGACCCTACTTACCCCTCCAGGGAGCCCCGATTTTGAACCATTTCATAAAAATTCTCTTCCAAATGGTTGTCATTGTTTGCTCTCACCAATTCCCTCCTCCCATTCTTTCTTAAGCCTCCTCCAGTCAAAGACTTCCCCCTCCTCTGCTCCAAAATTTCTAAAGGTCACTAGTGATCTCTACTACACTTAAATCCCATGTTCAAATCTCAATTCTAATCTTATTAAACCAGCAGCACCATTTCATAGAGTTCCTCACATTATTCTCCTTGAAATACTTATCTTGGTGTTCTGGGCAGTGTGTTCTCCTCTTGCACTGTTGGTGGGAATGTAAATTGATACAGCCACTATGGAGAACAGTATGGAGGTTCCTTAAAAAACTAAAAATAGAATTACCATATGACCCAGCAATCCCACTACTGGGCATATACCCAGAGAAAACCTTAATTCAAAAAGAAACATGCACCCCAATGTTAATTGCAGCACTATTTACAATAGCCAGGTCATGGGAGCAACCTAAGTGTCCATCGACAGATGAATGGATAAAGAAGATGTGGTACATATATACAGTGGAATATTACTCAGCAATAAAAAGAAATGAAATTGGGTCATTTGTAGACACGTGGATGCATTTAGAGACTGTCATACAGAGTGAAGTAAGTCAGAAAGAGAAAAACAAATATCATATATTATTGCGTATATGTGGAACCTAGAAAAATGGTACAGATGAACTGGTTTGCAGGGCAGAAATTGAGACACAAATGTAGAGAACAAACGTATGGACACCAAGGGGGAAAACGGCAGGGGGTTGGGGTGGTGGTGTGATGAATTAGGTGATTGGGATTGACTTATATACACTAATATGTATCAAATAGATAACTAATAAGAACCTGCTGTATAAAAATAAAATAAAATAAAATTCAAAAATTCAAAAAAAAGAAAAAAAAAGAATCCCAACTTCTAGATGCAAACTATTACATTTAGAATGGGTAAACAACAAGGTCCTACTGTATAGTACAGGGAGCTATATGCAATCTCTTGGGATAAACCATGATGGAAAAGAATATTTAAAAAATAATGTATATATGTGTAAAATTGAGTCACTTTCCTGGACAGCAGAGACTGGCATAACATTGTAAATCAACTATACTTCAGTTAAAAAAAAAAAAAGAAGGGGAAGAGAATGTGACAACCTAAATGGGAAAAGAATTTGAAAAAGAATAGATACATGTATGTGTACAACTGAATCACTCTGCTGTACACCTGAAACTAGCACAACATTGTTAATCGACTATATTCCGATATAAAATAAAAAGTTATAAAAAAAAAAAAAAGAGAAGGGGACGAGACACCAGAGGTCTCTCTCTGCACCGAGGAAAGGCCACGTGCGGACACGGAGATGGTAGGCATCTGCACGCCGGGAACTGAGGCTTCACCAGATACCATCTGGCTGGCCCCTGGATCTGGGACTCTGGCCTCCAGAACCGTGAGAAGATAAACTCCTGTTGTTTAAGTCCCCCAGGTTCTTCGATGTTTTGTTATGGCCTCCTGAGCAGATTAACACACCCACCTTCCTCCAGAAAGAACCTCTGGCAGCTGGGAGAGTCCCGGGCCGGCTTAGGTGGGTCTCTCCAAAGACAAGCAGGACCCCCCACCTCCAGGACTGGGTGAGGGTCAGATCCTGTATTTATTTAACATTTGATATTTTGTTCATCGTGGGTATTTTATATTAATTTTGATTTTTAAAATTACTTTAAATATATATATATATATATATGTATATTTACTTATTTAAAATCTTGATTGCCGAGTTTTCTGGCACCCCCTTTAAATTATTCTATTGCCTTCACTGGCCTCAAGCTATTCCCAGCCCCACTTCTGATGTTTTTGGTAAACTGGGTCCAGGTGGCCCCGTTCTTTTTTCTTTTCTTTTAAATCGAGGTATAATTGACATGTAACATTTATATTAGTTTCAGGTGTACAATGTAATGATTCCTTGTTTGTATATATTGCAGAATGATGGCCGCAATAAGTCTAGTTATCACCCATCACCATACATAGTTACAACATTTTCATTTTCTTGTGATGAGAACTTCTAAGATCTATTCTCTTAGCAATTTTCACATGTGCAGTGTAGTGTTATTAACTATGGTCACCATGCTGTGCATTACGTCCCCAGGACTTATTCGTTTTATGACCCCCTTCACCGATGGCCCCTATACTGCTGAGCCCCAGCCCGGCCATGGGAGCTCTCCTCTTGCAGAAATACCAGCTGTGCCCACTGGGTGCCAGGATTTCCCCACCTAAGAGGACGGATGCAGGGAGCAGCGAGTCCAGCAGGGAGCAGTCATGCCCTTGGCTTGGCGCGAACCACGTGGCTGTCACTGAAATGCTAGAAAAATCAGTCCTAAGGCCCTCGGCCCACCCACGGGAGACAGGGCCACGCCAGGCTCGGTGGAAGCTAAGCACGGAAACAGCCCTTTTTCTGGTCATTCCCTGCACTGACCATTGGCTTCTCTTTTCTAAAAAGTGCACCTGCAGTTTTTCTTCCTCTCATCCACCACCCTGGTGTCCTTTCTGCTCTGCACATCTGATGTGGCAGCCCCCAGCCCCTGATCAGATGTGGCCATCTGATTGAGAGAGGCTGTGACTGATACACCCCCGATGCTGACAACGACTTAGTAGAGAAACACGCAAATAGCTCATCAATAATTTTTATATCGGTTACACATTGAAATTGACAATTGATATGTTTGGCCTAAAAATAAAATATATGAGCCGAATTCACTTCACCCGTTTGTTTTTGCCTTTTCAAACGTGGCTCTGTGCTGTTCCTCGGAGCGGCGCCTTGCCGTGTGGCACTTTGTCAGTCTGGGCGGGACAGGAGTCTTGTGCCTGCGCAGCTGGGGCAGAGCTACGTGGCTATGGTTCGGTGTGTTTGATGGAGACCTTGGGCCTCCTGCCCTGGCTGCAGGGGCCGTTGCCAGCTGCCAGCCCAGGCTGCGGGATTCTGGCC
>NW_006779962.1:1530167-1534592 GCF_000442215.2 Lipotes vexillifer | reverse complement strand
TCCTGCTACTCCGCCACCGGCCTGGCGGCGACACCAACCCCACCCTGGTCCTGTCTGCATATGGGAGGCGTGGACAGCATCACTCAAGCTGGTCCCTTCCTGCTGCAGAGGGGGCGGTGGGCCCAGGATGGAGTGTGTCCCACCCAGGTGCCCAGAGTCAGGACCGAAAACCAGACTCTGGGCAAGCCCAGCACGTCTGCCTCTAAACCCACCAGGGGCCCTTCCAGATGCCGAGGTCCCGATGCAGGGGCAGATGGGCATTTCAGCCGGGAAAGGTAGAAACTCAGTATTTCTCTGGGAATGAACTGGGCTCTGAAGCCCCCATGCGCATCTGGGGTGCAAAACTTAATCTTGCCCTTTCCCGGTGACTTTTCCTGGCCCCTCTTGGGAGATGGGAGATGTCAAGGCCAATTCTTCCCCCTTGCCCTTCAGCTTCTCTTGGGGGCAGGCATTCTGGGAATGTGGGGTTGCCCAGGCCTTGGCAGCGGGGACAGTCAGTCCTTGTTCTCTGCGGCCCTCTGCCAGAATGTAGCTTGTCTGCTGCCCCCTCTGGCGCAGCCTGGTTCTCCCTGGGAAGGCAGAGGGTCCCAGCGCCCTGAGCGTGCAGATCCATGGGGGTCACTCTGCCTCCTCTTCCTCCTCCCAGCCCAAGCTCCCCCTGTGCTCGGAGACCTCACACCACTCTGGGGTGTCTCAGGGTCTCCCCCAGCCTCCTCCCCACTGGACATCCTCATCCATAGGATTCTTGCTCTTCCCTCTCAGTGTCCAGCCTCCCCCAACCTGCAGGTGGTGGGGAGGAGCAGGGAAGGATTTCGTAAGCAAGACACCATAATCACTAGCCGTAAATGGAAACTAGATCAATTTGAAGATATGAAAATTAAGAATCCTGTCTATTAAGAGGCCGATTAAAGAGAGCAAAAAGCAAGCTGTGGACTGGGTGAAGATATTCTCAAGGCAAATAATGGACAAAGAATTAGGATCCAGCATATATAAAGAGTTCTGATGGACCAATAAGGAAAGGACATACAACTCAATAGCAAAATGGGCAAAAGCCATGGGCAGGCATCTCTCAGACGAGGGAAGACAGACGGCTGACAGCACATGAGGCACAAATGAGGACCACCCGTGACTCCGTCTTAAGTGCAGTCTAGAGCCTGCCAAGTGGTGAACCAGGTTGGGTCTGTAGGACCTTCTTTTTCCGGTGGGAGGATAGATTTGAACAATCACTTCAGAAGAATTTGGGCTCATATTACAAAGTTGAACATTCACATGCCCTGAGGCTGTGTGCACAGGTGCACAACTTGTGCAAAAAGCAGGAGGTGCCGCAGAGCACCCCGGGGAAAAGATGGGTCAGTCATGGTGCTGCAACAGCAGAGGGTCCCCCGGCAGGAGACGAGCCATGCCAGTGACTGGTGGATCTCATCAGCAGAGAGACAAACTGAACATCGGATGATTTCGGCATACTTCTGGATCGATAAAACTGTTTATGAACAGCAAAGGAAGCAAATAAACGTCAGCACAGGCTGGCAATTATCTCTGGGATGGTGAGGAAGGTGGGGAGGGGGGATGGAGGGAGCCCATAAGGTCTGGGGGCTAACGGTGCTCATTGCATTATCAATACTTGGGGGAGTACATGCACGAACAAACCCGTAAGTACAATAAAGGCAGCCATGTGTGGATGTGTGATGAGTGTGTGTTGTCACTTCATCTGCCCTAAGCCCCTGCGTCCAGATGGCAAATGGACACGAGCGCCAACCCTGCCCCGCAAACCTAATACCTGCTTAGGGTTAAAATTCAGAGCAATGTAATTCAGGACACACTGGCTGCCTCATCCCGTGATCACCTTGCTCTGAGTTTCTTTCCCCGGTTTCCCGGGTCCAGTTCAGTGTCCACGGCTGAGGACGTGGGTGCAGAGGAAGGGCTGGCCCGAGGCCACATGGTGGGGACTGCTCGCCTGGCCCCTCCAAGCTCCTTCCCAGCACGAGTTTACAAGGTGCCGAAGCGCTGTGTGAAGAGTTAAAGCTGTTTTCCTGGGACTTTTCAGGCTCCCGTTCAGCCTATGAGGGGAATTCAGGGAATTTCGTGAGTCTTCTCTCTGTCATTATTTAAATTGTTCATGGTTTTTCCCCTCCTGATACCAGCTTGAGGGAAGACTGCCAATTTCTGTTTTTCTGGAAAATCCATTTCGTGGACGTCTGGTTCCTCCTACCCACTCCTGGACACGGGTGTAAGCAGCTTCGTTAGTTGAATGATTTCCTGTCCCTGAATGGAGAAGAGAGAGTCTGAGGACGGGGTGTTGGAACGCGGCTCTTTCTCCTACTGAGCGTGCAATGGAGGCAGGGAGGGGACACGGGTGTCGTGGAACAGGGCAGGTCACACGCAGAGGTCACACCCTTTAACTTGTTCTGAGACACATCTTGGCCGAATTTCCCAGTTGGGCTACTCAGGACACGGGCTCCAGGGGATGTTAACAGGTGTGGCTAGAAAAAAAAGAATCCAGGCAAATAAGTTTGGGAAACATCGTTTTTGATGAAGTCCACTATGCTTCCCTGGTGGTCAATACATCCCTGCACTTTGTGAGTTGCTGTAGCGGCCGAGTGTGGAATTTCTCAAATTTATTTGACCCGAGGGATGTCTTCTGGGAGGTGCCTGAAGAGGCCAGCTGGAAATGCTGCCCGCGGTGGCCCCTGCCCACCCTCAGTCTCTAGAGGGTCCTTGTCCATCGTGATGGGACCCCACTCCCCGTCTGGTTGATGAGCCGGCCTTGCCCAGAGGAAGGGGACGGGCAGAGCTGCTGGAGTGGCCTAGGGGACCAGGGCGGGTGGCCCACTTAGTAGCGGCAGGCGTTCTCAGAGTTTCCTGGTACACCCCACCCCCATGCACTGCCCCTCAGCTGCCCCTTTCTTCTATCAGGTTTTGAGCTCTTTTACCAGGACAGAGCTCCAGTCTCAACCCCTGTGATGGGTGACATACTGTCCTGATTTTCAGAGGGGGACACACAGGCCCAGGCTGCGGCTGGGCCCGGACAAAGTCTGTCCAAGGTCACATGGTGAGTGACCTGTGGAAGGGGAGGGTTTCTGTCCACTCCAAGTTCCCTCCACTACTGCCCCCAGGAAGCGGTCTGGTGACGGCCTGACTTGACCGAAGTCTGATCCCCAGAGTTAGGGGAGGGGTGCCAGGGTCCTGCTGACCCTGTTTGAGTCACTGGCTTCCCAGTGTGTGGGGACACGGCTATGGGCCTGGGGAGCCACAGGGCTGAGACCCTTGAGGAGGCTGCTCTGGGCAGGGGAGCTGGAGCCCTGTCCTTGGCTGGTCCTGGGCTCAGGGCAGCCCCGCCACCTGCAAGGTCCTGGCAGAGCCCATCCAGCTGCCCCTGAGGGAGCAAACCGCCTGGCAGCCTCTGGGGCAGTGGCTTGGGAGGGGCTGGAGGGCAGCTGGGGTCACTCCACCCAGATGGGGTCAGGCTCCTTTCCCCCCAGGGTGGGCCCTGCATCCGGGCCTCTAGTGCCCCTGGGAGGGCTTGTGTGTGGCTCTTGTGCAGGTGCAGACTGTCTTCCTGGGGGCCTGGGTCTGGCTGACCCTGCTTGTGGTGAGACTGCCGTGCGTCTGGGCTCAGTTCCTCGGCTCCCGTCAGGGGCAGCTTGGGGGTCCCTGCCCACAGCTGGCCGGTGGGGAGTGGCTGAAAGGCTAGGGCTGTCCCAGCAATGAGACCGAGTCCTCTAGGCCTGGAGCTGAGCAGACCTGGATGTCAGGGCAGTTTCCCTTAAAACCCAAGGAGCCTGGGGGGAACAAAGGAGACAGCGTGGCCAGAAGCAACCAGTACTTAGCCTGAAAGAGCGAGCACAGATCCAGGAGCAAACGCCCCAGCCCTGGTCCTGGGCCCTCTGGGGGCTCGTCTGGTAGAGGCCAGGATGGGGGTCTGAGTGAGGGTGGCGGAGGGTGGGCCTGATTCCCAGCTGCCCCCTTCTGGAGGCTGCTCCCTCCCCCAAGGCTGCTCCGTCCCCAGCACTGCTCTCTCCTTCCAGGGAGCACACTGGCTTCTGGGCCCAGGAGTGTCCTTGCTCCTATCTTGGACGTTTCCACAAAAGGCAAAATACATACAGTCAGACGTTGAACCACAGGGTTATCGCTGGGATTAAGCGAACTGGAGTTTGAGACCTGCTTAGCACAGTGCCTGGCACAGGAAAAAAGTGCCATCTACGTGTCAGTTTATGAAAACCAGAAACGCATGCAGAGCGGGAAGGCCACTGAGCTGTCTCTGCTGATGCTGCCTGGTTGCCGCCAGTGGAGTCCTGCTTCCTTCCCCCACATCTTCTCGACAAAGACACCCACTGCTCTGCTCATGCCAACCAGAAGCTGTAACATTGCTTCTGTGGGAAAAAGTATTCCTCCACTTTCCCACGCGTTCTCATACCTCACTCTTTC
>NW_006779962.1:1515827-1529896 GCF_000442215.2 Lipotes vexillifer | reverse complement strand
CTCTTTCCTTCAACAGATGGCCTGGGAACCGGTGCTGGGACCCCAGCCTCCCTGCCCTGGGGTCTTCGTACATGTTAGCAGTAGACAGGCGTTAAGGCAGGAGGTGGCTGTGAGGTTCCGTGGTCACCCTGGGGCTCTGCCGGCCGTGTCCCGTGTGCCTCCCTCCAGCACCCACCGTGCTGCCAACGCCACGCCCCACTTAGACTGCAGAGTCCCCTAAATGGCCCCTGACCCCCACTCACATCTCCGTCTTCCTCTAGAAATCTCTCCTCTTGGGGGTCCCGCCCTGGCCTGGGGTCCTCTCTGTTGCCCCCTCACCCCAAGTCCACCGAGTCACCAGGCCTGCCGGTTCGGCCTCCACGTGGCTGTCTCCTCTTCCCACCCCATCACCCCACATTGTCACCCCCCGGCCCCGCCCTGGACCCTGAGATGGCCCCCTCCCCGGGCAGCGTCCTCCCCGGGCGGCCGGAGTCCTCACCCTAACTCAGCAATCTGACCACGTCCATCCTCTGCTCAGACCCCCGGGCTCCTGTGAGCAGCCCAGCCTGGTGCGTCCCCCGCCCCGCAGCCCTGGTGGGATGTGCCCGTCCTCGGGGCTCTGTGAGACCCCATGCGCATCCCTCTGCTGGGTGACCCCGTGCCTCACTCACGCCTCTGTCCCCCCAGATGGGGCGCTCTGTGAGCCGGGCCGCCGAGCTGGGTCCCTCCGCACGTGGTCGGCACTCGGTAAAATGAGGGTTGAAAAAGTAAGTGACCCGTGGCCCTGGGGCCTCCGGGCCCTAATACATCAGAAGCATGGCTGCCCGTAGATGGGGACCTTTGGTGTCATCCCTCAATGTGGGCCCCCGACCTTTCACCCGCTATGAGGCTCTCCCACCCCCACTGGAGCAGCTCACCGCAGGGCTGCGCTCGCCTCCGCAGGCATGGGGTCCCCTTTCAGACCTCCATCCTCCCTCCTGCTATCTGCGGCGTCGGCATCACCTGTGTGGGAGCGGGGAGGGGTCCCTGCCCTGCGCTGCCCGGGAGGGAGGGCGGGCGAGGGCCAACCTGAGACTGTCCACCAGGGGGCGCTGGGAGCCTGCGGGCGGTTGGGTGGCCTGGGGAGGGGGCGGGAAGGAGGGGGCGGGGAGCCGGTGCCCAGCCCAGGAACAGCCTAAGCAGACGGCAGGGCCTGGGAGCAGTGGGCGAGGGGGCCTCTGCACCTGGAGGGTGGTGGGCCAGGGCAGCCAAGGTGATGGGGGGGGGCGGACAGGCGCAGAGAGAGTAGACCCTGGAGGCGGTCCAGGCCAGGGAGATGGGCTGGGAGGGGGCCAGTGGTGGGTGGGGCGGAGGAGGTAAGGAGGACACCTGGGCATCTTTCTGGAGCTGAGAAACTCCTCCAGGAGGCAAGGGGTGTGAAGAGTCAGAGGAGAGAGGGGGCCAGGGTCGGCGGAGGGGGCAATCCTGGGCTGTGAGGGGCGTGAGACAGAGCAAGGTTGGGGTGAGATGGACAGCGGGATCCTCCCGGGAAGGAGGTGACGGAGGCTGGGCAGAGACAGCTGGGAGCTGGCACAGGACGGGGGCGTCTCCAAGGGATGCGCCTGGGGTCAGCCCCCCGGGGCGGTTCAAGGCCCTCCTGCGCAAAGCAGTCGATGACAGCGCCCAGCTGGGACGTGACGCAGGGGCCAGTGGGCTGTGGGTTGAGTTCTCAGCACACGGTTAAGCCGAGTAGCTCCGGAGGGGCTGCCATCTTCCCCAGGTGAGGTGTGCAGGGATGGGTCCTCACCCTCCACAGCCCGCCCGTCCGCAGGGTGCACCCCAAGCACATCTGTCCTCCTCTGTGGTCAGGCAGCCACCTCAGCCGGCCAAGGGTGTCCCTCTGAGCACCGTGAAGGCCTTCGCCCACTGGCTGCCTGTGCAGCAGCTGCGAGGACCCTGAGTCCACTCTGAGACCCCTCCTGGCCGACAGTCCTGCCCAGGGTCCACCTCCTGCAGTCTCAGTGGCCCCTGCCCTTTCCGACCCTCCGGCCTTTCCAGCCTTGGGGTCCGGTCTTAACAGTCACATCCTCAGGGCCGTATCCCGGCCCACGATGGGCTTAGATCCCGGCCCACCTGCTCTGCCAGTGGCCGTGTTTCTCCCTGTGGTCTCGAGGGTGATGTAATTACTGCTCGGCGTGAGTGGCGCCCTGCAGACGGGCAGGGCCCCCTCCGTACGCGCTGATGGGAACGGTGTTTCCTCCAAAGAAGGCTCGCTGTCGGGCCCTCACACAGCGGTCCTCACCGCCACTCCCACCACCAGTGCCGTCTGGGACCACACCCCCAGTTCCGGGGCTGAGCCTGTGCCAGGACTCCCCGGGCTGTCACCCGCTCAGCAGGAGGCACCTCGAGGAAGCAGGGAGGGTCCTCCCAAAGCGCGGTCATCACGGCCAAGGGCAGAGTGTGGACGAGGCTCCAGAGAAGCTGAAGCCAGGGCTCCGTCCGGGCTGAGCAACGGGCCCAGCATCAACCACAGCCCTGCCCCGCGTGTCCTCAGCCAGAAGCTCGCTGCTCCCGCAATTGACTTGGCACTGGGCGAGCTGGAGTGAGACGGTGCCTGGCCTCCCCGGGGGCTGGACGCCTTCAGAACGGATGACAGATGTGTTTTAATTTGTCCCAACTTGCCGTGAGATCCCCCATCCGCACCTTGAGAAACGGGGTAGCCAGCAAAGACGTGCTGAGCTGCCTCAAACCTGCTGTCCTTTCCCGTACGAGGGCCCTTGTCTGTTTATCACACTGAAGGTCCCCGTGGGGCTCAGAGAGGTCCAGAGATGGACGGGCCTCAGGGAGCTGCAGGGCAGCCCAGGAACAGAACTCTCCACCCTGCGAGGGGGGTCGTCTGCAGCCCTGCACCGTGGGGGAGCTGAGGGTGGGGTGCAGAGGGGGATGGGGCTTGCCGCGGTCACGCGGCGCGCTAGGGCCGAGCCGGACACCGGAGCCCCGCCTGCCCTGCCTGGTGCTGAGGCCTCTCTGGGACTGGCTACTGCCCCTGTGGACGGGATGGGAGTGTCCCAGGGTGGCCACACCTGCCTCAGGTGTGCAAGTGTTAGGGAAACCGTGAGTCCCAGGCACCCACTGGCTCCTGGGGCTGGGCTCTTGGCTCCGGCAGGTCCCCGAGCCTCCGTCCCACCTCCTGGGTGCCAGGACCGTCCAGGTTCATCAGCAGGTGATGGGCAAACCTCCACAACTGCTGTGCAGTTGGCCGAGGGGACGTTGCCCAGCAGCCCACAGCACACGTGGGCTCAGCTCTGGCCTGTGTCCTCTTGGCTAAGGCAAGTTACCCCACCTCATGGAGCCTCAGATTTGCATGTGGAAATTGAGAGGCAGAGACCTAACAGCCAGCCTTGTGCGTGTCTCAAATGAGCAGGATACGCAAAGGGCGCCCTGTTCAAACATGAGGACGTGAGAAAGGAAAGACGGGGGGTGGGGCGGGGGGGACCAGGGCCGTGGGTGAAGGGCTGAGCCCCCCAGGGTTCTTCTTTTATCTTTTTTTTTTTGTTTTTGGCCCTGCCGCAGGGCATGCAGGATCTTAGTTCCCCGACCAGGGAATGAACCTGTGCCCCCTGCATTGGAAGCGTGGAGTCTTAGCCATTGGACCACCAGGGAAGTCCACCCAGGGTACTTACAGGCAGCCTGAGCTGGGCGTTTTTTTAAAAAATATTTATTTATTTGGCTGTGTTGGGTCTTAGTTGCGGCCCTCGAGATCTCCGTTGCTGCACGCAGGATCTTTCGTTGCGGCATGCGGACTGTTTGTTGTGGCACGCGGGTTTCTCTCTAGCTGTGGTGCACCCGCTCCAGAGCACGTGGGCTCAGTAGTTGTGGCATGCGGGCTCTCTTGTTGGGGCACACAGGCTCTAGAGCGTGTGGGCAGTGCTCGGGCTTAGTTGCCCCGCGGCATGTGGGATCTTAGTTCCCCGACCAGGATCGAATCCATATCCCCTGCATTGGAAGGTGGATTCTTAACCACTGGACCACCAGGGAAGTCCCTGGGTGGTTTTTAAAGTCCTTGGTATTTGGATCTTTGAATTTTCTTTGGTGGAGGGAGGGGACAAGTGGGGGCCTCAGAAGGTCATTTGAATAGTCCTGGGCAGGGACCCTGTGGGCTCAAGGATTCCTTCACTCCTGGAGACTCTCTGCAGGCAGTGTGGCCCTGGGGCCGTGGAGAGACCCTGAGAGACACTTGATCAGGAAGTTGGCGGTGCCAGGGCTGGGAGCACCTCAGGCACCAATATCTATTTCCCATGAAATTCTCCTAATCAGCACCTTAATGAATGCAGGGCTGCTGGGGCTCCAGGGATGAGCATGCAGGCTTAATCACTCCTAACTCCTGGCTCTGCCCTGCAAATGGTCCTGCTTCCCTGCGCTTGCTGTCCTAGGGCCTCCTGCCTTGGCTCCAGGCCTGGGCCCTGCCTCTGTCCACCTCCAGCTTTTCTGCACCTCATGCTAGGCCTCTACTTATGTGCTGAGTGTGTTAATTGTCCGGGGATCTATCCAACCAACCATCTGCCTTTCCATCCATCCATCCACTCATCTAACCAGTCATCTACCATCCATCCATTTATCCATCCATCCTCTCCATTCGTCTGTCTGTCGGTTTGTCCATCCACTACCCGTCCATCTATACATCCATCCAGCCATGTATGCATCCATCCATCCACCCACCCACCCACCCACCCATTCATCCATCCATCTGTCCATCTGTCCATCCATCCGTCTGTCCCTCTGTCTGTCCGTCCATCCAGCCATATATCCATCCATCCATCTGTCCATCCAGCCATGTATCCACCCATCCATCCAGGCAGCCAGCCATGTATCCATCCAGCCATGTATCCAGCCAGCCAGCCAGCCAGCCAGCCATGTACCCATCCATTCATCCAGCCAGCCAGCCATGTATCCATCCGTCCATCCATCCATCCCCTCACTCTATAAATATTTTTCTTGAGCAAGCCACACAGTCGGTTTAGGTGTGGGAGTGGGCAGGGAGGGAGAGATCCAAAGGCGAAAAACCAGGTAGTTTCTGCCCTCACGGAACCAAAGTCCGGTGGCGTGACGGATGAGCAAACCAGTTGCATCCATGGGTGTGGAGTGGGTGGGGTGAAGGCAGCACAGGTTCAGAGGCAGCCAGCAGAGCTGTGCCTGATGGGGGCGGGGGGGTGATCAAGGAAGGCTTCCTGGAAGACAGACAGCTTAGCTGAGATCCTGGAGGCCTGTCTCTGGGGCCAAACTCACTCTCCCCACGTGTCTCCTGAGACAGTGTGGAGGAGGCAGCACAAAGAAGTCTGCGTTGACTGCCCACACGGGGTGGTGCCACCAGCCTGCCCACGAGCCATCTGCCTGGTTCCTTCCTTCTCTGAGCAAGCGTGCTGGGGCCCGTGGGCTGCCTGGCCCCGGCACAGTTGCCAGCTGCACACGTGGGCCCTGGACTCCAACCCCATGAAATGCCCAGGTGCCCTGGTGAAGAAGGGGCTGGGCCTGGAGGGCCCAACAGCACGGGAGGGATGCTCTTCTGGGTGGCGTGGCACCCTACAATTTACAAGGTGCTCCAAGTCCAGCGTTTCCTTCCTTTGTCATGACGGTTCTGGGTCGTGGCCAGGCAGTGGCCATTGTTGGAAACTGAGGATCATGGGAGATGGTGATCTGTCCCTGGGCACAGAGCCCCAAAGGGCAGGACTGAGCCTTCTCTGTGGGGTGTGGTCCATGCAGCCCAGGAGGGTGGAGAGAGGGTGGTGGGTGTGGCTTCAGCTCATGGGCGGGACTTGGGGAAGGGCACGGCCGCAGGGGGCGTGTGGAGGGTGTGCACTCCAGGGCAGGGCACTGTCCCTGTGGTCTGATGAACTCTACTGTTGCAGAGAACCTTCGTACATGTGTGAGCAGGTCTCATAATACACATCAGCCCCTCCCTGGAGCTTGGGAAGCAGTCACTCACCACTCGTTTGTTACCAGCGAATTCATTTTTTGGCCTTTCGTGGGCACACGTCACAGAGCTCTTACCATGTGCCTGGCCCTGTGCCAGGTGGCGAGTCTCTCGCAGATCCATTCCCCGGGCACTGTGGCCATTTGGAGCTGGACTGATCTTTGTCAAGGGGCCATCCTGGACATCGCAGCGTGTTGAGCAGCATCCCTGGCCCCCGCCTGCTGGATACCAGGAGCATGCCCTGGCAGTGTGACAACCAAAGTGTCGCCAGACATGCTGAGTGTCCCCTGGGGGGCAGAATGGTCCCCACTGGGGTCCACTGGTCTACAGCAGTGGATGCAGCAGAGGCCCTGCTGCCTTTATGGTGCTGACAGACTTTGGGGGGGACAGAGAAGAAAGTGGCTGGGTTAGGGTGGCAGAGGGGTAGTAGGAGGGCAGAGAGGAGGCCCCTTTGTAGCGCGGTCCGTGGTCTGGCTGATGAGGGGCTGGGTTGGGGAAGGAAGGTGTGGCTCTGGGAGCAGAACTGAGCCTTTGCTGAGCTGGCAGGGGGGCCAGAGGAGGGCTGGGGGTCAGGTGTGGGTCTCCTGCCGATGGAAGGGACACTCGGTCTGATACCAGCCAGGGTTCTTGACCTTCCCCCGTCAATAGAAATTGACTAGCGGCCAGACAAGAAATTCAGGCGAGGCTGTACTGGGGCCGCAGTGGGGCAGCAAGAACAAACAACAGGTTCCCTTGCTTGCTGCCTCCCTGAGGGTGGGGGGCGGCTGGTTCCCTATACGGGGTGAGGGTAGGGGTGTGTCCAGGGGGTCGGGCCGGAGGCGTGGCTTAGGAGGTCTGCCCACCCCCTTGGTGGTGGTGAGTGCAGGGGGCATGCTCAGTGCCCTGCTTTTGCTCCCAACCCCCTGCCTTTGTTCCCGGCCCTTCAGAAGTGGCAGTTGGGCTTTTTGATCTCTTTGTATCTTTCGTCCAGAATTTGCTGCAACTGTGCATGCACGCAGTTATTTTTAGTCCCTTATAGTTTCTTTGTATTTTGATGCTCGAGGCGAGGTGTTTCCAGGTGCAAGCACTGCAGCAAAGGGTCCCAGGTCCCAGCCTGTCTCAAATCCAGAGGCCTGGGGACCTGCCGGGGTCCCCCAGGCCTCCTTTTCCTCTCCCGGCTGCCCTCTGTGGCCAGCTCTCTGCTCTCTGACATGCCTGCCCCACCCCTTGCAGGATGAGACTTGAGCATAGGGGGCTCATGAAGGTGGGCAACCTGACCCGCCCACAGATAATTGATGGTGGTGGTTAGAGGCTCAGACCCAGAGCCTCATTAAAAAGAACACAAAGCAGAAAGGCCTTCCCTGGGGAGCGTAATTAGTTGCTGCCTCACCGCCCCGCTGAGATGGCAGACCTGGGCGAGGAACTGGTCCTCCCGCTGGGTACTGCCCAATGGGAGGGCAGCAGGGCAGGCTGGTCTCGCTGGGGCTGGGGTCAGCCAGACCTCAAGGGCACCCTGTTGCTTCCCTCCTCTCTTGGGGAGTGTGGAGGGGCAGAGGGAGGTGGCGACCCCCTTCCTGGTGGACAGGTGTGGATGGGAGGCTCCCACTGTCAAAGGAGGGGCCGGATGGAGGTGAGGCTGCAGGTCTTGGAACCCTCCCAGGCCCTGGGCCAGGATCCTCTTGTTCCTGGTGGCCCTGATCTCCCTGTTTGGAATTACCTCATCCTTCAGGGCTGTCCCAGGGGGACAGGGCAGGGCCAGCAGGCTTTGGGGGCAGATGGAAATCACTGTTCTCTGATGTGTTGGGGACCAGGTCTGCGAATTTTGCAAGCAGTCTTCCCTCCTAAGAGAACATGTGGGCTTTGCTCCGGGAGGGCAGTCTGGGCCTTTGTGGCCTGGATCTTGGGCAAGGGGGTGGGGGAGGGAAGGGGGAGGGGAGAGCGGGAAGAAGGGAGGTGAGGGCAGGGTGCTGGCCGGGCTGCATCTCCTGGATGCCCCGGGTTCTGAAGCATCTGGGGGGCGGTTGGAGTTTAAGGACCCAGGAGCGGAGGGTGGACTCTGGGATGGACATTCTTGGAGGTTCTGGAGCATCTGTGGGTTGTGGGAGAAAAAGAAGAAAGTAAAGGACTTGATGACTTGGATCAGTTCCAGTTTTTCTAAGAAGCATAAATAAAGGCCAGAATTTCTTTTACTGACTCACTCTGGCTGTTGGACTGTTAGTGACCCTGGCCGGGACGGGCTCTCTGGGACCCTGGAGTGCTCTCGGCTTTCATAAAGAACACGTGGCAGAGGGCAAACGCAGTTGTCTTGGGTGGGCTCAGCGCCTCTCGGGAGGGACCGCCAGCTTCGGGAAGCGCCTCCGAGGAGCTGCTTGGAGCAGAACACGCGGCACAGAAGTCTGCAGGCGAGCCTTTGGTGGGAGTCGGTGTCTCCTGGATGGCAGGGGAGGGACTGGGGTCCCTGGGGGGGCCATGGCTGAGGACAACACCAGCGGCTTATGTGAGCCAATTCGATGTGGCCCTTTTATTGGTGGGGGGCGGGGAGCCACCCCTGCTCTGGGCCAAGACCTCTAATTCCTAATTCCTAACTCCTAAGCTCTCCGGGCTCAGAGGGGTCACCTGTCTAAGGCCACACGGCCGGCAGGCGGCCTCGTCCGCCTGCCACCCCTCCCTCCACCTGCAGCCCGACCGCTGCGGCTCGCCCTCCATGTGCCCCCGCCCTTACCCCCAGGAGCGCACAGGCTACCCCTGCTCTCACCCCCTCCGGCCTAAAGCTTCTGATGGTGGCCCCCGAGCTCAGGAAAGCTCCCCACCGCTCAGGCTGCCGTTCTGGGTCCCCAGCCTTCCGCCTCATCCCCTCAGGGCTGCCCCCCAACCCCAAACGCACCGGCTGCAGCACAGGCTGAGGTGGTCCGCAGGGGGCCCTGGGCATGCGGGCCCCCCGGCGCCCCTCCCCTGTCTGTTTGTTAGGGCGTGGTAGGGTCCACTGCCGGGAGATACCCCCTTCCCACATGCCCTGTGTCCCGCACGTGCCAGGGGCACGGTAGGCGCAGGACGTGCTGGCTGTACACGCGAGGGGCGCGAGGGCACGAGGGGCGCGAGGGGTGGATGACCGGCCCCTCCTGCTGCTCTCAGCCCCGTGACACCCAAGGTGGGGGGCATCTGGTTGTTAATCTCCCTCACTTCCCCTGCCCCCCGCTGAGCAGGTCTGGGGCCATCTGGGCGGGGGGCCAGTCTCCCGTCCCACCCTGAGGTCAAGGGCATCCAGGGCAGGGGCTGGAGAGGACCTTGGGGGTCCCCTAGGTGGGGGAGGGTGGGAGAACCCACTGCAGGACCCTGCTTGTGTGGAAGCTGCCGCCTGGGTCTGGTTTACGGATTTCCAGCCTCCCAGAGCAGAGAGGGGGGCCCTCCCACCACCTCCACCCCCATCCCACTGTGTCCCTCCAGGGGTTGCTGTGTTTCTCCGCCACTACCCCATGTCCCGCCCTCCCTTGTGTGTGCAAAGAGGAGGCCAAAGCCCTCCTGGTCTGGGTGTGGGCGGCATGGGGGCTCAAGAACAGGCGAGCAGGGTTTGGATTCACACGGGCTCAAACCTGTCTCCACCACAGGGCCGGGGGGCCTTACACAAGTCATGGGAGCTCTTAGGACCTCAGGCTCTTCCTCTGGAAATTGGAGACTTGAACCATCCTGTCTGCCGAGTGCTCTGAGCCAGGATACACTGTGGCCCCAAGACAATGCAGGGAGGCTGCCCACTGTTTCTTCCTTGGGCAGAGCTCCCCACTCCCCAGCAGCTCGCTGGTCCTTTTTATTTTATTCTATCGCTTTGGTCTATGAAATGCCCATCTGTACCCAGGAAAATCCTGGCTCAGAAGGTGCTGGCTTCTGCCTCACTTTTTAGTAGTGAAACGTGGTGTTTAAACATTTCACGGTCTGGTGGTAGATTTTTATGCGAGAGGCCCATTGGCTGGAGGTCAGTGGCTTTGCCGGCTTTGTCTCTCCTGGGACTCAGGGAAGCCAAGGAGAGCCAGGGGATGAGCCCGGCCCTCTGTCTAGAGAGAGTCCCTGCGGGGCCCCGGCACTGGCACTGTGGACCGGGCAGAGGTGGAGGCCGGGTGGGAAGTTGGAGGGAAGGTCAGGCTGGGGACTTCTGTGATAGCGGCCTGTGTATGCAGGTGAAGTGATGGCAATGATGAAAATAAGTTTCCTGAGAGCCTGCAGAGTCCTCCCCCTTCTCTCGGGGCTTCCAGACCCTCCCCCCAGCCCCTGATCTGGCCCAGAGGTGGGCAACCCTCTGGGCGTAGGGTGTATGCCCAGGCCCATGGGGCTCTGTCCTCCTGATGGGCTTGTACACTCCTGTGCTCTGGGCCTGCTGGCCTGGCCCTGACCAGTCTCAAGGAAACATGGTTGGGCCTCCAGTCTGCAGCCTTTGCACCAAGGGGTAAAGATAGGCCTTTCCTACTGACCAGTAGAGACTGAGGCTGAAAGACGAGGTCTGGTGGGTGTGAGACCCTCCCCTTTTCTTGTCTCCCCTTAAAATATAAATGGCAATGACAATGATGCTGCTGGCACTGCCGCCAGATGTGGGCCTGGCTCGATGCCCCTGGACTTGGACTTGGGGCCAACTCGAGGTCCTGGTGGGAGTCTGCTCAAAGCCGCAGTGTTCCCCTCTGCTGCTCCCCAAATCCAGACATAATCTATGAAACCGCAGTTTTCAGGACACTGGACACCGGGCAAGGAAGGGCAGTGATTTTTGAAAGGAGTGAGGTGAGCCCCACGATTGCCCCCAGCTCATGGCCAGGAGGGGGTTTCCAGCTGTGGCACAGGGAGGGGACCCCAGGAGGATCCTGATGGAAGCCCTGAGTCGGGGAGAGGGACCCGACGGCCCGGGGACACCCAGGCATCTAGAGTCACAGGGCAGGGCCCCGGAGGAGAGAGCTGCACAGGGGAGATTTGGAGGCCCCCCGCCCCCCACCCCTGCCGATATTCATGTGAGTGCTGGTTGCTGCATGCGTGTGAGGAGGGTTCCTGAGGTCTAGCAGAGGACCAACCACCCAGAGGATGAGAGGAAAGAGCCCTTGGGCTGACGGAGCTGGGAGTAGGGTTCCTTTCCACCAGCCAGATGGGAAACCTCGTGACTCACGGGTCCCTGCAGGAAGCACTCAGCAGGGTCTGGCCTCAGTCATGAGGAATAACTAAACCCAGGTTAACCACTGTCTGATCCTGCAAAATGAAGCTGAAAAGCGAGACTGGAAAGGTTCAAACTGTTTCAAAGTAAATGCACCCCCAAACAAAGCTCAAGGCTACTTACCTGAACAAAACAGATTCAGCACCTGACAAAGTGAACTTCATTAGGTTGGGCATTTGGTAAAAAATTACCAGGCACACAAAAAGCAGGAAAATATGACCCTCGAGGAGGAGAAAAATCAATCAGTCGAAGCCATCCCAGAACTAGCCCAGATGTTAGAATTGGCAGACGAGGATATTAAAACAGCTGCTGTCACTACATTCAAAAAGCCGGAAGAAAATTGAACGTATTAAGCAGAGGCGTGAAAGCTACAAAAGAGACTCAAATCAGACTTCTAGAGGTGAGAACGACCAAATGCGGTGTCTGAGATGAGAAATACACGTGATGGGATTAAACACTGCAGAAGAAAAGATATATGAACTTGAAGATATGGCATTAGAAGGTATCCAATATGGAACACACAGAGGAAAAAGCCTCACAAGTATGAACAGTGCACAGAGGGCCATGGGACGGCTTTCAGTGGCCTAATATATGAGCAGTTGGAGCCCTGAAGGAGAGAAAAGAAGAGAACAAAAAGTTATTGGAAGAAATGATGGCTCATAAATGTCCAAATTTAATGAAAACTGTAAACCCACAGATTCAGAATGCTCAACGAACCCCGAGCACAAGTTACATGAAGGAAACGACAGCAAAAGGCATGTTATAACCAACTTGCTCAACACCAGTGATGAAGCAGCCAAAGGAAAAAGACACATTATGCACTTCCCTGGTGGCGCAGTGGCTAAGAATCCGCCTGCCAGTGCAGGGGACACGGGTTCGAGCCCTGGGCCGGGAAGATCCCACATGCTGTGGAGCAACTAAGCCCGTGCGCCACAACTACTGAGCCTGCGTGCCACAACTACCGAAGCCCGCGTGCCTACAGCCCGTGCTCCGCGACAAGAGAAGCCACCCACGGTGATGAGAAGCCTACGCACCTCAACGAAGAGCAGCCACTGCTCTCTGCAACTAGAGAAAGCCCACGCGCAACAACAAAGACCCAATGCAGCCAAAAAAAAAAAAAAAAAAAAAAACACCATTAACCTAAAAAAAAAAAAAAGACACATTATACTCAGAAGAAAAACGATGAGGGAAACAGGGGATTTCTCATAGGAAACCAGTGAGAGGATAGTAGGGGAAGAGCTTTAAAGTGCTGAGAGAAAAAAGAATTGTCAATCTAGAGTTCTATACCCCGCGAAGACATTTTTTCAAAAATGAAGGTGAAATAAAGGCTTTTTGGATACACCAAGCTGAAAGAATGAATCACCAACCACCTGCATCACAAGGAATATTGAAGGCTGTCTTTCAGGAGGAAGTGATGCCACATAGAATTATGGATTTACACAGAGGAATAAAAACCCCGATATGGTAACTATGTGGGTAAACACAGTTTACATCTATTTACCTACAATAATGATGTTAGATACCATTTACTGAATGCTGATATGCACCCAGCACTCCACATATTGTATCGTATTCCACTTTTTCTATCTCCGTTTTGCAGATGAGGAAACTGAGGCTCAGAGAGGTCACATGACCTGGACAATACAACAAAGAGCAAGAGTCAGCCGGGGTTGAATTTGGCTCCCTTTTGCTTCCTGGGCCGTGCCGCTCACCGCCCTTCTTGCCTCAAACCCATCCTTTCTGTTGCCTCCAAACCCCCATCTCATCCAAGCAGTGTCCACCCTGCGCTCAGAGCCCTGGGGTCTGGCCACCGTAAAGGCGGGAGGCTGAAGCCCCTTCCCTTTCAGCCTGGCTCTTTGCAGCACTGCTGGAGCTTTCCTGAGTCTCCAGGAGATGAAATATGGTGGGGCTGTTGCTGTGGTGGGGCTGTTGCATCATCATTTATTGATGGCCTGAGAACCCACTTGCTCAAATGGCTGGCAGTGATTCGCCGGTCCGGTTCCCTCTGGTTGGCTCCCCTGAATGGCGGGCTCTGGCCCAGGCATTCTTGCTTTGGCTCAGGGTGGGGAATGGACGGGGCCATTTGCCTCTCACCATGCTCTCTGACACCAGAGATGACCTTTTCTGCTTCTCTAAGTGCTGAGTCACACCCTGGGTCACTCAGGGCAGACTCAACCCCGACCTGTGGGCCTGGGTGCAGTCAGTCCCCCAGCTTCCATTCCTGAGTCCCATCAGATGGCCTGGCTGTCTGTACCCCTACCCGTTCTGAGCGGGTGGGCCCACGTGACTCTACCTGTTTCCAACAAAGATAATGAGCGGTTGCGTAGAAAACTTAGAACAAGCGATTGAGATGAAATAAGAGCAGGCAGTCATCAGCACCTCGGCCAGAGACGGGCTGGGTGCCGCGCTTCCAGAGTTTTGATAAAAATAAATACATGTGTAATGGGCTTATTAAAATTTTAAAAATTGCAGTAAAATAAGCATAACAGAAATGATACCATCTTAAAGCACTTTTAAGTGCACAGCTCAGGGGCATCGAGCACATTCACCTTATTGTGCAACCATCACCACGTCTGTCTCCAGGGCTCTTTCATCTTCCCAAACGGATGCCCTGTCCCCATTAAACACTCACTCCACTCCCCTCCCCCAGCCCGGGCCCCACCATCTACTTTCTGTCTCTGTGGGTTTGACTCCTCCAGCGACCTCACAGGGGTGGGTCCTGCAGGACTGGCCTTTCTGTGACTGGCTCATTTCACTGAACATGGTGTCTACAAGGCTCGTCCGTGTTGTAGCCTGGATCAGAGTTTCATTCTTCTTTAAGGCTGAATAGTATTCCACGGTATGGACGGACCACATCTGGTTTCTGTGTTCATCCACCATTGGCCTCGAGTTGGTCACTGGTTTATGGGAGGAGCTGCGCCAGGAGGCGGGGGCAGACGGCATTCTGTTCCTTCTCACCCTCCCTGTTGGATTTGCTCC
>NW_006779962.1:1495769-1515740 GCF_000442215.2 Lipotes vexillifer | reverse complement strand
CCTCCCTGTTGGATTTGCTCCCTTGGGTGCTCGTTCCCTTCCCCGCTTCTCATCCCTGATAAGGGATACATAGCAATAAATGGTCTTTCCAACAGGCACTCATCTCAAGACATTCATCTGAGGTCAAGCCTTCGGGGGTGAGACGCCTGTGGGCTGATTCTCTGAGCCCTACCTGGTCTTCCTCCCCCACCCACCTGGCGCCAGCAGAGTCGAGAGGGGCCGGCGGGGGGGCAGAAGGGCACCCTGGACGGTGCCTTGTAACTGCTGCTGGTGCCTGCCGGGTGTGACAGATTCCTCGGGGTCCTTGTGTGGGCCTGGGAGACCCCATCTCTGAGGATCTCTCGCCTGTGGCTCCTCGGGTAGGGAGGCTGCTGGCTGGCTGGCCACCCTTGTCCCCTCTCCTGGGGTCACCTGGCCACTCCAAGCGGTCTTTGTGGGAGGGGTCTCTTCCAAGATGACCAGAACCCAGCTGCCCTACTGGAGAGAACCCCACTGGAGTCTTTGCCCCCAAACGTGGCACCATGGCCATGGCATACACAGCCCGACTCCCCACTCTGTCACAAGGGATGTTCCAGGCATAGCCCCTCACCTGGGACAGCCAGGTGCCCAGCCCCGGGTTCCCTCGCTTGACCTGCAGTGACAGGAGGATCCCCGGCCTTCCTGCCATGGGGTGGGGGGCAGAACATGGCACGTGACCACGTTTTCTTTGGGGAAGTGCCCATCTTGCTTCTCCAACCTTTGGTGGACTCTTCATGTCCCCTTCCAGGGTTGGGAGGTGTGGGAGGGGCGGGTGTTGGCAGGGTTGTCTCCCAGCCTCCTGGTGGCCCCTGCACATGTGGTCTGGAGCTAGGATGTGCAGATCACGGGGTCGCAGATGGACACTCAGGCGGTGGTTCTCATCTTCAGGCGCACATTGGAGCCGCCAGCCTCAAAGAGGTCACATCCGGTCGGGAAGTGGGCCACGGACACTCTCTTGCCTTGGGGAGAGCCTCGTAAAGAGCAGGCAGCACTCCGGGGGCCAGAGGGTGTCACTGGGAGGGAAGGCAAACCGTGCTGACTATCTCAGGGGCGGCAAAGGTCCAGCCAAGCAGCTGAAGATGCCTCAAGGGCCAGCGGATCAACTGGGGGCACTGGCCACGAAGACGCTACCTGTGGCTCCGCCTTGGGTGTCCTTTGACTGATGTTTCGGAGCTGTCGGAAGGCAGGGTGTGTCTGAGAGCCACGGCTACGACGTAGTCCCTGCCAGCTGCTGCCACCAGCCCTGCTTTGGGAGAAGGAATGGCGTCCGCCCCGTCCTGGGCGTAGTAGCAGGGGTGATGAGCGGTTCTGTAGAAGGGAAGATAGGGGTCTTTGGGGAACCCAGCAGGTGTTTTGCATCAATCAGGGTTGTAGTTTAGAGCTGTCAGTGTCTAACCTCCACTGGTAGACGTGTGAGCCGGGCTGTGGGCTGGGTGGGTGTCTCTGCCGCTCTTTGCAGGGATGTGCTCGGTGCTGAGCTCCCGTTTTGGACAAGGCACTGCTGCCCGGGAACAACAATGCCCACGACTGCAGCTGGTGGGATGACGTTGCCATCAGCAAGGTCCTGCGTAAGCAGGTGACAGGGCTTATGGCACCGAAGCCCCTCACTGACCCTCCTGATGCTGCAGTTTGGAGAGGAGCTTGGAAGACTCAGAGAGCTGGGGCTCCTGACCCAAAGCCCCCCTAAACCCTTAACCGTCCTGCTCCAGGGGAGGTGGCCCGCGTCTCCCTCCTGGTGAGGGCTCTTCTGTGACACAGGAGAGCTGTTCTCAGGTGATCAGAGACTCGGGAGTAGGTGTCTGGGCGGGCGCATCTGAGGCACCCCTGGGAGCAGAGGCTCACGGCCGGGACCTGAGAAGGTCTTTGCCTCTGTTATTCCTCACCGGGTCATCTCCGACCTCCGATTCTCCCCCTGAAACTCTCCTCTTAGGGGAGGAGGGTCCAACTTTGGAGACACCGCTATAGACGTATTTCAGCAATGACCCAAGTTATGAGCCATGAAAGCCTTACGATTACATTATTAGAAAGAAATCTCGGTAGACGTCTAAAAGGCCTCACACGACTCAATATCCCACATCTGATCATAATTAGAAGTTAAAAATATGGGCCAGAAGGGGGCTAGCTGTGACAGATTTGCTGCATGGGGCAAATGGAAGCATTATTAACATGAGGAAATTGCTGGAGATGGGCTCGGCAGCCTGCCCGATTTAACTGTGCACGTGGATGATGATTAATGCCACCGACCCCCTGATCGAGGTGGGTAATGGCTCTGCCCCCCGAGCTCTGCACTGGACCCCAGTCTTGAGGCCCTCTGTGCTGACCAGGAAGAGGGGCCTCCACGTTGGTGGGAGGCAGGCAGCTGTGTGGGGAGGGGACTCAGACGGAGAGCTGGGTGGTGGGCACCGCATGGGGCTGGCACCAGGCTGAGGGTGCTGGGAGCTGGTTCACGCCGCCCAGATCCCCTGCACCCCCTGCGCTCTCAGCGAGCCCTCTGCAGACTCGCCCTGGGCCGAAGAGAGCATCCTGGCCCCAGCCCTTGCCTCCTTCTGAGGGCGGCTGGCATCCCAGACTGGCCCCTGTGGGTCCAAAAGCCTTGGCGTCTCGCACTGATCTGGGATGGCCCCGAGCATCTGCGGGATGGACTGAGGCCTTGTCAAGACCACCTCGCAGCTCAGTTTCTCCCGCTGCCTGATCATCCTGCTTCCTTCACCCGACAGGCCCTCACCTGAGAGGGCTCCCAGAGAACCTCCCACATCCCCATCTCCATCTCAGGGACAGGGTGCAGAGAACCAACCCATGAGGGGAATCAAGCCATCCTGGGCATCTGCGGGGGGCCGGCATCCGGGCAGTGGAGGCTCATTGCAGGCATCCGGTGCTTTCAGGTTGAATTCGAATCTCTTCCAAAAAACTCAGTCTGGCCGCCTGATTTCACCGTCCCCGCCCGCCTCCTTTGCTCTGGATGGACCGTGCCGATGCTGGGACCAGGGTCCTCATCACTCTCACAGCTGTGTGGACAAGGGCCCTGGGGGAGGGCGCTTGGCCCTGCGTCATGTGCCCTTGGCATAGCTATTTCACTTCCTGCCTCCGTTTCCCACTCTGAGTAGAGGTACCTGTTATTAGTACTGAGTTCAGACCCAAGCCTTGCTCAGCCCAGAGACAGCCTGGGTCAGACCCAAGCCTTGCTCAGCCCAGAGACAGCCTGGGTTCCAGGCACCTGGAGACCAGTGCTTTTCAAGCTGTAACGTGCACTGAATTACCTGGGGATCTTACAAAGTTCAGATTCTGATTCAGAATAAGTATGAGTTTCCTGCGCTGCTGTAACAAATCGCCGCGAACCGGGTGCCTGGAAACAACGGTTCTGGAGGCCAGAGTCCAAATCCAGGGTGCAAGGCCACGCTCCTTTTGGAGGCTCCAGGGGAGGGACTTTCCTTGTCTCCTCCAGCTGCTGGGGGCCCCAGAGGTCCGTGGGTGGGCTTTGGCACGGTCTGGGCTGCCACGATGATGTTTCACTGTGATGGAATTCACATACTGTGAAGGTCACCTGTTTAAAACGTGCAATTCAGTGCTTCTAGGATATTGACAGAGCTGTGCGACTCTCACCCCAAAAGAAACCTGGTCCCCACCAACTGTGGCTCCACACCCTGCCTGGCCCTGTTTACCTGCTTGCTCAGACCTGGGTTTGTTTGTACAAGTCTCTGCCAGTAGCCACTGGGTGCTGGGCAAGCGGCCTGACCTCCAGGCCCCTGAACGTGCCCGTTCACAGGGCTGGGTGACAGGCCGTCCTTCAGGGTTATGTGCGGTGCTGGCAGATAGCAAGTGCTCAATGCCCATCGGTGGGGGATTGTCCTGGGGAGCCTTGTTACTTCCCTTGCCTGCTTACTCACACCTCCACGACCGTCCTGGCCCCTTTGATAATCTAGGAAACAGGAGCTTGGGGGGTCATGTGCCTCCCCAAGGTCTCAAGGGCTAGGAGGTGCCAGGATTCAAAAATCATGTCAGATGCCACAGCTGTGTTCCTGAGGCCCTGTTTCTGAGGACACAGCTGTCTGGGGACCTCAGGGAAGGGACAAAATCACCCCCAGTTGCCCCAGCTGCTGCTGTTAAGGAGACAAGCAGGAGGCCCAGGATGGAAAGGTGGTCCCAGAGCCCCATCTAACAGACGTAGGCGAGGGTGGCACAAAGTTTTCACGTGAAGGGGCCTCAGCGGCAAAGGTGTGACCCGGGGGTAGGTGTGTCGCGGGCAAGGCGCTCACCTGGACCTCGTGGGTGCTCTTTCCTGGGCCCACCTCCCAGGTGCAGTGTCCTCCTTCCCTGCAGGGGCCTGGGTGGAGAGTCACGAGTCCGGGAGGGAGGGGACTGCAGGGGTGGGAGTGAAATGAAATACGCAAGGTGGACCTGCGCCCTGCGCCCTCTGACAATTACAAAAAGCTGATTTATGACAGCAGCTTTCCCGGTGGCCTGTATCTTTGCTCTGGATCCTGTAAATGGATAAACAGGAAGGGATTTAATTAGGTACCTGGAGCAGAGGAGTGGTGATTAGCAAATGGATCCTTTAATGCCCTGTGTTACATGCAGTTAATTACACAGATTGCGGGAAATTAATGTCGGGCCCTGCTAATGATTTTTTGGGGAAGAATAATTTTATTTACACAACATTGGCTGCAAGAACTATTGAAACGAGAAAAATGGGAACAGCTGAGGACCGACGATTCCCAGGGAAGGGGCTCTTTTGTCCTAGGATGCTGAGGGCCGAGGGGTCCAGGGCTCCTCTCAGCTCTGCCACGCCAGGAGGAAATGCAGTGGTCCTGGCATCTGGCATCCACGTCTGAATGACCTGGTGAGGTCAGCTGCCCCACCCTGTCTGGTCCTGATGCTGCCAAATCAAATCTCTGCAGGATGTTGGGGAGATGATGATGAGAAAGACCTGTCTTGCTCACAGGCGTTTATGGTTTACAGGCAGAGAGACACACAAAGAGATGTGCCCCACGGCACCGTACGGTTTGGAGAGGTAGACAAAGCCGGGTCTATGGAAGCAGAGTCTCGGGGAGAGGGTGGAGGGGTGGGCGTGCAGGGCCCTGAGTCAGGTGCCCGGGGAGGGCCGGGGCAAGCAGGGCCCCTGCACCCGTGGGAGCTTCGTCAACCAGGCCCTTTCCCCAGGGAGTCAGTAGGTGAACAGGCCACCGTGGTCCCCAGCTGTCCCAGCCATCCCAGCCCTAGCCTCGGCCACAAGGGGCACAAGAGGTTCTGCCTACCGTCTCTGCTACTTGGGACGGGATGGGGTCTACAGGCTGAGGGTTTCCTGGCAACGAGGATGAGCCCAGAACCAGGTGCCCATCCAGACTCAATTAAGCTGTTGCCAGAAAGTCGAATAAATCACCGCGATCGCCCTTTACGGGAGGGCGACGCCCCGGGTCCCCCATCCTGTGCGCTGGTGGGCTGGAGCCCAGATGGAAATGTCCCGGTTTAGAGAAGTAAATGGGAGGAGGTGGAGAGACACAGAGACAGAGACAGAAACAGACAGAGAGACACAGACAGAGGGAGAGGGAGAGACAGAGGCCCCGGAAAGATGGGGTTTCTACTTGTGAAAGGCTGGATGGTGTGGCGACCAGGCCCCATGGGGTGTGTGTGTGTGAAGGCATGGTGTTCGTGTGCACACACATGCAGACTCACATACTCACTGATTGCCAGACACCAGGTCTGGGTGTCACCTGGGACTCAACGGAGGTGACCCGCAGACGCATGGAAAATTCCTTCGAGGAGGGAGCCTGGGGAGGTCCAGGGCAAGACATCCTGGGGAGGGTCTGGGTGAGTGTCCAGGCCCACAGACAGGTCCAGAGCTAGGTGCAATGGCAGGGGAGGGGCAGCGCTGGGGTCAGAGCCCAGATGCCCGGGGTCAGCGCGGGCCCGGGTCTGCATATATCCCGAATCTTCTAGAAACAGCCTTCCCAGGGCTGTGGTGGGGTCAGGATAGGCAGCAGCACGCTGCCCTCTGGGCCGTTCCTGGAGGCGGTGTGGTCTGTGATCCCGACCGCATCCATGCTGGCTGCCTTGATTTTCCTGCCTCCAAAGGGGACAGGGACTTGGGGGTGGGGGAGGGGAAGACGCTGGCGGGGAGCCTGGAGCTGGGGCGCAGGCCAGAGCAGAACCAGCCACCGACGGCCCTGCTCCCCCAGCCTCCGGGCCTTGAGTGGCTCTGGCAGGAGGGCAGGGAGGGCCCTGAGCAAGCTTGTTCCCCAAAGATGCTCCCCCTTCTTCCCCCGGGTCCCATCCCCTTCCCTCTCTGCCCCCTCCCCCAGCCCCCTGTACAGAGACCAACAGGATGAAGCTTCTCTCTCCACATCCCACCTGGGTCACCCGTCAGCACCTAGACTCCAGCCCGACTTTCCCCTACGCATCCCTGCCCAGAGACCATGACTGCTCTCTGTCCTGGCAGGGGCCTGAGCACTAGGGGTCGGGCTGGTCTCTGGAGCTGGGGCAGGTGGTAGCCATGGCGCCGGCCCAGGCAAGTTGGGCGGCGACTTGGTGGGGGTGAGCCTCTCGCCCCCCCATCCACTACCTACCGAGTCCTGGTGCGCAGGCTGCAAGGCCCCTGGGGTCGACTGATGGAGTGGGCTGGGGGCGTGCTCTCAGGTGTGTGCATCCCTTGGCGGCTGGCGGGAGGGGGGACCCAGCAGCCGGGTTGGAGCGGGTGTGCCCGCAAGGTGGCAGGTCTGCGCCCTGCCCGAGGGTCCGAGGGGGCGCTCCTTGGAGCAGCTCCTGCCTGGGGGGCGTCCTCTTCCCCCTCCTGAGTCTGTCTTGGCTTCTCTCCTCAGCTCCATGCAGACATTCCTCAGGGAAGAGCATGAAATACAAATTGAATAATTGCCGTGATTCCATATACGACTTAGATGCTCTGATATAATAGTCAGAGAAGAAACCAGGGTAAATGGTAAAATTCATGCTAAGAATTTACATTTAAAATTTTTCTTTACTTAGAATCGCATTAAATAGCAGCAAATAAAAAACATCACGTGGAGGAAAGGACCAGGCTCTGGATCTCAATGCCTTTAATAACCCACCTTGCCTGCTGTTTTGAACAGGGCCCTGCATTTCCATTTTGCTCTAGGCCTGCACCTGGGGCCCTCCACGACCTGTTTCTCCACCCCAGCTTCCCGCTGACTCACTGCCCACCCCCATCTCTGGCCCCCTCCTCCCCAGGCCCCCTGGTCGCTGCCCTCTGTCCTGGCTTGGAGTCCAGCCCGCCCGCACCACGCCCTTCATATCGCCCCACTCCCTCCCTTCCTCTCTCCCTTCTGGGCCCTCTCCTGGCAAAACCCCAGCCCTGGTTAAACCTCCTTGTCCACCTGGTCCCTGCAGCTCCCACCCTGTAGGTGTGCCCAGAGAAAACCTCACCGCTATGCTGACTGGGTGTTGGGGAGGGACAGGGCCTGGGCTACATCGTGTGTCCACCAAGTATCTTATGAGGAGTAAGCTGATGACCCCTGAAGCCCTTTGCCCCTGTGCGCCAGGTCACCTGCTTGGCCCTGCCCCTTGCAGTCCTGCCCCAGCCTGCCCACCGGCACCAGAGCCCCGCCCCCAGCCCCTCCCACCTGCTCCGCCCCTCCCAGCCAGGAGGGCCTCTGGGCAAGGTGACCGTGGGCCTCCTCCCAGCTCAACGACTACCAACTACTGACCAATCAAGGGCTCAGAAGCCTCCCCTGGGCCGCTCTCAGCAGGAGTGGGTTCAAGGCCACGGACACAGGATGGAGACCCCATGCAGCTGGGGATTCCATCCCTCGTGAGCTGAAGGTGGAGAAAGATCTTGCCTCTGCGTGCACAGGAGAGTCTGTGGGGTGGACGGTCTGCCCTTCCGTGGCTGCCATCCTGCTGACCCCGCTGGTGTCCGTGGAGCAGCCTCCGCACCTGCAGGGGTGGGGGGAGGGTGGGATGGAGATTCTGCCACAGGACCGCTGCAGCCCTCACCCCCGACCCCCTCCCCTGCACGGGACCCTCTTAGGCAGATGTGACTTTTCCCAGGTTTCCTGTCCCCAACCCCCACCTCCCTAAGCATGGCTCCTTAGCTGTGGACCCAAGGGGGACGGGACAGATCCACGCACACCCACGGGTGTCACACCCCAGGGGTGGGTGTGGGATTAAGTGGGGCCACATCTCTCAGCGACACGAAGCAGACGGATTGGTAAGAACCTGACAGTGTGAGTGTGGGCTGGAGGCCCCAACTTTCCATGACAAGGGGATGACCTTTGCATGGGGAGAACACCAGGGGGGAGCTGGAATTTTCAGGAAATGTGCCCCAGTTCCCACCCCTTCCTCAGTTTGGCCTCCGTCCCTTCTCTCTTGGGGCAGGGGCGTCCTCCCCCACCTCCTCTAGCTGGGGAGCCTGGGCAGTTTAGGAATGGCGTGGCCGGGCTCCTGGATGCTCTGTAACCTTCCATGGCTCCCAATGCCCAGCCCTACCGTGTGCCCCTCAGAAATGCTTCACTCCAGCAACACAGATCTCCACGCCTTTGCTCACAAGATCCTTCCGGTCCAGCTGCCCCTCTCTGTTGATCCCCCAGGATCTCACAGTTTACAAAGGAGAAGGGTCCCTTTGCCCGCATCCTTCCAGTCTCCCAAATGGGGTGGAATTTGGCAAAGCCAGAGGATGGCGTACAGAGCCTGTGTCCTCTCCACCGACTGCCATGGGGGCAGTGAGCCGGACCCCAGGCAGTAGGGCCTGGTGGTCTCTGGTCTCTGTGGGGTCCTCCCTGTGAGACCCAGGGTAAGCCTCAGTCTCCTCCTCTGTGAAATGGGAATAATACTGGTGTCGCCCTCCCAGGGCTCTCCTGACGGCTGACAGTCGCTGGCCAGGAGCTGCTTCTGGCTCTTTAAAGGTCCCTGCGATCTTGTCTGGTTGTTAATTCACACTGTCTGTGGAGAAAGCAAATGTCACTTTCTGCTGGCCCCAGACCCCTAATTAGCGGTGTCTGGAATAATGAGTTTTCCCTGTGCTCTCATTACATGGAAATTACTTCAGAAAAGCAACTCAAGAGGGGCATGTGGGCCCGAGGCAGCCCTTTCCAGAGGGACACGGGTCCTTGGGACGAGGGGTGCCTTTGCCTTGGGGAGGGGCTTACAGGGGAATGAAGCCAGAGGCAGGGCCTGAGCTGCGGTTGCCTGGGAAGCCGGAGTTTGGGCGGCCCTGTAGGCGTGCCCTCCTTGGAGCTCAGTGATGGGGAGATGGGAAGGAATGAGTTCCTCTGAGCCCCTGCTGCCCAGGCTCCACGCAGGGGCGTTTCTTGCTCTCCTCTTAAAATGATGCTTTTTGGCAAACCTCAGAATGTCATTAAAATTTCATGGGCTCCCCTTAAGTGGGAGTACCGTTGGCTATGACCTCAAGCCAAGTCTGCGCCTTGCCCAGGTGTGTCTCCCGTTGGCGGGCTCTCTCCTGGATGTCCCGGGAATGAGCCGTCATCTTGCCGCTGCAGGACAGGTTGGCCGGGTCCCCACGCTCACTGGCTGGGATGCCATCAGATTGAATTCACTTCCAAATAGAGCTTTGTTGACACAACTACTAAATGCCAGATGACTCTTTTTGCTCTCTCCGTGCCATATTTCAGGGCTCTGCCAGCAGTGATGAGTGTTTCATTGTAAATTGCTACACTGGCCACAGCGTGCCCCTCGCTGGGCATTGTAGGGCCGGCCAGGTGGGTTCTGATGTGCTGTGGGTAGGGGGGTGCCCACAGCCCGCACGGTTTGGACCCCAAAACCGAGACGCCCTCTGTGAGCCAGCCGACTCCCTGGATGGCGGCATGACCTCTGCCACCTGGGAGGTTCACTCTTGTTAGTGCCTGGGGTTTCCCTGCTGCTGTGGCTGCCATCCACGCAACTTAGAGCAACTCCATGTCTTCCCCACACAGCATTCTGATGCCCCCTCCCCAGGAAGCATTGCCTGCTCTCCCAGTGGCCCCCGACCCACCCGGCTGTCTGCCCCTGCAAACCCCACACAGCCTACAGGACTGAATGCATGTGTGCCTGCCTGCACTGTGGACGTGTGAGTTCGTAAATAAATGTGTGGGCTCCTTAGGAAGGACACACTAGATGTTCATGAAACAGTTGAAAATGCACACGTGGCTGAATAATGCGTGTATGAATGTGAGTTAGTTCATTAACACGCACAGGTGAGACCCGGCTGTCCGTGTGGCTTTTGTAATAATGGCCACCAGCAAACACTCCCTAAAGGCCTGGACTCGAGCTGGTGGTCCATGGCAGTGACCCTCATGGCTGCCACCTCCCCCTCTACCCCGTTTCCAGCTGGTACACCCATTTCTGGGGGTGAGTTCTGTGCACTTGGGGAGGTCTGGGAGCCTCCCCTTCGGGGGGCCCCTGTCTTAATTGACTGCTCATCTTGTAAAGGAACACCTTCCTGGCATGAGGTGCCCCTGCCCACTGTACCTTGGACAGTGTTTCTGAAATGGTAATGAGGGTCTGAGAAACCTCATTAATCCCAACAGCCGTGATTGGGGTGCCCAGTCATTCTGCTGGGGCTGGTGGAAGGTAGAATTTTCTTTCTTCTTTAGGCAAAGGAAATGACTAAATGCATGAATGACTAAGTCTGTGAATAATGAACAATGGAGGCTTGACGCGAGGGCCACCCGGCGGGCACCACGCCATCAACGTTCTGAAGGAATGAGTGAGAGAATGACAGAAGGCGCGGTTGCTGACTCAGGAGGTGCTCGGGGGTCCTCAGAAACCCGCGTGGTGGCCCTCAGGACCCTCTCACCTCCAGGACCCTCAGCCTTCCCGCAGCCCTGGCTGGAGGTCAGTTGACTGAGAACATCCCAGGCCTGAGCTTGGTGGCTGAAATGTCACCCTCTGGCTTCGTTCTTTCTTTTGGGCTCCTCTTTTAAAATTGACATTAACAGGCTTTGTCGTTAAGCAGTTTGGGGTTTACAGAAACATTGAGTGGAGTTGAGGGGAGGATTGAATCTGTGCACGTTCTGTGGGTTTGGCAATTGTGTGATGACACATACATCATCACAGTATCACACAGAGCAGGTCACTGCCCTAAACATCCCACCCCTGTGCCCCACCCGCTCACCCCTCCTCGCCCAGCCCCCGGCAGTCATCTCGGGGATTGTGCCTTTGCTGTTGCATCTGAGGGACCCTGCCATACTCAGGGGCCCCTGGATTTTCTCCTATGTTATATTCTGGGAGTTTTATAGCTTCACATCTTACATTTGGGTCTAGGATCCATTTTGAGTTGATGCTATGAAGGATGTGAAGTCTGTGTCTACATTCTTTTTTTTTTTTTTTGCGTGTGAATGTCCAAGGCTCCTCCTTAAAAACCCAGCATGTCCTGGCGAGAGTAGCTCATGTGCTTGCTGGTGATGCCTGTGCTTGGGCCGTTTTACTCCCAGGCCAGCCTGGTGCCCGTGAGTCCTGCAGAGAAGATCAGGCTGCCCTGTGCTGGACACCACTGGTGAGGGGGCACCCGTGCCCTGGTCTCTGCCGCTCGGGAGGCCACTGGCTCCCAGAGGACTGGTGAGGAATGTCGGCCCCATCACCAGCCATCCCCCCAGTTTCTCACGCACTCAGAGTCATCGGCGGGGCGGGGGGGACATGAGAAAGGCAAGTGCTTTCAGGCCACTCTCCTTTGTCCTCATTACTGTTGGGGCAGGTGGCCCGAGGTCCTGCACAGACCCCTGTGCTGATAATGTTGCTGGCGGGGTCGAGACCAGGTTGCTCCGGAACCTCCCTGTGCGTGTCCTCTGGGTGGGGCCGGACCCTGGGTCCTTGCAGAGACCGAGGCGGTCAGGGCCCAGCCCCCGCCTTCAGGGAGGGTCTGGTGGGGAAAGAGGCAGCCGTGGCACAGCCTCTGCCAGGACCCTGAGAGGGACCCAGGTGGGCAGGGGCACAGACGTGCACAGCAAAGCCAGTCTGGAGAGTTGGAAAGGCATCCCGGAGGAGGTATCGTCCAAGCGGAGATTTACAGGACAGGTAAGAATTCACCGCAGGTATCAGTGAGGGGAAAGGGGGACAAGGGGCGTTTTCATGGCAACAGGGACCAGCCAGAGCTGGTGTGACGTGTGATATGGTGCTGTGATGACTTCAGCGGAGGCCACCACGGACACACTGTGCTTGAACCAGGTGGGCTCGTTGCTGCCGTCGCAGGGAGTGCACAACTTGGGGACCACGGGTGTCTCCACGACAGGTCTTAGAATGGACTCGGGCCTGTGGTGGGTGATTTTCAGGGGGATTCAAGGAAGGGGGGTTTGCTCTGGCTTGGGTGCTATCAGGAAGCGGCTGGGGGGTTTTTGATCACAAGGCAGATAATGGAAAGAAAGGCTGGGGGGCCTGGGATGCCGAGCTGAGGAGCTCGGGGCAGTGGGAGTCCCTGGGGGCTTCCGGCTGATCAGAGCTGTGTGCCCTCAGAGGGCATCAGAAACCCACTTCCCTCCAGGGCGGAGACCCAGGCCTGGGACCTCCTGAAACCCAGGAGCCCAGACCACTCAGCCGTTTGGGTTCTGGGAGTTGGAAGGAAGAGAAACACACTCTCAGAGCCTGTTTCCATCCAGCTGCCCGGGCCCTGCTCTCCACCTCGGCCACTCAGCTACTGGCGCCTGCCCAAGTTCAGGGACTGGCGGTGCAGTGGTGAGCTGGACAGGACGCTACCCTTCCTGAGCCCCTGGCCAAGCCTCTATGTGGCTCCTTCACACTTAATTCCTACATCTTTTTATTTATTTCATTTTAAGTGTGTTTTTCAAGGTTGAAAACACTGCCTAGTGTAGACCATAGTTAATTGGTCCAACTAGTGTGGTTCCTAGCCCAGCTGGGATCTCCTGTTCTAGAAATTCATGGGCGGAGGATGGCTAGGCCCGGGCCTGTCCTGAGCATGGCCATGCTGGGGGCCCAGGGTGTTTTCCAACTTTAACTCCCCCTGCTGCACCCCCATCCTTCCATGTACCCGGGGCCCAGACTCACATCCTCCCTCCCCCCATCCCCCTACCCCTTTCCTTCCTTTCATATAGAAAACAGAAGTGGTTGGAGCAGAATGAAATCACATGTCTTTGGCACTAGGCACTGTTTGTGACACCCAGAGTCTCAGACGCCATCATATAAATACAGCTGTAATATTCACTTTGGCAAAGTTTCAACATGATAAAGGCTCAGATGGCCTGGTGGGTGTCCCGGCTCCTGGGACTCTGAGCAAATTTACAAGCTTCTCTGTGCTTTAGTTTCCTCACCTGTCAACGGAGAATAACTAGAGTGCTGACCTTATATGTCTATTATGAGGTGCTGGTGCCTTTGCGAGCACGATGTTCTCGGAAGAATGTCTAAGTGTTTTTCTACTACTGCAACTGTTATCATCACTGCCATTTTTGCTACGGGCACTGTGAAGGATGGCTTGGAGATGTGAGGCCAAGGAACAGGAGGGGCTCTCATTTCCTTCTGATATGGGTAGGGTAGGAAGCATGCTTGCTCCTGAGATCCCCCAAACTCACCTATATGAGCCTCTGGGGGCCTTGGTGAAGTTACGTAGAGGTGACATGATAGGGCAAGGATGGGACCTCAGGGAGGGGGCCTAGGAATGGTGGCCCCTTCACATGGCTCTTCATGTGCCAGACGTTATTTCATGTAATCACTCCCAACCTTCTGGAAGGTTCTAGCGCTATTCCCTGAGGCTCAGGGAGGTTAAATAACTTGCCCAAGGACACAGCTAGTAGCCAGGACTCCCACCTGAACCACACGCTTTGCTGCTGGGCTCAGTGTTTTCCGTGCTTGGTCTGTGAGTGTCCTGGGGCTGCCCAAAACTGGGGGGCTGAAAGCAACAGGAGTTTATCATCTCCCAGTTCTGGAGGACAGAAATCCAAGATCAAGGTGTCGGCGGGGCTGCGCTCCCTCCAGAGGCTTTGGGGGAGGGTCCTTCCCGCCTCTTCCAGCTCGTGGTGGCCCAGGGGGTCCCTGGCTTGTGGCCGCATCCTTCCAGTCTCTGTTCCAACTTCATGTGGCTTCTCCTCTGTCTCTGTGTCTCTTATAAGGTCACTTGCCAGCGGATTTAAGACCTACCCGGTTAATCTAGGATGATCTCATCTCAAGATCCTTAACTTAATTACATCTGCAAAGACCTTTTTCCCAAACAAGGTCACATTCACAGGTTCTGGGGGTAAGGACACGGACATACCTTTTGAGAACCCCCATTCAATCCACTACATTTGGGAACAGGTGAGACGGGTTCCCATCACAGGAAAAGCCTGCCGGAGGCTCTCTTATCCATGCTGGGAGGCTTAGGGTCCCCCGGGGCCCCGCTGGGGAGATGGACTCCCTCTTGCTGTGAGCACACGGCCCCACCTGGGTTATTTTAGCCCCTCCAAGAGTTGCTTCTGCGTGGCCTCCCATCCTGCCTGCTTCCAGAGGGCAGGGCACTCGTCTCTGTCATTTCTGTGGGCTCGTACCCCATGCTCGGCCTGGGATGCAGTCGGGGCAATTAACAGTCGGGCCCATGACTAGGCGGCGGCGGCTGGCGTGGGGCTCCACAGATGCGCCGCCGTTGCAGTCGGTCAGCCCCTGCCCCTTGGTAACCACGTGTGACCGAAAGGCCGTGATGAAAAATGCCAATATGTCAGAGGAGATGCAACAGGACTCGGTGGAGAGTGCTACTCAGGAACTAGAGAAATATACCATAGAGAAGGGCGTTGCTGCCCGTATCAGGAAGGAGCTTGACGAGGAGTACAGCCCTACCTGGCACTGCATCGTGGGGAGGAACTTTGGTAGTTATGTGACACAAGAAACCAAACACGTCATCTACTACTGCCTGAGCCAAGTGGCCATTCTCCTGTTCAAATCTGGTTAAAAGCATGGACTGTGCCACACCCTCAGTGATCCATCCAAAAACAAGGACTGCAGCCTAGATTCCAAATACCAGAGACTGAAATCTTCAGCCTTGCCTAAGGGAACACCTCGATCTTTATTGTGTTGTTTTGTACAGGGCTTTCTCTGTACTAGTTTGTTGTGGTTATAAAGCAATTAGCAAAACAAAACAGAAAATGAAAACAAAACCAAAACAAACAAACAAACAAAAAAAGTCGGGGGCCCAGGGAGGGAGGGACAGCGTGGATGCCGAAGTCTGGCGCCCACTCCGCTGTGGTGTGGAGGCCCCAGCAGGCCGCTCTGGGGACCCTGAGCCTCACGCAGGTCCTGGCTGCCCCGTGGCCGGAGCCGAGCTGCTCAACCGGGTCCATTAGCTCTTTCTCGGTCTTGTCCTCTCCGGGGCGTTGCCAGGGATGGCTGAGCAAACACTGGGTCAGGAGAACCCTCTCAGGCCTGGAAATTCCAATAGCATTTCTTTAACGTGTCATAGCTGATTGGCAGTAGCTGCCTCTGATGGTTTCAGGGGGAAAAGAAAGTAATTTGGAGCCGGGAAATAGCTATTGATGGAGCAAAGAAGTTACTGCAGCCGGGCTGTCTCTGCTTCCTCGGCTCCAATTTCCCTGCTGCCACCCGCAGGGAAAGCTCCTGAGAGCTTTCCCACTCACCAGATGTGGTCGCAGCTGTGCGGTCAACAGACCCTGCTTCTCAGGCCAGGGCACCAAGGCCTGGCGGGCTCTCTGCACTTGCTTGGGGGTCCTGTAGGTTCTGTCCCGGCGCCCACCTCTCCGATCCTCCTGAACTGTCAGGGGATGGGGGACACCGCCCCATGCCCAGAGGCCTCGGCACCCAGGCAGTGCCCTGAGGTTTGACACGTGTAACTGGAAAGGCTGAATGCACATCTGTATCTGGACACGACGGACATCACACTGTCGAGTGAAACACCCAGAGAGTGGGAGCACGGATGCGGGTCTATGCCTCAACCTCTGCAAACCTGCAAGGGGGCCCAGGGAGGGGGTGGCACCGAAGCTGCAGAAGGTTCGAGCTGGGTAGGGATCTGGGGAGACTTTTCGTTTCTGCTCAGCTGGGTGGTTTGGATTCCACCCCCAGTGAGTTCCGATCTCTTCATAGAGAGAAAAAACAGTACTTTTATGAATGTAGCGTTTTTGCCCTGTGAGGGGCTGTGTTGAGGGCTGTGCCACCTTCAACCAGGTGAGCACGGCCGTGGGTGCCTGGCCGGGCTGTGATTAGGGGGAGGCGGTAGGGGGTTGGATGCACGGAGGGTCCTGCCAGAGGGCAGGGGAAGGAAGGGAATCCAGGCCCTCCCCTATCACCTGCTCTCCCGCATCAGCTCCCTCTGGAAAGGGACCCAGGCAGTGCCCTGAGGTTTGACATCCGCGATTGGAAAGGAAGCCAGAGAAGTGAGCCACTAAAGCCCACTAGGACCTGTGGGCATGGCAGCCACAAGCCAGGAGCGCGGCCAGCATGTAGGACCCAGGCTCAGGGTACCAGGAGGGCTCGTCTCTGGCCCCGTGGCAGATAGGAGCCCTGGGGGCCTCGCCTTGACCCCAGCCCTCTCTGGGCAGGATGGGGGCTGCCTCTGCCCCCGACTGTGCTCTGCATCCACCCAGGTTCCCTCTTCCGGTCCCAGCTGCTGTCAGTATGTGCTCACAGCCGCCACCTTCCGCCCTTGGCCACCTGGACCCTCCTGGTCCAAGGTTGCTTTCCCCTTGGGGGCGTGTGCCAGTGATGACCTGATGCAGGGGGTGTGGAGGCCTGTCCCCTTCACCTCAGTTCAGGCAACTCTGAAGTGGTGGCTTAGCCCCCAGGACCACCCCCCCAGCCCCACCCCGTGTGACCTGCGGAGCCTCGGCCGCTGCACCTTCACTGCAGGCCCGCCTTGTTCTCTGCCCACCTGCTGTCCTCAGCTCCTTACAGGGGGGCCTCCGGGGCCCACGCTCCTGCAGCCTGTTTCCTGGGAAGCAGAGCTGGGACAGGCCCTCCCCCAGTGGGCGGGCTCCACTTTTCCGCTCCTCCCCAAGGGCACAGGCCCAGCCCAGGCTCCTGACCCTGCCTGTCATGCAGGAGTTTCTGGAGACCACAGGCTGCCCTAGGCCATGACCACCGGGACCCTGCCCGCCTGCTCTGTCGGTCTTTCAGATGGAGCCTCTTCCCTGCCTCCCCACGGGGATGGAGCTGCCAGGCCCCCGGCCCAGTCTGGAGGCCTGCGGGTGCTTGGTGGGCAGCCCGACCCTGGCAACCCAGACCCTCTGCAGTGAGCCTGGGGCACAGCTTCCCCACTCAGGCAGACTTAAGTCTGGGCCTAGCTGGTAATCAAGTTGGGCAACGACCTTCCTGAGCCTTGGTCCCTCATCTGTAAGCCTGGGTACCCGGCTGGTGTGAGGGGTAAGGGAAACAGCCCATTAGAGCAGTTAGTACGTGCTCACTTAACACCATGGGCCGGATCGGATCGTGCTATCCCTCTGCAACAGCCGTGCCACTGTCCCGATGGAAGCTCCGGCCTCATCACCCGAGGCTGGTGTCCGGGGTAGTCCTGTCTCACAGCCTCCTGCACCTGCGCAGGGCCATGGAGGGGCGGCGGGCCCGGGGCTGCGCTGGGGGGACCTGCCCCACGTCAGGTGGGCGCTGGGTGTTGCTGTGTCTGCTCCCAGAGCTCCCCTCCTTGGGACGGAGCAGACAGCGCTGTCAACTCCGCTCAGGCCCGGGCTACCCAAACCCAGCCGAGCGTGCCCGGAACAGGGAGCAGCTCCTCCCAGCAGCTGGCGCGGCCCCAGGCTGGCATCTCCCGGGCCGAGTGATGCCGAGTAACAGGAAATGATGCACAGGCAAAGGGAGCAGGCACAGTGCCGACCTGCTGGCCCGGGGGCCCGAGCTCGTCATCCAGGCCTGGTCCCTGGGACGTGAGGACGTGGGGCTGGCTTCCTGCACCCACAGCTGTCTTCCTTTAGTGGCTTCCTCGGGGCCTCTGGGGCTCAGCATGGGAGCGAGGATTCCAGGTGGGATTTATCATATATTTTATACATGACAGAGGACCAGAGAGGCAGGTCTTGCCCAGGTGCCCAGGTCCTCAGCTCCAAGAGCCCTCTCTGCTGGGGAGGCCGCTCTGCTCTGCTCCCCCAAAAGACTCTCAGTTTGCTCAGACCAGACCATCCTTCTCTTTACTTGCCCTCCCTCTGGCCATCTCCAAAAAAGAACCTGTACCAATTTATTGCACCAGTAACACAGGTCAAAATGGAAAAGCTAGACGATCCTGAGAATTGAAAGAAGGAGGGGAAAAAATCCTCCCAAACCCCTTATCTGGAAATAGCCCCTGTGTATAATCCAGCGACCGCTCTCCCATATAGGTGAGGCATATCATTTTACAGTATCCACATTTGCTGTTTGTTACCTGTTAATCTCACTCAACAGTTCATCGTGAACACATATCTATGTCAATAGATGCGTTTCTACCACATTGTGTTAAGTTGCTGTTTGTGCAGTGTTCAAGTGAATGTGTGCACCGTAATTTATTCAAAGCCCTCTCACTTGACACTTTAATGTCTTTTTTAAAGTACGAAAGCATTTATGTGCACGTCCTTAATTATTTCCTTAGGAAAAATTCCTAGAAGTGGAATCGCTAGGTAAGAGTGTATATGTGTATATACATTTCTTTTTTCAGAATAAATACGTTATTACTGTATAGTGATTTCTTTTGTTTAAAAAAAAACAGGTTTATTGAGATATAATTCATGTGCCATACAATTCAGTGATTTTTAGTGTATTCAGAGTTGTGCAAGCACGACAGTCAATTGGAGAACATTTTGTTGCCCCCTAAGGGGCCCGCGTCCCCACCAGCACTCCCTTCCATTGCCTGCCCCAGCCGCCGGCTACCACTAATCTGCTTTCTGTCTTGATGGAGTTGCCTCTTCTATAAGTGGAATCACAATACGTGGCAGGGAGAGAGCGCCTGATTCCCTCCACCAGCACCCTGTTCTTGAGGCCACCCACACTGTAAGATGGATCGGAACTCCACTCTTTGGTGTTGCTTGGTAGCACCCACTGGAGGTGGCATGTATATTAAGGTGGCATGTGTATTATCTGGCATTTCATAAGCACCGGACATGGCGCTGCCCAAAGGCAGCATCCGTTCCGACCCCCAGCTGGAGTTGGGAGTGTCCAGGTCTCAGGGCGGGTTCTGGGACTCTGTCCCCATGCCAGGTTGGGGGCGTCTGCCCTGGGGTCTTGGCCGGAGGGCAGATCGCAGATGCTGTCACAGCTGGGGTCAGCTGGAGCCCCAGGGGGGCAGTAACGATCTTCAGGCTGTCACAAAAGTCTTTAAAATATCTTCAAACCAGAGGAATTTTAATTTACCTTAATTAAAAAAATGACATAGAGCAGCTTTTTTTTTTTTTTTTTTTGGTGTTAGAAAAATTGATGTCAATCTCACATCCAACACACAATAGAAGGTTGGATACTTTTTATTATTTATTTATTTATTAAAATTTATTTGTTTATTTATTTATTTATTTTTGGCTGCATTGGGTCTTCGTTGCTGCGCGCGGGCTTTCGGCGAGCGGGGGCTACTCTTTGCTGCGGTGCGCGGGCTTCTCATCACGGTGGCTTCTCCTGTTGTGGAGCACGGGCTCTAGGCGCACGGGCTTCAGTAGTTGTGGCATGTGGGCTCTAGAGCGCAGGATCAGTAGTTGTGGCACGCGGGCTTAGTTGCTCTGCGGCATGTGGGATCTTCCTGGACCAGGGCTGGAACCCGTGTCCCCTGCATTGGCAGGCGGATTCTTAACCACTGTGCCACCTGGGAAGCCCTACTTTGTAAAAAGTGTGGTTGCTATGACAGTAGGGAAGAGGCCATTAATATTTTCCACATGGTGGGGGACTGAGAAACTGCCCCCTCTCCTTTGGGTTGGTCTTTGCCCAGGGACTGGGCAGGGACTGCCTCCCCTAGGCCCATAGTGACAGTCCCGCCCACCACTGCCTAGACTGATGCCTGGGTCCCACTCCTTGGGTCAAGCGTTGCCATCGGCAGCCTTCCTCTGGCGATGGAAGCTCTGGTCTGCCTCAACCAGCCCCGCCTCTGGCCACTTTTGCTCTGCC
>NW_006779962.1:1484041-1495338 GCF_000442215.2 Lipotes vexillifer | reverse complement strand
CGGCATTCCATGTGGCCTCTGCTGGAGAAACTCGTAATAATAATAAAACCCTCAGCATTGATTGTTGGCTCTCTATCAGCTGCTACACGAGTCCCACGTTCTCCCTAGCATGGGCAGGAAGCAGGGCCCCGAGGAAGGACGTGCCAAAGTGTATTCCTGCCCCAGAACCCTGATCTCACCTGGAGTCGTCTGGAGCCATCCCACCTGGAGTCATCCCACCTTGAGTCATCCCACCCGAAGCCATCCCGCCTGGAGCCATCCCGCCTGGAGTCATCCTTGCCCTGAGAAAGACAGGCTCCTGGCCTGCAATGAGCTCTCGGCTTTAGTGGAGACAAGGCATCACACAGGGGCCGGCCTGTCCTTGTGGCGCCATCCTATCCTGCACGCCCACCGTGACTAGAGCTGGCTGAAGACCCCTGGCTGGAGGAGAGAGCTCTTGGCTGCTGACCGAGCAACGGGGAAGGAAAGGTCAGGGGAGGGAAGTGGCTGAGGGCTACTCCAGGGTCAAGAATGGCACTGCTGCAGGCTGTGGAACAGATGTGGCAGGCCCCTCAGGGAACACAGCTGAAATACAACAGAAGGGGCATCCCTGAACCCCACCTCCCAGGGACAAACGGCCTCCCCCAGGTGAGATCCCATGAGCTCTCTACACTCACAAGAATTTCTCTCTTTTCTTAAAGTGGATCAAGAAAAGGACCACATCTGTAACCAAACCCCATGCCCCTCTGGAGAAGTCCACTGCCCCAGTAAGTAGGTGGCTCTGAGCCATGGCCCTGACACTGCCACAGGGGAAGGAGCCCCGTCTGACATTGGCCATACAAGGAAAGGTACATACAAACCTCTGCTCTCCAGTTGGGGCTTGGGTGCGATGAATATTTCATACCCCAAGAAGGCGCTGACATTTTGCTGGATGGCTTCAATTAGCTCCAGAGCCTCATTCTCATGCTAATAATCAGCTTGCTTATCATAATGGTTTATTAATCTATTTCCCACTGTGAAGTCATACGGCGTGTTTCACAGATGCCTCCTGCTGCCGCCTTGATTGGATGGAAATGACTTGGGCACTGCAGTTCTCGGAGGACTGGGGTGAGGCGTGGGCTGGGACAAGAGGCTTACAGTTCTGAAGTGTTTCTCTGTGTTCCCGGAAGCTAAGGGGGCCCTTCTGGGTGGAGCATGGGGACATGAGGCCACGAGTGGTGGCTGGGTTTTCTCTTTTCTGGCTCTGGCTGTTGGGGCCATCTGGCGATTCCCCAAAGGGGGACTGGGGAGCATCGGGAAATCCTTCAGAAGAAATTTCTAAATGGACAATTTGAGATGGGTTTAGGTAGAAGGAGAGGTGGGAGACGGTAAAATAGTTTGGGCAGACATTTTTTTTTTTCAAAAAGGATTTTTATGTAAAGGCTGCTATAGCCTGTGTCATGTGACCTGTCATCCTGGACCAGGTTGGATCCCTGACCCCAAGGCAGCCACCAATAGAGCTGCCAGTGGCTAGGAGTTGGCCCAGTGCTACAGCGATGCCTACCAGGGCTGGCCTGCCCACTGCAGATGTCATCTTTCTAGGGCATGGCAGACGGAGCCAGGAACTGGTCCCACTGGGGGCAGTGGGTGTGGGGCTCCCCCTCAGGGCTGCTTGGCAATTCTCAGGTAAGAAAGTTTTCTTTGCTGGCTAGTGCCAGCTCTCCTGTCAGGGAGGAAACTGTTTTCACTGGGGAACACACCTGAATGAGCTGCTTGTGGAGGGAGGGCTCTGCTCAGGGATGGCTGGGGGACGTGGGGTGTTGGGGAAGGGAGGAGAGAAGCAGACAGAAGACTGAGCTGCTCCGGGCCAGGCTGGGGTCCAAGCACACAAATGTGGCCAAGGAGATGCTTTCTTCACTTGAAATCATTTCAAAATAAAAGGAAGAGTTGCACACTAGGGCAGAGATTTTCTGTATACTACCCCGCCCAGCCTCCCTAACATCCCTACCTGATTGTAATACAGTCAGCAAGGGGAAGATATTACCGTGCGTGTGAGACTGTTCCCTAAACCACAGACCTCGCTGAGGGCTCCCCAGCTTTCCGCTGAAGTCCTTTCCCCGTTTCCGGATCCGATGTGGATCCCGCCCCAGACGCCCCGTTGCATTTTGTTGTCTGCTCTCCTGAGCCCTCTGCCTGCGCTCTTCCCTCATTCTGTTCATGTCTCTGCCTTTGGGACCGTGCTGGTCGGTTATTTTATAGAATGTGCCCCAATTTGGGTTTGTCAACTATTTTTTTTTTTTCACAATTAGATGGAGGCTCTGCATTTTGGGCAGGAATATGAGAGGAGGGAGGCGCCCTCCGCAGCTGTCACGTGGGGAGGCCCTGATGTCTGTAGGTCTTAGGCGGTGTTAACCTTGATCCCTCCATCAAACCGGTGTTTGTTGGGTTTCTCTATTGCGAAGTTACTTTTTTTTTTTTGCGGTACGCGGGCCTCTCACTGTTGTGGCCTCTCCCGTTGCGGAGCACAGGCTCCGGACGCGCAGGCTCAGCGACCGTGGCTCACGGGCCCAGCTGCTCTGCGGCACGTGGGATCCTCCCGGACCGGGGCACGAACCCGCGTCCCCTGCATCGGCAGGCGGACTCCCAACCACCGCGCCACCAGGGAAGCCCCGCGAAGTTACTATTTTTAAAAGTTACTGGAAAGTTACTATTTTTCTCTTCATAACTAATAAATATCTTTGAGGAAAGTAATTGGAGACTTTACAATGCATTCCTTTTCCTTAAACTTTTGTTCATGATTTTGAGCTGCCATTGGTGGGTCCTGCTGGCAGCGGTGTGCTCACGGGGTATTCAATTCCCCTCATCCCTTCTACATGTGTTAATTAGAATTCTCCTCTAGGGAAGATTTGTCCCTACTCTTCCACTTCATTATTTATCCAGTTATCTGTTAATGCCAGTACGGGCTCGCAGACGTTCGCTTTGTTATGGGTGAATGTAACACTCCCGGTGTTTATCTTTTTTCCGGGCTGCTCCAGCAGGGGGAGCTCCTGCGTTCGGCTCCCTGCCCCGCCCTCATGCCCCGCCCCCTTCACTTTCTGACCTCCCAGGATGCTCCAGGCGCTTGCCCTGCTTCCCTCTGGAATCAGGCTCTTCTCCAGGGGGACCAAGAGGTTTCTAGAAAAGGAAGTCAGATGTCAGCTTTGCATCTCCTGCTGTGCAGCTTCCAGCGCCCCCTCTTCTGCCCTTGTCGTTACCCTGCGTCACCAGCGAAAGTCCCCACCTTCTGTCTCGGTCTCAGGGGTGGTGTGTTGCAGGGTTGGGGTGTGTGTCCCTCGTTTGGTTTGGCAGAGGGCAGAGAGAAGGAAGCACGTCAGGGCCGGTGGTGACGTAGAATGGATCTAGATGGGGACTCATCTTGGCTAATGGATGGCTGGTGGGGGCCGGTGGAGGCCGGTGGGCCTGGTGGAGGCTGGTGGGTCTGGTGGAAGCAGGAAATGGAGTCAGAGAAGCCTGGCCCACTGGCGAGCCCTTCAGAGAGTGCGCTGGATTGACCTCGGGCTGGGAGGGGTCTGAGTGACCGTAGCCAGAATTGTAGACAAGTGGCGTGGCTGAGTCAAAGGAGGAGTATCCCCCCCACCCCCACCCCACTGCCTGTGGACACCATCTATTCTGCGCCCAGCTGCTTGGGCCCTGCAGCTGTGCTCTGCATGGGCACTCCCTGCTAAGTTCTCCTGCCTCCTTAGTGTCCAGCCGTCCACAGCATAGGCTCTGCCCTGACCTATGCTCAACCTTGGACTCCAGCTATGGAGGATTTTGCACCCAGGCTGGGGGATGTCTTTGACTCTGAGCCCAGACCAACAAGACGCTCAGCTCATCACTGCTCCCCGATCCAGAGAGAGCCCCTGAGCCCTGCCCATAGCTACACTCTGACCCTTGATTTTGCTTGTGGAACAGTAAGTCCCTCTTTTTTGGAAAACCTTCTACAAGCCCCTGAGCCCTTTCCTCATATGGCTGTGAGCGCACACCTGAGGGCACATAGCTGAGTGCACACACCGCTGAGCTCACGTCTGCCCACTGCTCCACGGGAAGCGTTTCAGGTACCCGATCACACCTGTCCTTACGCCAGCCCATAGCCCCTCCTGACAGCTGGCTCTTGCCCTCACCTCCCACCCATGTCACCAGATCACCCCCCATTCCCTCCCCATGCAGGTCCCAGGAGCTCATCCCTGTAACCAGTTTCCTTCCTCACTGTTGGTGAGTTGCATCTGCCTGTTTGTGCCAGGCTGTGGATCTTGGCAAAGGCCATCCATAAAAGCCAAGTTGCTCCCGACAGCATGATGTCCTGATGGCTTTCCTCCTCTGGGGCTGCACTGGGAGACAGGAACAGGGTGGCCTGGCCGTCCAGAGGATGGAGGCTGAGGGGAGGGTCCAGTCTTGTCGGGACCAGATTAAGGGCACCGTGGGTTTGGCATGTGCCCCCAAACACCAAGGCTTGTACCTGGGACCTGGCTGGAAGCTCAGTCTCCGAGTTGGCAGGGAGAAAGGTTGGAGAGGGGCTTGGGAAGGAAGCCCAGGATTTGGATTTGGGGAGCAGCTGCCACTCCCTGGCCCAGAAGACGTGGTGGGTCCTCACCTTCCTGAGCTTTGGTTTGTCCACCTGTACGTGGAGCCGTGTGTCTAGGCTGCTGCCGTGAGGGAGGAGCTCGTGGGCAGGAGCCTGAGGCCAGGCAGCAGTTGATTTGGGTGCCCTGCCCCGTGCTGTGCGCACAGGGTACCCGGCCCGAGGGGGCTCTGCATGCGCAGGGCTGGGGCAGGGCTGGGGCGCCGGGTCGGACCAAAGCATGGCGGCCCCTCCTTTCTCCCTGCCCCCACGCAGGCGGAGGCCTCTGGTCCCCTCCAGCCTGGGCCGCAGAGAGGCCTTCCGCCCCGTCTTCCTGCCCTCCCGTACCCGCCTGCTGCTCCTGAGTCACCGCGACCGGGCGAGCTTTCTCTAGCACAGCAGGTCTCCGAGTGTGGTCCCCGTGCCAGTAGCACCAGCTGGAAACCTGTTAGGAATGCACGTTCTCAGGCCCCTCCCAGGTCTGCTGGCTCAGAACCTGGGGTGGAGCCAGCACTCTGGGGGTTCCTCCACACACTTGGGTTTGAGAAGGGTGCTCCGCACACGTCGGATCAGCTGAGTGCCCCGTCGGCGCTCCCCGTGTGTTCTCAACCCGGCGGAGACACGCAGAATATTTACAAGCACTTACTGTGGGTAGGGAGTCTGCTCAGTGCCTGTTAAGTCTTACAAAGAGCGTGCAAAATAGATGCTGTGTATTTCCCCATTTTCCCAGGTGGACGGAGGTGCAGCCCCTCCCTCGGGTGACCCAGCATCTCTCCTGTCCCCCTGGGAGCCGGCATCAGCAGAGGGGAAGGCACCGGTCCCACGTGTCCGCTCCATCTGCCAAGGGCTGCCCACCCTCCCTGCTGCCATCCCCCACCGACGTTCACCCGTGTGGCACAGGAGGATGGGTTTAGGGTGGCATTCTGTCTCCCCACGCAGCCCGGAGATACAGCCCCACGAGGACAACTCAAGAGTCGCAGGCATTTAGATTTGCCATTTTATTTAACTTTATGCCCAAGGATACAGGCAGAGAAAGGGCCATTTCAAAGTCAGTTTCTGCTTTATGGCGTTATGGGGGATGCATCGGGCAGCTGGTGAAAATATCTTGCCGCTCGCAGCGCAAAAAGAGGATCACGTGGGTGGCTTGGGCCTTGGCTGTTTGGGGAAGAAATTCCGCCTCTCAGCCTGGGGCCCCTTGCTGGGCCCAGTCCTTCCCCCGGACTCAGCCCCGATCCAGGCTTCAGGCTCAGCCCTCATCGCTTCATACCCTAGTTCCAGACTGAGCCCTCTTCCTTCTGTAGGCTGAGCCCTGATCCCAGCCCAGACTCAGCTCCAGCCTGGCCCACATTAACTCCTTCATAAAGTCATGCCATTACTTATGAGGGTGGTAAATCTAACTAGGACTCTCACGGTTTCACACACCTCTTTGGGCTGACGTACTCTGCAGGAGGCACAGCTCCGAATGCATCATGGTTCGAGGTAGCTGACCTCCGCCGCTGGAGGAACAGCTGCCCACATACTGGGAGCGGACGGGGATAGAGATGGTTGGCGGCTCCTGACACCTCCTCGTGCACAGAATGGTTGCACAGAATGGTATCCTGGCTGTGGCAGCTGGCAGCCCCAGGGGGAGCCCAGCCTGGGTTCCAGGCCGCTGGGTTGACCCCTGCTCCCTCAGGCGACTTCACTGAGTCTCCTAAATACCTGCAGTTTCTCTCCAATTTAATTCGGGGCTCAGACTCCGCACACTTGTGGGGTGGTGTTGCAGGCTGAGCGGAGCAGACTCTTACCAGAGGCACCTGTTTGTACACATCAGCCAGCACTGCCCCAGCCCCGGAGCGCCTCCCCTCGAGAGTGTGGACGTCCGGCAGACCTATGACACATTCCCTGAGAAAAAGGGTGGTCTGCGGGGGCTGTATGATCGTGGGCCCCCCAATGCCTTCTTCCTGGTTGAGTTCTGGGCGGACCTGAACTGGGGCCCGAGTGGCGAGGATGTGGGGGCCGGCGGTGGCAGTGGTGGCTTCTGTGGAGTGAGCAGCCAGTACGAGAGCCTGGAGCACATGACCTTCACCTGTTCCTCCAAGGTCTGCTCCTTGGCAAGCAGGTGGTGGAGAAGGTAGAGACGGAGCGTGCCAGCTGGAGGACGGGAGGTTCGTGCACCGCCTGCTGCGCTCACCCATGTGTGAGAACCTGGTGAATTTTCCGCACAAGCTGTGGCAGCTGCCCGAGCGCTACATGATGACCAGTGTCCTGGAGAACTGCACCATCCTCCAGGTGGTGACAGAGAGAGACACCCAGGAACTGCTGCTCTGCACCACCTATGTCTTCGAGGTCTCCACCAGTGAGCGGGGGGCCCAGCACCACATTTACCGCCTGGTCAGGCACTGAAGGGAGACCCCAGAAGTGGCTCCTCCCAGGAAGGACCTCCAGCTTCCCTCACGCTTCTTACTTGGGGTGGGGGGTGTGGGCTGCTCCCTCTTAGGACCTTAAAAGCTCGGTGGTGAGTTGAATGGGCTGGGACTGAGAGGAAAGGATGCATCCTGATATCGGGACCTCACAGGGGTGTCTGAAAGGACAGATCACTCCAGAGCATTTGACACTGGGGACAGGAGTGAGACAACCCCTGGCACAGCGCTGGTTTCTGTCTCTGATAGGCATCCTCCCCCTTCTCTGTTCTGGATGTCTTGGAGGGCCCCAGTTACACACTGGCTTGTCCCTCTCTGGTTTTCAGCACTCCCTCCTTCCCAATCTGCCTCTCCTTACCAGCCCCATCCCGGGACCTTGATATTGAATTTTGAAGGTTAACCCTTTCTGTGCAGGAGTAGAGCCAGGTGGGCCCTGGAAATATATATATATATATATATTTTTTTTAATATAACAAGAGATATTGATAAGTGGGTGTTAGGGCCGTGACTTTTTTCTCAGCTGGGCAAGCAGTGGGGTGAGGCTTTTAAATCTCGTGTCCTCCTCTAACTGAGCCGCGTGGGGCTAGACTGTGTTGCCTCCTTCTCTTCCCCTCTCCCCAAAGTGTGTTGGTTTGTGTTTTGACAGAGGATAAAGCTATTTTACCAAAAAACAAACAAACAAACAAAAAAAACCGCTTTGCAAGCCCACTAAGGGGGCTCCTGTGGTCCTGGCAGCTCCAAGGAGGGAGCGCAGTGGAGCTCCAGGGCCTGACACTTCAGGGGCGGCTAAGTCTTTGGCTGCCCCAGGGCTTTGTAGCAGGTGCTACAGCTTCAGCATCTGCAGGGGGGCCGACCCAGGACAGGGCGCGGGGGAGGAGGCCCGAGGCTGCGCGGGCACGACTTGCGTCTTGCCAAGGCCGAGCACTCCTTCCCGCCCTCGTGGTAGCCCGCACACCACCTCGGCCTGGGGGCCTCAGTCTCTCCTCTGTGGAAAGGGCACAGCATGGCTGGGAGTCAGTGTTTTCTTCCCGTGGTCCACCCTGTGCCTCGCTTGGCTGAGGCGTCCTTGACCCTGACCCTGACCCTGGGCCTGCCCCGCTTGTACCCGGGATGGGGACCATCACAGATCTATACCTCCTGGGCTCTCCGAGCTCCTGGGTCTTCTCTCTCCTCAGCCCCTCACTCAGCTCAGCGCCTGAGCAAACCGAGGGCGGGACGGGAACACTGGAAGGATGAGTGTGGACCAAAGGAGGCTAATGTCTGCAGCATGTCTGGACCAGAGGCCGGTGCCCTGGGTATGCTGCTCCCCCCTCGGGCCCCCACCCCCTCACCATGAGCACCGTCCCCGCATGTCCCTGCTGGGCAGAGTGTGCTGGGGGACTGGCCCCCGTGGGCACACCCCCCGTGCATTTAGACCATGAGCCACGTGCACACGGGTTTGAGACACGGGACTGAGGGCTCTCCTGGGGATCTTGGCTTCTGGAGAGAACTTTAGCTGCAGCAAGAGAGAGTGAGGTTAGACTTCCAGAGACACACCGTCACAGCCAGCTGGGCACAGGATGGAAGGCTCTTGGGGAACCTCTGAACTAGAGGCCGGGAAGGCCCTTTCACCTGGGCTCAGGGAGAGCTGGCTCTCTCCAGGCCCCACTTGGGCGCCCCGGGGTCTCTGCAGCTGAAAGAGTCCTCAGCCTCCCACTCCAGGGCTGAATCCTTTGTGATCCAGCAGCGGCTGCTTCTCCAGGCTCCAGGGCCTCAGGGTCTGTAGTGGCACCGGAGGCCTGGCTGGGGGCCTCGTGTGCTTAGGGGTCATTCACGCTGGGCCGGCAGCACCTCCGCCCAAGGGTCTGCCTGCAATATTGCCTGGTGGCCCTGCCTGGGGGTGAGTCGCCAGGAGAGGAGGGCGGAAGGCCTCCCCTGGCCTTCCCTGATTCCCTCAGGGGCCTCCCCTGCCTCCCCTGATTCCCGACTTTGCACAGAGGTCTCGGCTGCAGTGAGTCAGACGCCGTCAGAGACCATGGTGTTGGCGGAAGGAGGTAAACCCGAGAAGCTACAACCACCTGCTAGACTGAGCCCTGCCGGGAAGGCAGTGGGCAGGATGCAGGAGCAGTTGGGGGAGATTGGCAGAAATGCAGCCCCGGCCTCCAGGGAGGAGCAAGGGGCTTATCCTGGGCCCGTGCCCTGTCCTGACTGGGGGCCAGGCCTCAGTTTCCCCATCTGTGGTTTCCAGCGCAGGGACTGGTGATAAAGGGTCTGAGCCCTGTGTCCCCACCAGCAACTCCCTGGGTGTATGTCCTGGGTCAGGCTTCCTGAGCGAGGCTCCCTGGGATGAAGCTGCCCCGCTGTGAGCAGTCTGAGGCTCTGGGCAGCAGGGTCCAGCCAGGATCAGAGAGGGGCGTCACCCACTGGAACCCAGCTCTGTCCTTGCTGGAGACTCAGTCAGCTGGCTTTGGCCATGCTTGGGGAAGGCCTGGGGATTCGAGGGATTCACCCCACACCGCCTGCTCTCAAGCTCCCCAAGCCCAGGGGAGATTTATCCTGGGGCCGCCACTGTCTGCAGGCCCGAAAGTCTTTCCTTTAGTCATTCAACAAACATGTATTGAGTGCCTAAGGGGTGCAGGATCCCAAACACCTGCCCGCCTGGAGTAGACAGACGACTCTGGTGCAGGGGGAGGGGCGGTAGGGAGTAAGTGGTTGAATGAAAGGAGCAGATGATTTGCTGCTGAGCTGGACAAAGAAAATAAACCTGAGCGAGTTTTCTGGGCAAGGGGGGGATCCCTCATTCCTAGTGTGGGGTCCTGGGTGCCTTCACCAATGGGTGAAGTTTGAGTTGAAACCAGATGGCCGCCACGCAGAGGCTGAGGCTGAGGCAGAGAGGCTCGCCCGGCCCCAGCCCTGTCCGGTTTCTGTAGGATGAATAAGGGGTTCCTCGGGGCCCGGATGCTGGGGAGCTGTGCCCAAGAGATGCTGCTGATTGCTGAGCACTTGGGTGGAGTCCTGATCAGAACTCTTCAGGGCGGAACCAGGACAGTCCAGCACGTCCACGGCAGAGTGCAGGGGCTCAGACATCCTGCCCTATGTTCTGAATTGCCTGTGCGCAGATGTTCTCCCAGCCATTCCCGTGGGATAGCGAGATGAGGGCCCCGTGTGTCTCAGTGGGTCTGGCCCCCCGGGAGGGGTGTTGATTCGCGGGCTGGATACCGTCTGCACAGCGCAGGTGTGCCGGCTGCGGGTGGGGCTGGGACGCAGCAGTGAGTGCCCTGGATGCGGTCGGTCCCTCTCTGAGGGGCAATGGAGACGCCGGGCGATGGATGTGACCCCTCACCACACACAGCCCCGTGTCCCAGGAGCATCCTGCTGATTCTGGGAGTCAGAGCACCTCACTGGGAGTGGCTGCAGCTAAAGTTTGGAGGATGAGACATGTCAACAGCGGGTGGGGGAGGGCGAAGGATTTCCGGCAGAGGGGGTGTCATGAACGGAGTCTGCTGGTGGGAGTGAGTGTGGCCAGTATGGGGAATACAGGACCGCCAGGGCGCTAAGGTGTCAAGAGCAGGGGTGAGGCTAGGGTGGGGCCTGGCAGGGAGCAGGCTGTGTCCTAAGAAGATGGGCCAGCCCTGAGGGTTTCCAGCAGGAGGGTGGCACGGAAGGTTTGTGCCGTGACAAAAATCTGTCTGTGGGTCCGTGGGAGGGGCCAGGGTGGAAAGGCAGCCGGGGCAGGGGAGGCACATAGGAACGGAGTGAGAAGGCGGTGGCTGGGATTGACGGGGGACCAGGGGAGATGGCTGGTGGCCTTGGTGGTGGATGGGGGTGACGGGGAGGTGACAGCTGGACAGCTGGGTCTCCGGGACAAGGAGAAGCCAGATCTATGGGTCCAAAGCCTGCAGGAGAGGCCTGAGCTGAGGGCACAGGTGGGGACCCAAGCCAGATGCGATGGGCCAGCCGAGGGGGCAGTGAAGCCAACAGAGGAGGAGGGGCCAGAGCGGTACAAGGACCAACACCTGGGGACTGGGGATGGGAAGTCACCCAAGCCCAGAGAGGGACCTGGTTCTCGGAGGGGGTGGCTAGCGGTTACCCTGGAGCCCCTGGTCAAGGAGGCCCTGGGGAGTGGGGGTGGGCGGAGCCGCTGGGGGTGGAAACTCCTTGAAATCTGGAAGCCAGATGGGAGTGGGTGCAGAGCCAGGGGGAGGTGAGAAATGCGACAGGGGGTGCCGCCAATTCTTCTGATTTTTTTTTGTCATTCTACAGTTTTATTTACACAATCAGCGCAGGGCATGTTCTAGAACACCAGCTTGATTCCTTTTCAAACCTATCGTTAATGTAAGAAGCCAAGCTGTAGGGAA
>NW_006779962.1:1468882-1483879 GCF_000442215.2 Lipotes vexillifer | reverse complement strand
ATGAGGGCCCCGGCAGGGATGCAGGTAGCAAAGTCCATCTCAGGTGGGGCTGGCACCAGGGAAAGGTCCACGCCGGCGGCTGCCGGAGGGGTTGGCACCACGAGGGCTGGAGGGAGCCGGGTTCGTGGGGGTCGGTGTGGCGACACACTGGGCTGGGACGTCTAGGGGCAGCAGCTCAGCGAGGAGCATGGCAGCTCAGGGAGCAGAAGAGAGACACCCCGTGGGTGGTCTGCATGCCCGCAAGGGCTGAAGGGTGTGTGGGGAGTTGGAACACTTCCTCCGTGTAGACAGCAGAGGGAGGAGCCTGTTGGGAGGGCCGCGTGGATAGCAAAGGGGGTGGTCGAAGGTGTGGGTCCCTGGAGAAGCTGGGCAAACAGACCCCCATCTGTCCTCTGCTACTGGACGCCCACGTTGCCAGCAGTCCTTGGGTGGCTGCCCCTGAGTCAGGTGGGGCTGGAGGGGTGTCCCTGCAGGGGCGAAGGCCAGTCTGTGGCAGCCACGTCTGTGGGTGGGAGGTTCAACCGGGACACCTGTCCTGCTGGGGATCAGGGTTGGGTTGGGGCTGCAGTTGAGGGGATGGGGGGAGCCCTCAGGCCCTCACAGGCTCAAGCTCCCCAGGCAGGGTGGTGGGCCTCCACCTGGAGCTACCCAGACATCCCCAAGCACGTGCACACACGTAGACGCACACACGTGTACCATGCACACAAATGCACGCACAGACACATAGACACAAACACAGGCATAATGCACATGTGCCCACGAGCACACGCATGCAACACGTGGGCACATACAAAAGGCACACACGCACACACGCTCAAAATGCAAATGCATGTACACACGTGCGCAGCACACGTGCACTCACACACAAAGGCACATACACACATGTGCAGGCCCTCAGGAGATGAGGTGCAAAAAGAAAGGAGCAGCTTCCCACTTTCTCTCCTGAAAGGCCATCCTGCCCCCTCCCCAGCCCTGCGACTGAGTGCCAGACAGCGGGGGAGTCTGGGGGCTGAACAGGTGCTTGTCAGGCAGGCGGCTGTCTCTCGAGTCTGATGGTGTCACCTCTTTGTGTCCACCAGCATGACAGGGGGCTTTTAACATCTGATGGCAAAGATGACCGGCCTGTCCCCTCCGCGTCTTTCCTCCTGAGCCTACTGATGCTGTGAGATGCCGGCCTCCCCCAAGGCTGAGGTCCCCGCTTAGTGCTGGCCTTTGCATATTTGGGATCCCAGCAATGGTGTCTGAAAAGCAAACTTCCATTCACACAGGGAGTGAGGGTCCAAGTGGGTGGTGGGTGTCCCAAGCCCCACTGAGGGTGTCCACTGTGCCTGACGTGCATAGAACCCCACTCTGTGGCCATCATCGAGGTGAGCGGGGTCCTGGAGAGGAGGCCCAGGGTCTCGGGGTGAAGACGGATGCTCTCCCCAGGCGACTGCTCAGAGGCTCTGGCTGTTTATAGCCCTGCAGCCGCCAGGCAAGAGCTGATGGACCGCTAGCACTCAGGGACACTGTTCTCTTTGCAGAATAATCGTGGGTGTGAGAGCTCCGGCGGGGCACCCTGCACGTGCCATTTCATTCCGACCTGCCCTCATCTGAGGGTGGAGCCTTCTCCACCCCCTACCCATGCCCAGGGTGCCACGATTCGGCAGGGCCTGGGGCAGAGAGGGGACACGTGTGCATCTAAACATGTGTCACTTGCCCAGCACTGGCTCCCAGGGTGTCGCTAGGCATTTAAAAAATATCTTTAAAAATAGGGAGGGCTTCCCTGGTGGCGCAGTGGTTGAGAGTCCGCCTGCCGATGCAGGGGACACGGGTTCAAATCTTTTTTTAACCAAGAATTCTTTTTTTTTTTTTACGATTTTTAAAGGTTACTTTTCATTGACAGTTATTACACAGTATTAGCTGTCTTTTCAAATCTTGAGATCTAATTTCCCTAACCATCGGCCCTATCATTATCATTTAGTATTATAAGAAAGAGATAAAGCTAAACCCAATGTCACAGTATACCCCCGTTTACCATCCTGCTGTATATACTTAACATCTTGCCTTCTGTATGTGGCACTTTCTTACCCCTCACTACAACTAAAAAAAAAAAAAAAAAAAAAAAAAAACCAGGGAGAAAAAACCCCAAGCCCGTCCTTTCAAACACTCAGCTGCCGCCACATGAGCAGGCCTTTTTGGGGTTCCACGGAACTCAAGCCACACATTCTTTTGTTTTTAGAGGCTCACATGCCAGCTGCTCTATCGTGGCATTTCTCAGGGCCTTTGTGCAGAGGCTGTTTCTATCCTTGGGGTGCTGTCCATGCAGGCCACAGGAAGGAAGACTCCACACGTCCTCTGTCCTGGGGATGGTGGGGTCCGTGGCTTCACCCTTGGTGGCCACCCCGGCCCACCAGTGCAGCATCGGCTGTGCCCACTAGATGGCGCTGCCTCAACCCTTGTCTGGCTGGCTGGGTACCAGGAGGGCTTGGGGAAGGGCAAGGCCTCAGCACCTCGGTGGTGACAGAGCCCCCCTCTCCCAGGGGGGTGTGAAACCCCTCGTCGCTTGGTTCTTGGAACAGACAGTGTGGGTTTTGTCCACTCACACCAGGAGGAATGAGGTTCTGAACAGGAAACCACTCCCCAATGGAGTTGGGACGAGGGCATGTGTGTGCGTGCGTCTTCTGACTTCCGTGCATACGCCTGTGCGTGTGTGCGACTTGTGTCCGTGTGTGCATGCATGTGCCTGTGTGTGTAGGGGGAGGGCTGTGAGGGTGGGAGGCCCGGCCAGGCCCTGTGGTGCGCGAGATGACCAGCCCTGCCCCTGGACTCTGAGAAGACCAGCTCTCTGCTCTCTCTGAGCCTCGGTTGGGTTGACTCATCTGTAGCACAGAAGCGCCCCAGACCCGCCCAGCCTGCCTCCTGGGGGGCTCACACCCCAGTTCCCACCTGGCTGCTGTCTCTGGCACCTGGCCTTTCCACACCTGCAGCTGTGGGAATGTTGAGAAGCTGAAGGAAGCCTGGGTGGGTGGGGCCTCCGGGGCCTCCAGGGCCCCCGGGCAGGGACCTGCTGCACCTGCGCACGGCACTTGGCTGTCAGCGGGCACAGACTCTGGCAGGGCAGGACCCCCAAGGTGGGCAGATCCTGTCGCCAAGCCTGGACTTCTGTCCAGCGGTCCCCGTGTCCTGGCCCGAACACGGGGACCCCACGGCAGAGCCTCCCTCGTGCTGGAGGTGACTGCCGGGACCCAGGCTCTCCTGCACCCTCAGCTCCCCCATGTCCTCCAGGGACCTGGAGAAAATGGAGGGCCAAATGTAGGGGCAGGCTGACAGGTAACTCCATAGGGAGGTCGGGCTGGGGTGGGAGCTGGAGAGCATGCCCTCGGGGTGGGGGGTTGGACCTGCGGAGGTCTGATGCCAGGCTCTGCTGTCTCTGGGAAGGGGTCAGGGAGGTGCAGATGCATAGATGTTGCTACAAGATGAGCCCGATCCCCTGTCCATTTGGAGACCCAGCGGCCGGGGCGTTGGAAAATCCATGAGCGAGCGGGCGTGGCCCAGGCCGTTGGGTGATGCTGTCCTCTGAGTGAGCTGGTGGACCTCCCCAAGCCACGGCTGGGCAGCTGGACAGGGGCAGGGTGGACAGACCTGTCAGGCACAGCGGGGATGGTGCCAGGGTCCACGAATGTCTCTGTGTGGCCGCTCGGGGTGGCACCGGGGATCCTGGGTGCCATCTGGGAGCCCTGGTGCCCCGTCTACACAGAGGTGCCTTAGGGGCTGGTGGGGATGCCCCAGGGAGTGCGGCGGGGGGCTGCTGCCCTGGCCTGGAGCACGGGGACCCTGAGTCCATGCCATCCTCAGCTCCATCAGACGCAGGAGTTGCCCCTTCTGTGGAACCGAACCTCCCTGAGGGATGCTGGGGAGTGCAGACCCTGCCCTAGGCTCTGAGCCCTGGGTACCACCGTGGCTGGTGGGAAGGAGGAGGGTGGTAGCGGCAGGAACTCGGCGAAGCCTGTTGCTAAGCAGCCCAGCCAGGCCAGTGTCCTCAGAGTCAGGTGGGAGTCCCTGGGGGCCTGTGATTATCCATCTTACAGAAGATAAACAGAAGCCCCCCGGGGGCAGAGCATGGCCCCCGGCACTTCTTGGAGGCCCCCCGCTGCTTGGAGCTTGAGGGAATTGGCCCACCGGCCAGGTGAGCTTCTCATTCCCTTCCTGCCCACTGCGCACCTTCCCTGAAGCCCTTTGTGCCCCAGTTGCTGGGAACAGTGTGGATGGATGAGTCCAGAAAAAGTGAGGGGCTTCATGATGGACCACAGCCGGGTGTCCCCGCCAGGCCCCTGCACACCTCCGGCCCCTCCACCTGCCACCCATCCTGGTGTCCTGTTCATCTGGGCCCCTGGGCCGGCTGTCTGCGCCTAGACCCATAAGTGCCTGTCACTGCTGGGGGTCCTGGGCCTCTCACTGCTTCCCTGCTCCCCCTCCCCCCGCCAGCAGCCTCCTCCCGAGCTCTGTGCAGTGGCTGAGCCCTTCCACCCCGCGTTAGGTGTTATGAACGCCCTTCTCTGCCGACAGCGTCCTGCACACGCAGGGCTCCATTAGTGGCTACAGAGAGACACTTCCCTGCGGGGAGCAGTTGGCTGGTTTCCCAGTGGAGCTGGCGTCTCCTGGGAACAGGCTCCAGCACCGACGGATGGGGCTTCGGAGCCGGTTTGTCACCGTGTGCATGGCGCCTGCCCCATGGCCCCCGAGGTCGGTCCTTCATCTTCCACCGTGCCTCCGGCCGCTGGATGCTGGGGACCAGCATCTTTTCCTCTGAGGCCCACGCTTGGCTCTACTTTTTGCAAAACAGGAAGGAATTCCCAGAATTGTAGCCTGATTGCACCCAGTTCGGTTGATGTGGCTTCCTGCAAAGCACACTTTCCCCTCCTGGGGGCGGTCACGCTGTCGGGATGCCCGTCCACCCAGCACTGTGCCATATGGGTGCCTGTGTGGGTGCGGTCAAGGCCCCCACGACTCTCGGTTGCTTCCTTCTGAACCCGCACACTAAGGATGGAGAAACTGAGGCCTGGGGTGTTCCTGGGGCTGCCCGGGGGATCACAGGCAGAGCTGATGTCCAGAGCCCGGGTGGGCAAGGCAGAGCTCAGGCTTGAGCGGGACTCCCGGGTCCCAGCGCTGGCACGAGGCAGGCTGGCTGTCACCACTCTGTCCGTCAGTCAGGCTCGGAAGGGACTTCGGGGGTCCTCCACTCGGGGGCTTGCTGGGACATACCTCACGCACTGGGAAATGGGATTTCTCAAAAATTCATGCTTAAATGTCATCTCTTCAGGACGTTAGATGGGTCTTTTCACTGGTGAAACCAAAATAAATTGCACAGGGTGTTAGTGTTGATGAATTTTTAAAATGATACATCTGCATTTATCTGGCATTTATTTAATTTAAAATTTTTTTGTCTTCCTGCCTTCCCATTTGCACGGAGCAGTACAGCTGCGGGCCGGCTGGGCCTGGAACATTCAGCTTATACTGTCTAAATATTTTATTCGCCAGTTGCAAACAGGAAATGTAATCAGAGGCCTGTTTGCCATTGCTAGCCACACCAGGGAAGGGGCCTTGCCAGCGTGTTCTCTTTAATCTTTGGAATTTACGGTGTTTGGACTACAGAGCCACAGGGAGCAGGCTTTTTATTTTTTATTTTCTGACTCGATGGAGACAAAGGTTTGTGCGAAACTCCCAGACTCATATGACATCCATTGAAATTTTATTAGGATGATAAAATCCATCCCCTCTGGTTTGCTTTGCGTCACCGAGTTGGAGCCACAGGGGTTTGGTGGAGGAAAAAACAGGGATGTGGCCGTGGGAGGAGGTGAGGGAAGAAAGAACTCATTCTGGAGAAAGCGAAGGAAAGCAGAGCTCAGAGCCGGCCAGGGCTCTGCTACTGGAACCCTGACAGCAGCGAGGCTTCTCCCTAAGCGGCACCAGGATGGGTCTGCCCTTCTAAGCCCTCTGTTCCCCTTGTCTCTTGTGGGGTGTCCACCTGGTAGCTGGTCTACACCTGGGGAGATCCTGGGCACCCGTGAGAGAGAATGTCCAGTGCTCTTCTGGACAGGAGAAGTTCAAGGCCCGTGCCCACCTTGGGGCTCCGCTTCCCACACCTGTGCAGCCTTGTGGGTGGGCGTGCACCCGTCAGGGACCCTGGGATCTCACAGAGAGCAGGCGGCGTCCGAGGCCAAGCTGCAGCGAACGTGTCTGGGTAGGCAGTGTGCTGGAGCCCGCTCCCCATCTTAATGCCCTTTTCCCTGGGGGCCGATCCCCCGTTACTAGAGCTTCCTGGGGACCCGCCAAGGGCCCAGACGGGGAGACAGACCTGCCTGAGTCTAGGTCCTGCCTCTTGCCGGCCTGTGGTCTTGGGCAGCAGTGGCCTCCCAGCACTTCTGCCCTGTCCTCCTTGTGGTGGACGTGACCGTCCCCGTCTAGGTGAGACTCCGTGCAGAAAGCATGTGGAAAAGTCACTCAACAAACGCCTCGCCTTGGGCCCGGGACCCCCACCTGCTTGTGCTCCTGAGACATTCCTGGACAGGCTCTTAAAATGAGCAGTTACTCCTAGAATCTCAGCTAGTAGCTCAAGCAGCCCACACCCATCGCAGAAACACAGAAAATGCAGGTGAGTGAAGAGAAAAAGGAGAGTCATCTTGAATCCCACCGCCCAGAAGTGGAGTCTGACGGCAGGTTTGGCAGAAAGACTTCTGGACTTTCTCTCGGTACCGTTTAAACTTAAATTTGCGTGTTTTCACAGAAAACAAGTTTGTGAACCTGGTCTCTGCCTTCCTCATCCAAGCTGCCCCGTAAAAGTCTGTCTGTCCTGTATTTTGGCTCCGTCTCTGGATGAAGCCCTTCCCTGGGCCAGTCTTCCGGGGCTAAAGGAGGGGCACCACGGCAGTCTGTGTGACGTGGGTGAGAAGCTCAGCTCTGGCTAGGGTTTGGGATTGGACACACACGTGTGCACGCACAATGGCCATGCCCACACATGCACACAGAGGTACACACGCCCAACCACGCTCATATGCACACACACGTACGCATCCATGTGCCCACGTCACATATGCACACCCACGTCACGTATGCACACCCGTGCACATGCGCACCCATGCACACGCACCCATGGGCATACGGTCGTGCACATCCTCAGTGAAGCTGGAGGGGCTCCACGGTGTCTGCCCTGGGGGACCGGCTCTCCATCTTCACAGGATCCACTCATGTCGTGGCTCAGAAAATTGCCCGTGGCATCTCCCCTCCAGCCTGAGCGTCCTCTGGACCCCATCCCGTTTCCGGCTGGTGCTGGAGCTCCACGGAGTCTCTGGATGAGCATTCTCGGTTTCCCAGAGCCAGGCGGCGGGCCTGCTTCTGTTAGTAGATGCTAATCCTTCATCATTGAATTAAACGTGAGCATGTGGAGGAAATGGTGAGTCTGGCTTTTTAAGACACGAATTATCTTAAATTCGTACCCACCTTTCCAGGTGTCCCCCCTCAGCTGCTTAGCCAGGGGCTGTTGAATTTTTGTTAAAATTTTTTTTCAGTTATGAGTAATATGTCCTCCTTTCCTCTACGAGGCCAGTCAGTTAAATTTAAATAAAATTCAGAATCTAAACATTTATGGAGCGTCAAGCTTCAAGCACTACATCAAACTGTGGTGATTTTGAGACGGAAAATGCCCAGTTTTTGCCCTTGAGGCCTTATATGCTAGTGATAAATTTCACAAAATTCATCCATACTTTCACGATCTACTCACTGAGCCTCATACGTTTATTAAGTGTCAGGTTCTGGGCCAGCTGCTGGGGGAGAGGGTCAGGGAGAAGCAAAGACAAGGACTTCTGGGCAGCTACAGCCGGGGAGCAGACCTTAAACTAGGATCACACAAATAGCGACATATTTCGAGTAAGTTCGTGAAGGAAGAGTCCAAGATGCCGCAAATATGGCTTTATTCTCCCCATATATCCTGAGTGCCCGTCTCTGACGAGGCTCATCTGTGCTGTGGCTGCCCCGCCCCTTCAGCGGCCACGACCCATGGTCTCAACTGGCTGCACGGAGCTTTTCCAGAGCCTGTGTGTAGGACCAGGAGGGCAATCTCAGATTCATCCCCTATAAGGGGGACTTGGAAGCCGTGAGCGCCGCTCAGAGGTGGACTGTAAGAACCCTCTCTTTATTGTCCCTGTCACCCTGGGACTGAAGGAGGCCCGCTTGGATGCCCGCTCTGCAGAATCACAGCAGCACAGAATGGGAGGTGCCTGAGAAAAGGTCATGGGTGGGAGGGTGAGGGCACAGAGGAAGGAGCTGGCTGCTGCTTCTCTCGTTCTTTCTGCAACCATTTAGTGGTGCCAGGCCCAGTTCTGGCTGCTGATGGAGACATGGTGGGGACATGGCACATCTGGCTCCTTCCACCATCACACCAACAACCTTGCAATTTCACAGACGTTTATTTCAGCCTGGTTACTTTCAGCTATTTGAAGCATCCGGAAGATCTCCTTCAACAGACGGGAGGAGTCAGGCTGAAAGATGTCTTTTGCTTCTAGAAAAACAACCTCACGACTCAACCACAGTAAATGGCTGTGCCCAGCTCTTGCGCAGGTGAACGTGACCCAGGACTTATTGCTGCCACTTCTGCGCCTGGTGAGCTGGACTCCTTTTTGACCGTGTAAGAGCTGCTTTCTTCCAGGGAACTCAGATTGTAGCATGGCACTTATCCGGATATTCACCGTGTCATTGAAATGTTTGGGCTGCGTTACAATTGCATCACAGTTCATGAAGCCCTGTCCCAGAAGACCAGCTGAGCCAGGAGCACTGAGCCAGGGACACTGCAGGCTGGTCAGTGCTGCTGTCAGCCTCATCTCCATAGGCCTACCCTCCTTTGTGGCCTAGGATACAGACCTGATGGGGCACTTATCCATCCATCTGTCCATCCACCCTCCATCCATCCATCCATCCATCCACCCATCCACCCATCCATCTACCATCCATCCACCCATCCACCCATCCATCTACCATCCAACCATCCATCCATCTACCTACCATCCATTCACCCAGCCACACATCCATCCATCCATCCATCCATCTACCCTCTATCCATTCATCTATCCATCCATCCACCCATCATCCGTCTCTCATCCAACAATCTATCCACCCATCTACCCATCCAACCACCCATCTATCCTTCCATCTATCTTTAAAGCAGTTAGTCAAATGATTTCATGTCTCTGGCCTTAATTATCTCATGTGTAAAAAAGGAATAAGGATGCCCATCTCACACAATTGTTAGGAAGATCACATTAAATGGCGTGAAGGATTTAAAAGACTTGGGACAGTGCTAGGCTATGGTAGTGGGTCGGCAGCTGGGGCTGTTACTTTTGGAGGTGTCCCAGAGTGTTAGGCATTCCAGCATGATGGATAAGACCTGGGACTGGAGTTAGATGGGCCTGGATTTGTCCGGTCTCTGGTTCCTGGTAGTGACCTTCGGTAAATTCTTGATCCTCTTTGAGCTTTGCTTTCTTCATCTGGAAAGAGGGTTGTGACACCTCTTTAAGACTTGAGGAGACAATGAGTGAGGTAAATAAGGTGCTTAGCCTGGGGGTCAGGCATATACCAAGTGTCCACTAAAGGGAGACTGTTTATCATCATCATCGTCGTCGTCGTCATCACCTATCCAACAGACAGTTATTGAGTGCGCTTATGGACTGAATTTTGTCCCCTCCAAAATTCATATGTTGAAGTCCTAACCCCCAGAACCTTAGAATATAACTGTACTTGGAGATAAGGCATTTGAAGAGGTAATTAAGTTCAAATATTATTAATAATAATTAATAATAATGGAAAACTCTTGTGAGATGCACACCCCATTAAAGTGGGCCCTAATCCTATCTGACTGGTGTCCTTGTAAGAAGAGGAAATTAGGACACACAAAGAGACACTGGGGACGCATGTGCACAGAGCAAAGACCACGTGAAGAGGCAGCAAGCCAAGGAGAGAGGCCTTGGAAAGAACTAACCCTATCGACACCTTGATTTTGGACTTCTGGCCTCAGACTGTGAGAGGATACATTGTGTTGTCTAAGCCGCCCTGGGAAACTCACACAAGCACCTACTGTGTGCCACACCCTGGGACAGGTGTAGGCATGCGCAGTGAGGTGACCAGTCCCCTCCCTCATGTGTGGGAGGCTCCCAGCACCCTGCCTCCCTAATGGAAGAAAGTGGACCCCCTACAGATTATCTCAGTGCTCTTTCCCGGAGCACCCCTCCCTCTGGGATCCAGAGAAAGCGCCACCGACCCCAGCCCTGACCGCAGCGACTCAGAAGGAAGACGTCTGGCCGGATCACTAGCGAACGTTCTCAATGAAAGGGCTACCCCGGCTGGGACGGGAGCTTAACTCTGCCACCTCCTTGCGGGCGGCCTGAAACACCATCTGACCGCGAGGGGCAGAGGTGTGAACACAAACCACCTCCCTTCCCCATGCTGGACTTCATACATGGGGCGAAAAGAAGGCGTGGGGCCTGGGAAGCGAAGCGGGGTCTGGGCACTGCAGATTCCTAGGCTTTTATCCATCTGCTGTCACTCTGGCCCCTGTCCTACTCTCCCCATCCTTGGAGCTTGGGTTTTAAAAATAGTCAAATTTCTGCCTCTTTAGGGGGTGTTTGGGGTAACGAAATAGATCTCCTACCTGTAGGCAGAAGCCCTAGGCTGGGGCTTCAAGCTGTGGTTCTATCCTCATCACCCTCATGGACTTCCTAATTCCCCAGGATCCACCAGGACCTGCCAGGAGCCATTAGGATTTCTCAGGGCCCGCCCAGACCCATCAGAACTCCTTAGGACTTCCCAGGACCCACCAGGACCACCAGGGCTCCGCAGGGCTCACCTGGGGCTGACGTCACACCAGGTACCTCCCACCAGTGCACTTCGTTGATGGAGTGATGAATCCAGGGCCACTTTCATCAGTTTCAAAATGAGGCAGGAGGCAGTGTTAGCAGGGAGTGGACCTGTCCAACTGGGGTGGTGAGAACAAGAGTTCTTTTAAAACCACGTATCACGCGGAGGTGCCAATGGCAGAGCGGCTCCTCCTGGGGCGGCGCGGGGCAAACTGAACCATCCTGATGGAATTTCCGCATCCTAATGCCATAGAGGCTAGAGCCAAGGAGGCTAACTCGAGTTTCCAGAAGCCCCGCCAGCCCAGGGTCACCAGCAGCCCAGTGCCCGAGCATGCACAGCTCAGACCCTGCCACGTGGCGGGGTGAAAAAATGTGCTATTTTCACTCTAAGAAGTTTTGAGTGTGTATGTCCTGTTGTAGGAAGCAGTGGACTGGACTTGAATACTAATAATTAATAATAATAACGGCAAACGCTTGTGAGAGGCACACCATTCCCACTGTCCTAAGTGCTTTGCCTGTGTGTTAACTTGTTTTAATCCTCAGCACAGCCCTTGAATTAGATCATTATCCCCATTTCATAGATGAGGAAACTGAGGCACAGTGAGTGAGGTTCGAGGGTTCGAGGCACACGAGCCGTGATTGATGGAGCTGGGGTCACACTGCCGCTCCTGGCTGCTCCTGGGATGGGGAGGGGGTGCGATGGCCTCACCTCCCAAGTGCGTATCAGGAGCCAGGGCGGGTCAGTGACTCGGGCTTGGCCTGGAGGGAGGCGGCCTTTCTCCTCTGTGCGATGTCTCTCGTTTAGCCACCTGACCTCTGAATGCCTGGCTTGGGGGCACCATTTACTTTGAGCAGTCTGGGGCCTGCGGTCCGTAGTTACCACCAGGCCCCCATCCCAGGATAAGAGCCAGGCCAGAGCCGTCCTAGTGGCTTCGGGCTGAGCTGGAGGTATGGCCCAGGCAAAGGCACACCTCCCTCCCTCCTGGGGATGTGCTGCCCGTGAGTCTCCAGCTCTGCTTGGGCTCAGCCAGGCAGGTGCTCCTTAGAGGAACGTTTATGGAGCATCTCCTGTAGGTCTGGGGAAAGAGGGCCCAGCCTTCCCTCGGGGAACGATTTCCCTGTCTGGCAGCGGCAGGTGGAATCTGGAGGCAGGCATAGGGCTCCACGGCCTGGGAAAACGGTTGGGGAGTTTTGACCTGTGGTGTGAGAGTCGGGCTCCTGGTGGACCCCAGGGATTGGCATGAGGGTTCGGGGCCAGGAGCAAGGAGCAGGCACCAGAAGGAGGATTCGCAGAGGCCACGGGCTGCCTGGACGCAGCACTGCAGTTAGAGAATCCCCAGAGCAGAGCCACAGGAGGGAAATCTACACCCGCCAGGAGGCCCAGACTTGGGCTTGCAAACGGTGATTTTTAGAAAGGGATCTTTTTTCTCTTTTGCATTAAGAAACATGAGCAGCCTGCTCAAAATCGTAATGAATGGAGCCTGCGCACCAGCAGCCTTGCTCTTAGTGGAGATAGTGGGATTTAAAGTACTGTCTGCAAGCAGACCTACCACCTTCATTGTGGGTAATTTATGACAGATTAGATCAGAGGAACGGTTTACAAGGTTTAAAGACATACACAGGTGTGTGTGCTCGCCATGCCCATATCTATAGATATTTATATGTCCTGCCCTGCTCACGGATGGCTGATAAATTATTCACCAGCAGTGCACCAGAAACTCCCTGGCAGGCCTGTGAGCAGGTGACGGGGAATCGGGGCTGCTGAACTAGGGTGGAGGTGGGGTAGGGGGTGAACAGAGCCACGGGTGCCAGGTCCTTTTGCATTGACATTGTGGATGTGGCAGGGTTAGGGGGTGTTTCCCAGCCAGGCTGGACCCTCAATCCCAGTGCTCTGGGTGCTTTAATGAGCTGAAAACAAACGGGGAGTCATCTGGGCTTTTTCATGGCAGCTAGGTGGGAAGTGATGCCAGAGGGAGGCTTGGAGGAATCTAGCCTCAGGGGACATCCTGGGACTCAGAGCTCAGGAGGGGAGGAGCCTTCACTTCTGGAAGGCAGCTGTGGTGTTTGCAAAGCCCTCCTGTAATTTGATATACGTTTACTGGATCCAACTTGTAAAATGACTGGATCCAATTGCCTGGGTTTGAACCCTGGCCCAGAACTTGATGGCTGAGTCCCTAACTTCCCTGGGCCTCAGTTTTCTCATCTGCAAAATGAGGATGATTGTAAGGCCTGCCAACCTCTTAGCATTTTTGCAAAGATTAAAAAACATCATATGTGTAACGTGCTCAGCTGGGGCCAGGCATGGAGTCAGCGCTGGAGGGCCGGTCCTCTTCAAAATCATCATTTTCCTTTGAATCCACATTTCCAGGTGAGGAAGTGAGTCTGGGGAAGCTGAGTGAGACACTGGAGACATGAGGCCAGACTGAGGGACCTGAGCCTCAGCCTCTGCCCCTGGGTCCTGTTGGTCTGTCCCTGGCCGCATGCGGGTGGGCGTCACAGGTGTGGCCCCATCCTGCATCCCGAGCCCCCAGCCCATTCCCGGCCCTGTGCTCTCAGGGCTCCGGCCCATCACCAGGGCTCACCTGGCTCTGCCCTCCAGGTTCCTGCCCATGGCCTTGCTTCCCTGCCAAGACGAGCTCTTCCGTGTATGGTCCTTCGGGGTCTGTGGCTCGGGAAACAGTCCCCGGGCAGCCCTCTGAGCCCGAGTGTGTCCTTGGTGTGGCCCCACATCCTCAGCTCCCAGCCAGGTCCTGTGCCCAGTGCAGGAGATCTGCTGGCATCCAGGACCCCAACCTGAGGAGGGCCACCAGGGGTGTGCGTGTGTCTGTGCTCACACCATCTCTGGCTGTGCATCCCTGTGTCGAGAAGTGGGGGCGGGGGGGCCTCCCTCCTCTGGTGAGAATTCCAGACTCCAGAAAGCGAATCTGAGGACTCCTTGTGTGTCTCCCCAACTTCCGCCCTCTCCAGCCTGGGAACCTTCTCATTCCAAGGCTGGAAAGCCAGAAAACGGGCAGGGGAGGGGGACATGGCGGGAAGGGCACCGAGGGTCCCTTGGCGTCCTTCCCCCCACCCGTTGTAGGGCTGTAGCTATTCCTTCAGTAATTATCACACCAGGATCACACACACCACATAAAGCAATAAAGTAGTCAAAATATAATCTTTTTATGGGGAGCAGATTGAAAAAATCCATCAACGTGTACCCATCTATCACCAGTGCTGACAGAAACCACCGGAAAGGGAAAAACAAACATAAATAAGTTTAGTCCGACTGAGTATGTCAGAAACTGCTGGGAGGTCCCTGGGGCCCGTGACACAGGCGCTGATGCTGAGTTGCTGACGGCCTCTGGACTCCAAGGCAGAGAGGCCGGCCTGACACGTCCCAGGCCAGGAACAGGAGGGGGCTGCTGGGACCCTGGCCACTCCCACCTGACAGCACCCGAGGCCCGGGCCTGGCTTCTTCCAGTACAGCTTCTTTAGAACCTCCCAGGCTTCCTGCAGAGACAGATGCTGTGATCTCCGATGGCGGGGGTCAGGGGGGCACAGGCATGTGGGGTGGTGGCTCCCCACCACATCCAGGGCAGGGACCAAATCCTGGGCATGTCCAGGTGGTCTGGGCACCTTCCTCAGCCCATCCTGTCCCCCTGTGGCCCCTGGAATTGCAGGCTCCCTTAGGGCTCAGCGTGTGCTGTCCCTCTGCCTTGGACACACCTCCCCCTCCACCCCCACCCTCCCTTCCGCTACCCTCCTGGCCCCTCTCCCACCTGTCCCCCTAGGCCTGTCCGCCTTCCAGGTCTTAGATTCCAGGCCCAGCAGTGTCTGCCAGGGAGCCTCCCTGCTCCACGCCTCTCCCGTGGTTGCCTGCTGTCCTGTCCCGTCCCTGGACTGAGGGACCCCTGAAGAGGCCTTCCTGTGCCCTGAGTCTCTCTTTAGAACAAGAACGAGCAGAACACCTGCACAGAGCTGGCTGCACCAGCAAAGGGGAGGGAGAGACAGCCAGAGGTGGGGCTTATCAGGAGAGGCTTCTTGGAGGAGGCAGACGTGGGGGAGGGCACACAGGTGCCAGGAAAAGAGGGCCATCCCACACGAGGAGCCTTGTGGGGCTGGGGTGGGCCTG
>NW_006779962.1:1455366-1468856 GCF_000442215.2 Lipotes vexillifer | reverse complement strand
GGGGTGGGCCTGGGGGGGGGGGTGGGTGAGTCAGGGACTGAGGGTCCTGCTGGGGAGAGGATTGAGGCCAAGCCCTTAGTTCAAGTTGGTGCTCTCCCCAGACTCTTATTATTATTTGTTGTTGTTGTTATTATTATTTCTTCCACGGCTACCCTTAGTGCTGTGGAGTCACTAGCCTGACTGGTCCTAGTCTCCTTCTTAGCTGTCTGAGCAAAAACTTGAGAGAAGACAGAGGGAAAGCTCAGCCGCCATCACGCTCTTAACACCAAGATTCTCCCAGCATCCTTTGTGTGCCCATCACCTGCTGCCCTATGAGGGATAGAGGCACCATGACTACAGTCCCTGGGAGACACTGGGGGCAGGCAGGGAGCCCCCGGGTGCTCAGCCTGTCCAGGGAAGACCCTGTTCTCCTACCCGTGTTAGTGACTCAGCAATTCTCCGGGATGGGTGATGCAGCCCTTCCACAGCCCCCGCTCCTGTTCCGTGAAATCAGGCTGGCCCCCATGTGTGGGTCCTGATGGGGCTGAATTTTGGGGGCGCGTCCAGCGAGCATCTTGGCTTGGGTGTCATATTGTATCGCCATTCATTCTCCTGGCAGCCCAGGGAGGTGCGGGGAGCAGCCCTGTCCCACAGCCAAGGATGGGGATGTGGTCAGCGTCCAAGCTGGGATCAAACCCGGGAGTCCTGAGCCCTGTTCCCTGGACCCTGGAAGAGACGGAGATGACCTAATTCCCTTTGAAAAATGAATTAGAATTGATTTAAACATTCATTCACACCCCCGTGCATCTTTTTGTATGTAGTCATTGATGAAATTCTATAACACCAAAATAACAATAACAAATACAGGATGAACTGTAAAGTTTTCTTTTTTGTGACAGCTTTTTTGAAATATGATGCACATTCCATACAATTCATCCACTGGAAGTGTGCAATTCAGTGGTTTTTAGTACATTCACAGTATTGTGCAACCATCAACGTAATCAATTTCAGGACGTTTTTATTACCTCAAAAAGAAACCTCCTACTCATTGGTGGTCACTACCTAACTCCCCACTCCCGGTCCTAAGCAACCACCCTTCTGCTTCCTGTCCCTATGGATTTGCCTGCTCTGGACATTTCATATGAAGGGAAGCATACACTATATGGCCTTTTGTGTCTGGCTTCTTTCACTCAGCATAATGTGTACTGACACATGCTGTAGGTATTAGTGCTCCATTCCTTTTTATGGCTGAATAATATTCCACTCTATGGATGGACCATGTATTGTTTATCTGCTCACCCACTGACAGACCTCTGGGTTGAATTCACCTTCTGATTATTATGAATAAAGCTGCTATGAATATTCATGTACAGTTTTTGTGCAGATATATGCTTTCATCTCTCTTGGGTAGATACCTAGGAGTAGAATTTCTGGGGCACGTAGGAACTCTGGGTTTAACTTTTTGAAGAACTGCCAGACTGTTTTCCAAAGTGGCTGCGTCATTTTACATCCCTGCCAGGCACACATGCGACTCCAATTTCTCCATGTCCCTGCCAACACTTGTTTTTACCTGTCATTTTGATTATCACCATCCTGGTGGTGTCACATTTCGTTTTGATTTGCATTTCCCTGATGACTAATGGTGTTCAACATCTTTTCATGTGCACGTTGGCCATTTGTATGTCTTCTTGGAGAAATTCAAGTCCTCTGCCCATTTTAAAATTGGGTTGTTTGTCTTTTTACTGTTGAGTTGTACAAGTTCTTTATGTAATGTAGATGCAAGTCCCTGATCAGATACATGCCTAATTGCCTTGGAAAATCACGTGCGGGCAAGAGAGGATTGCCCCAACTGAGGCCCACATCCTCCGGAATGTCCTAAATTCCAGCTGGCCTGTGGCTCCTGTCTGCCGACCCTGAGAAACCCTCCATCCTGCCTCGGCCTTCACCGTCTCCCACCTGGACGCGTGCCTCTGCCCCCCACTCACCCTGCCCCTGGCTCACCTGCTCCATGGGCGCCATGGGCTCCCCTCCTTCCAGACAATGCCCGCCTGCCCTGTGTCCAGGCTTCCTGGGGTGCAGCCACACGCTCAGGCCACTTCCCCCGCCCCCCGCCCAAGCCCTTCCTCTTTGGACCGCAGCTCCCAACCCCGAGTGGGCAGGGGTTCTGTCCCTACCCAGAGGTGGGGAAACTACAGCCCTGCCTCGTCCAAGGTCCTGTGGCTGCGGAGCGACAGAGCTGGATGGAACAGCTGATCTTCCTGGAGGAGGCTGGCTCTGCCTGTTGACTCCAGTGGGCCCGGGAGAGCATTTAACTCCATCGGCAAGAAAATGATGGGCCGGTGTTTATTTTTTCTCTCATCCAGAACAACCCTGTGTGTGTCACAGCTGAGCAAATTTTTATTAGCAGCTCAACTGACAGACCACACACTGCACGCGGCTTCCACGAACCCCACCCCTCGTGTGGCTTTCGGCTGATTAATAAGTGAAACCCACTGTAAATCCAGCCCGCGGTGCAGCCTCTCCCTCCCCACCTCCTAGACACGGGCCCGGCCCCATCACGGCAGGTGCAGGGGCGGCGGGTCCTGGGCCCTTGGCACGTGTGCCCAGCCCGCTGGAGTGGTGACAGGACGGAGGTAGCAGGGTTGAGAGGTGGGCTCACTGACGGGGTGGGACCCGGATCCCCGATGTTTTCATGTATCCTTTTGCTTCAGGGTCTCAGATGGTTGGGCACAGCTGCAGTCCTGGCCGTCACTGATCCTGTCTTTCTTTAAGATTTTTGATATCCGTTCATCATGGATTGTTTTGCATTAATTTTGACTTCAAATGCATTGCATTAAAATATTATCTATCTGGGGCCTCCCTGGTGGCGCAGCGGTTGAGAGTCCGCCTGCCGATGCAGGGGACACAGTTAAATTTCTTGAAGGAGTTGTGTGCAATCACTGTTTCCCATTCATGCCTCAGCCTACTCCAACATAGCTTTTGTCCCCATCCTGCCATTGAAATGGTGCTTGTTAAGATCACTCGTAACGTCCAAAATATTGGTTTGGCATCGCTTACTGCCCCCTCCGCCTTGAAACTCTCTTTTCTTGGTTCCCAGAGGCCTTACTGCCCTGGTTCTCTTCTTGCCTTTCTGTCTGCTCTTTTTAGAGTCTTCTTTACTCAACCTTTAGATATTAGCGTTCCTCAAGGCTTAGTCCTATGTACCCTTTGCTCTTCACCCCATTCTTTCTCCCTTGGCAATTTCTCCAGCCTGTGAATTAATATGTGTGTGATTTTTACTATTTGTTTTCCTGTGTCACTGGACTGTCATCTCTGTGAGGGCAGGAACATCTCACTGCCCTATCCCCAGTGTCTGCATAGTAACTGGAATGCAACAGATGATCAATAGGCAGATGAATGAATGGATGACAGAACGGACAGCTCTGAATTACACACACTTCAAACAGAATTATAAAGCCACTCCACTAGGTTGATTACATTTAATTCTGTACGAAAGGTACTTCTTGAATGTGTGCTGTGTACAGGGCTCTGCATGAGCAGCTGTGAGAGAGAAAGGAACCTGTCATGAGTCTCTCCAGGGAGCTCCCAGGAGCCACAAAGGGGAGAAGGGCTGTGACAGGGCTGGTTCCTGCTTTCTGCTTCATGGTGGGGATGGGCTGCTACCCTGCAGGGGTTGAGCAAAGAATCAGAGTGGGTCTGGCTCCAGGCATAGCTGCAGGCTTATGTCTTTTCTGGGATGCTGAGCCACTAATAGCTTTCATTTCATCACTGAAAATGGCAAAAAAAAAAAAAAAAAAAAGTTCTCTCTCTGGATTGCTGAGGGTTCTTTCAGTGCCCCCTTAAGTTCGGCACCCAAGGTGCCAAGGGCCCTGCCCTCCTCTCCCGGTCCAGGCCCTGTGTGTCCGGGGTCTGCCTGTGGACATGCAGGGCGGGCTGGAGCCCACACAGGCCTGGCCCTGTCTCTAGGTCCTTGGTGACACCACGAAAGTCCGGCAGGAACGACTGGCTGGTGGCTTTCCAGAGGAGCGAGGCGCACACGTGGCCCAGGAGACGGCTCGGGGGACAAGGCACGTTTGGGCACAGCCTTCCAGATTGAGCACAAAGTGTCTTGCTGTGGCCACGCCGACTCAGAGCACACAGGAAAGAAAATTCTGGGGCACAGAGCAGAGCTAGCCCAGTTGATGGTAAGATTCCAGCACACGGAGTGAGCAGTTGATAACCGTGACCACAATAATGACCATGAGGCTCTGGCAGTCAGGGAGGGCTCCTGACGTTGGGCAGGACAAATCCCCTCTGGGAGCCCCAGGGCCCCCTCCATAGTCTCCGGCCCCTGATGGTTTCAGCCTCATCCCAGGCAGGGTTGTGCCCGCCCCCAGCCCCGCTCGCAGGAGATGCAGGCTCCATGAAGCTCAGCCTCTAGGCTCTCCCGTGCCGACCACGTGCCCCATCCCATGTCCACATCCCAAGGGGCCGGCCTTCCTTCGGTGACTGTTGATTCCCCTTCCGCAGGTGGTGGCATCCCTGACTCACCTGTGGGAGCCAGGCCTCCAGCTGGGCCCCTGCCCCCGCCTACCCTGGGCACGGACCCCCCCATCACACACAACCCCCAAGTGTGGTCATGCTAATTATTTAAAAACTTGCCTCTCACTCCTTCTCTGTCCCCGTCTGTCTCTGTCTCCATCTCCCTCTTCTTTTACAGAACAATTTGAAATTGTTACAAATGTTAGGAGGTTTGAAGGCTTTGCCTCCTAACAGGAGCGTTTCCTTACGTGACCGCAGTACACTGTTGCACCTAAAAATTAGTCATAATTTCCAACTCTCCCTCCTAGCCACTGCATGTGAAAATGCCCAAATTGTCCCCAAATGTCTTTCCTAGCTATTTTTTTGAACTAGAATTACTAAGGTTCACACAACTTACTTGCTGATACCTCTTTAGTGACTTTTCAGCTAGAAAAGTTTACCCACTTTTTTTTTTTATAACATTCACTTTTTAAATTTATAAACACGACTTTTATTTCCTAAAAGCCTAAAGCTGTTACTTACTTATTTGGTACGTGAAACGACACCGTGATTTAAGCACAAGAAGTTAGAAGCCGTGCACTCAAAGGCGGGAAGTGACATCTTAACGAGGGACGTCATCCTCCCAGGGAGCACCGGCCAGTGGCCTTGCAGTGCCACTTCCACTCCGACTGCTCTCCGGTCCCCTGTGCTTCTGGAAACAGGAAGTTCCCTGTGGTGCCTCCATCAGACTCAGGCTGTTCTGGCCCCAGGACGTGGGTGGGGCTGGCTCAGGGCAGGACCACGTGCGCCAGGGACTGGAAGTGCTGATGCTAAGAAGGTGGTCCCTTGGTCCAGGTGCCAACCTTGGGAAGGTGTGACCTCCTTTGGCCATTAGCAAGTCATCGGTGGGGCAAGAATTTTTCTTGTTTGATTCCGTTTTGTTTGGGGAAAAGCGGAGATGCGTCGAATCTTTTAAAGAAAGGTATGTTTGGAGAATCTTCCCTCCCCCCCTCCCCTCCGCCACCCTCTTCTAGGGAACGTCAGTTCCATCCAGCCACTATTTTGTGAAAACAAGCCCGTAGACACACGTCTGAAATCCCCTCTGCCTCACACTGCTCACAGCACGTGGCTCTGCCCCTTCCTTCAGCTCTGGGGGTGGGTCTCACCACCCTGGTGGTCCTTCTTAGGGTAGGGTTGGGCAGGGTCTTCTCAGCCGGCTCCAGCCTCGGAGCATTCACCAAAGTAGCAAGATGTGGTTTCCAGGGCAGTTACCGGACGTGGGTCCGTGGCTCCGGGGGGATGTTGGGGTGATAAAGGGGATGGCTTTCCGCGAGGCCCACATCCTTGCCTGGCTCGGATGTCAGGGTCTTCCTGTCCCCAGGGCTCTGTGGTCCCCACCAGCCACAGGTCCCCCTCGGAGCCGGGGAGCCTTGGACGTGTGCCAGCCTGAGGTGTGATGGCTTCTCTCCTCATTGGGCTCATCTCTGAGGGCTGTTTTCTCTCTTCTCCTGTGAGGTCTCGTCACATGTCCTGTGCCCAGTTTTCTATGAGGTTGTTGGTTGCCTACCTCTCACCGTTCGAGATCCTTGTGTATTTTAAGGAGGTGAACCCTTGTCTGTGACATAAAGTGCTAAAGTGTTCTGCTATCTTGTCTTTTGACCGTTTATGGAGAGTTTGGAGGTGTTTTTTGCCATGTGGAAGTAAACATTTTTAAAATATTAATCCCTAAAACCAATGGGTTTAGACATTAAGAATGAGGGCTTTGGAACCAGACAGGTCAGCGCTCAGGTCCAGCCTTGTGGGTGGGGTGACCCCAGGCTACGTTGAAGGTCTGCAGGCCTCCCCAGGGTCTGGGTCCCGACCTGGCTGAAGGGGGTCTCAAGCTCCGTGGAGTCCAGGCATCGTCCCTTCAGCCCCGAGACGTGGTAGGTGGGCAGTCTGGAGGGACCCAGATGCTGACCTCTCCCCAGACCCAGCCATGGGGGGCCGGCCTCCGGCTAGGGCTGGCCATGTGGTGGCAGCTGATTCCCAGGCCCTCTTCTGGGCTCAGTCCTCCTCCCTTGGGCTCTGTGTTCCAAAATCACCTGTCCCTGCGACACCACTGTGTTCTTTTTGTTCATCACTCAGGACTGAGGGCTCTGATCTCTGCAGGGTCCTGTGGGCATCACACAGGAGACCACAGGCCAGGGGCGCCTGGGGTCTTCCTGTCCCCAGGGCTCCGTGTGTCTCCACTGGCCACAGATCCTCACTGGAGCAAGATGGGTCTTTGAAGTGGATCGTGTCTGATTTTCCTGTCAAACGCCTGGACCAGAGGACAGGGACCACAGGGCCTCTTCCAAACTCCACATTTGTGAACCCATCCTCGGGGATCTGCTTCACAGTCCCTCTCAGACTGCCCACATGCCGTTAGGAAAGGTGCGTCCCCTCCTCCAGCCATGCTCTCCCGACGAGCCCACGTTCCGTGCAGGTGGGGCCACCTGTGGGGGCGAGGTCCCAGCTACTGGCGTTGGCATGAGTGCTGGTCACAGGCTGCCAAGCACCCTCATGCCACCAGCTGTACCTCTGGTTCCCAAACCACTGTGCCAGGAGACGGGATGCCCTCCTCCAGGCAGGAGGAGGTGGGGGACCTGTCCTTGTCAGACTTGGAGCCCTGGGGGGATGAGCGGGGTTGTGGATGGTGTTGCCCGGCCCTAAATCCCGGCTTTCCTGCCTCAAACAGCCACCAGCAGGCTCCACCGTCCTCCTCCAAGGGCTCCGGGGCTGGCCCCAGGCTCCTGTCGGCCCTCGGAGGGTTGACTGGAATCCTTCAGATGCAGCCCATGAGCTGAGCCTGGGTGGGCAGGACAGGGCCGGGTCGTGTGTAGCGGTGACAGCCTGTCTTTGTGGCAGGCCCATCCGTCGTGTCTCCATGGGGAGAGCTGGGGACAGGGTGAGGGGATGTCCACCAGCCACGCCTGCCATGATGTTTTTTTCTTTCTTGGTTTGTCTCTTGCATTGACTGGTATTCAATCCAGGACAAGACATTTTGTATGAAAAATAGTCAAGGCTCTGCATAAAATTGTCAGGCCTTGTGTGTTCTTTGGGGGGAGATGTTAAATTATGCATCCAGTCCCTTGAATGTTTATAAGACTATTTAGGCTTTCTATTCCTTATGGAGTCAGTTTTGAAAGGTATTTTTTGTCTAGGAATTTGTCGATTTCACCCAAGTTTTCAGATATATTGGCGTAAAGTTTCTGTTTATTGATGCAATGCCCTCTTAACTATTTAATCACGGTTATGTATAAAATTATGTTTTCATTCCTAATAGTTTTTATATGTCCTGTATCTTCTTTTATTTTTGATCAATGTTTCCAAAGATTTGTCTATTTTACCCATTTTTCCCCCCATGAGCTGTTTCTGCTTTTTGACTGTCTCTGGTATATATTTTCTCCTTTATCTGTTATTTAATTTCTTCTACTTTCTTTGCTTTGGTCTCTTATTCTTTTGCTAGTGTTTTTAAATGCATCCTTAGTTTACACATTTTCAGCTTTTCTTATTTTTGAAAATAATCACTTAACACTATAAACTTCCTTGTAAATACTGTTTTAGCTGCATTTCTTAAGTTTTGACCTACAGTATTGTTACTACCTTTCAGTACTAAATATATTCTAACTTCTATTTTGAGACATTCTTTGCACCATGAGTTATTTGGAATTAGTTTTCTTGGTTTCCCCACATAGAGCGTTTCTAGTTTTCCTTTTGTCAGTGATTGCTGACCTAATTGCTTTGCATTCAGAGAATGTGGTCTCTGTGCTCCTTAAGCTTTTGTATCTGTTGAGACTTGTTTTCATCCCAGTATGTCATCAAATTTTAAAAATATTTCCTTTTGTGCTGGAAAAAATGTGTACCCTGAAGTTTTGGGGTGCTAGGTTGAACTTTCTGTGAAGTCGTGCATGTTAATTGGATTATTCAAATCTGCTATGTCCCTACTGATTTTTTGATGTGCTCGAGCCATCAGTTACAAGAGAGTGGTGTCAGCATCTTCTGCCATCCTGGAGTTTTTGTCACTTTCTCCTGGAGGGCTGTCAGTTTTCTCTTAGCGGATCGTGGTATCATACAAGTTGAGAATTGTCACAGCTTCCTGATGAAATTAACTTTTTGCTATGTGTAGGGTCCGCTCTATTTCCTTTTAATGTTCGTTGCTATAGGTATATTTTATCTGGTTCTGCTGTAGCCACCTCAGCTGTCTTTTGGCTGTTCCTGAGGAGGACACTCTGCCTGGACCCCCGTTCACTTTCTGAGAGTTTCCTGGGGTACCAGGCTCCGTGTGAGGCCTTTACATCCCTCACCTCAGCCTCCTCTCATCCCACAACAGGGCAGGAGGTTCTATTGTTTTCCCAATTCATAGATGAGGAAACTGAGGCTCAGAAAGGTTAAGCCCAGGGCCACAGCTGGTACATAAGTAATGTGGGCAGCCTGTGACCCCCGCTCTCCGACCCCAGACCCCCAGCCTAACCCCTCTGCCTGAGACTGACCAAGGATGGGTTTTGGAGGTCTGCTTCCCTCCTGCCTCCTCTCCATCCTCCCCCTCCCCCTGCCCGTGTCCTGGGGGTGCTGATCTCTAGGAAACACCCCTTTTGGGCTCCTGTGCCCTCTGGCTTCAGGGTGGATTGACCAACAGGAGGCCCTGCAGGCAATCAAGGGCGGGGGTGGTGAGGTTTCTTCCTGCTGGGGTTCGAAGGCAGCTGTGTCACTTGCGAGACCACAATCCTGCCAGGGTCCACCCCGTCCTGCCCCTTCCAGCCTGGGCTCCGTACCCCTCCCTGCTGTTCACCCTGAGTTCTGCCCACAGCACTTAAATCGTGCTCATCTCCCCTCTGTGTGTCTGTTTCCTGCCGGACCCCGTCTGGTGCACTCAGGGCCGGAAGAGGAGGCTAGAGTGACCCATGGAAGTGCGTGAGGGCATGGACCTCCCCGGAATTGTGCAAACGTGAGTAAAGCAGCAAGGGGGCCTGCCATCGGACGATGATGACTAGGTGCACGTGCTCTTCTGGGGCACAAACCTTCAGAGGGCGATTGGGCAAAGCCAGTGACACTGAAGGCCGTCACCGCAGGGTGCCTCCCTGATGGGCCCTCCCTCGGGTACAGTGGGGTCTTCCAGGAGGCTCCCGCCACCCCCCACCCCATCGCATGGACGGTGACTGTGAAGGGTCAGGGCCAGAATGCAGTGGTGAGGGCTGGGCTGCTGCACAGGCGTCCGATGGACGTGCCACCCCGGGACCCTCGCTGTGTCAGCCCCAAGGCCCCCCAGGCTACACTGTGCGGTGCTGAAAGACACACTCTTGACGTGGAAATAATGAAGCCCGTCGTGGAATGAGAAGCACCAATCCCAGGAGGGCCGTATGTTGGAGAGCCGGAGGGAACAGGAAGGGGGCGGGTGCCCAGGGATGGCATGAGCTGTCTCTGATGCTTTATTTCCGTCAAAAGAGAGACAGTTCTGGAACATATGGCAAAATGTTAGCATCTGTTAAAGCTGGGTGGTGGGTGCATGGGTGTTTTTCATGTTAATTCTTGAGGACTTGAAATATTTCATAATCAAAGCATTTTTTGAGGAGCCTTTGTAAGGAGAGCACAGGGACGGGGCCACCTGGCAGGGAGCCTTGTTCCAGCATCTTTGATCAGCTTGGGACACACCTGGGGTTCGATGCGGCTGGGCTGGGCTGGGCTGGGCTGTCATGGCTGCAGGGAGCCTCTTTACCCGTGTCTCATTCAGGGAAGGGTCTGCAAACATCCCCATGGAGGGGGGCATTTGCAGGGACATGGAGCCCAAGTCAGAGTCAGACGTCCTGTCCCCATGTCACCGGGCACCCTGAAGCTTCTCAGCTCTGAGCCTGTGTTCTTGTCTGTAAAATACGGTGACTCGGAGGGGCAAGTGAGATGTATTTGCAAGGTTCTCAGCACAGCCCCCCAAACCCCTGGCCATCATTGAGGGCTCTGAAAAGGTTGCTGTGAAATTCCCATGGGAGGCCATGCTACCTAGCTAGAAAGGACAAATGAAAACAAAGATGCTCAAAAGACTTCTGTGAGATGTAAATTAAAATTCAGGGTGACCATGTTCACCTCGTTCATTGGCAAATCTTGCAAAGCCAGCAGCGGGGGGCTGGTGGGAAGGAAAATTGGTACCATCCTCGTGGGGGTGAACGGTCAGTATCTGCCAGGATCCACAGGTGCTCACCCTGACCCTGCATTCCCACTTCTGGGAAATTGCCCTGAGATCACACCCGCAACAGCACAAAAGCACCTGTGCACGAAATCATTCATTGCAGCATGGTCTGCATGTGCCATGCGCTGGAAACCATCTATGTGCTCCTGCATAGGAGGTGGGAACGTGGGTGGAGGAACGTGTACACACATGCACGTGTGTACAACATACCACACAGCTTAGAAGAGATGGAGAAAGCTCTCTGGGAAACCCCACGTGCACGCTCCAGGACAGGCCTGAGGGGCCCAGCTGCCTGGCCAGGGGCCACCTGCCCACTGCCTTTGGGATGTCTGTTCATCCACGGCCTGGCGATGTGCCCATGTGACGGGTCCCAAGACGGAGCCTGCCCGGAGGCGGGAAGCAGAGAGAAGGTAATTAACTGCCAAGTCTGAGGATAGCTCTTGGCGGCTGGGAATGAGCCGGAGGCTCCTCAGGATTTCAGAGGAAGCAGGTCTGACAAGGATGGACAGGGACGGGGCAGGATTGACACTCGGATAATCACTAGAAATGAGAGTGTCTGCAGGTCTCTGCCCCTCCGTGGGTGGAGCCAGCTCTTTTTATGCCGGAGGCGTCACGCTGCTGCCCCTCGAGGTGGCTTTGCTGGAGACCCTGCCCCGAGCCCCCAGGTGCTGGCAGCCCCTCTGCAAAGGTCAGGGGTCCAGGGTTCTTCCTCCGGCTTGCGAACAGCTCTCCATAGTTTGCGTGCCTTTGTAAGTCTAATCCCTCATCCCACCCTTTCACCTGGCAGACTTAGGGACCGTTACGTTCCAGACGGCTCCTCTCGTGAGACTAGATTCACTTCCCCATCTTACTCGAGGAAGGACTGTCACTCAGCCCTCTGCCCTCACGGTGATGGTGCCTGGAGGTCCTCATGGCACCCACACTGCCCCCCAAAGTAGTCACAGCTCTAAGGGGAGAACAAGAGTTGAACCGGGGCCACCTCTGTCTCAGAGCTGGGACATCTCCGACCTCCACAAAGTTCCCCAGAGGGCGCTCGGCCAGTGCTCCGGATCCTGCCCATATCCCTGGGGGCGCAGGAGCTCGGACCCCACACCTGGTCCTCGAGGAGCCTCCGCCCCGCCAGGGCTCAGGACTGGGGTGGGAGGGACGTGGGAGCAGGGAGTGGGTGGCAGGTGGCAGCGGGAGAGGTCAGATCTGCCAGGACCCAGCCCTCGGCCCTCTCTGCCTCTCGCTGGCTCAGCGTGCAAGGGGCTGCCCCAGGGACTGAGCGGCTGAAAGCACCACTGATTTCTTGCCTCCAGAGGGGGCTTGGCTGGCCCTTTCGCTCAGGGACCCAGACTTATTTTTCAGCTTTTAGCAGCCAGCCAGGGTGGAGAGGCTTGTTCTGGTCTCGCCCTGAGGCACAGCCTCCCTGTCTGGCCAGCTGCTGTGGAAGAAACTGAGGGCTGGACCCTGGGGATTAGCCCTTCAGAACCATCTCTCCTTCCAAGTGCACAGCCCTGACCTTGCTCTGGGCCCAGACCTGGTCCCCCCGGAGGCGAGAGACGCCCAGGAGCCAGGGGAAAAAGGAGCTGCGAAAGGAGCTACTGCAGTCTCCGCCCCAGGGCAGGCCTGGACGCTGGGCAGGGCTTCCACAGGCCTTGCACTCCACCGAGGGAGCCCCGGGTCAGGCGTCGGCCACCTGTGGGCGGTGCAAGTTTGCGGCCTCCAGCTTCGCCCTGGCCAGGAGATGCTCCTCCAGGTCTCCCCTCCCCGCTGGACCAGCGCCCCCCTCTGCAGTCCCTCCTGGATTTGTCCTGACGTCAGGGGTGGGGCCTGTGGGTCTCACTCGGACGGGGGCTCTGAGTGCTGCAGAGAGGAAAGAGTTTTCCTCTGCCCTCTTGGGTGCATGGCTGGACCTGAGAACTGAACTGACAAAAATGGATTAACAGGAGGAAAGCAAACTCATTTTCTTTCATGTGCTTTCAGGCAAAGCGATGACGAATGCAGAGCCTAGCGGAAAAGGCGGCTCCGAGGGGCCTGGCCCAAGAAGGAGAGCGTCTTTCTCGGACCCTTGGGGGTTTCCTGCGTGTAGCTCCTCTGGGCAGGCCCAGGAGGGCTCCAGCTTGTAACCGGAGGTCCCTAGGTGAGGCCCACTGTCTCCCTGGAGGGACCTGGGGCAAGGAGAGCCTAGGGGGTGCTACCTACCGAGGAAGCCCTGAACTCCCTGGGCTCTGAGCTAGACTTCCCACCCCCGCCCTCCCACCGCCGGCCTGTGGGCGGGGTGGGCAGGAGGGCACCTTGGTCCAGCTCTGGCTTCTTGCTTCCAAAAGGGTCCAGGGATTAGTGGAGCCTCAGGCCCTTCCGTGTAGATTTCAGCTGATCAACAAGCAAGTCAGGGAGTGAGCAGGACGGGGTCGTTTCCGCAACTAGCTTTTCCCTCCTGCACCGTCCATAAAATCACACCCGACGATTGCCACCGTGGCCTCATAAAGGAAAACCATCTTGGATGAAGTGCTCATAGCTGACCTCAAACAGTTTAATTCCAAATTAAATGCCGCTCCAAGGACTTGATGGGGCCGTTGGTTCAATTTTGCTCACTTTGTCCGTGCTGTCCAGGCTCTTCTGGCCTGAACAAGCCCCCTGGGGGAGCAAAGATGAGGGCCTCTGCCCGGCTGGACAATTGCCAGGAGGCCTCATTACCCTGGACAAGAGGGCAGGTCCCTCCACTTTGGAAAATGGCAGTAGAGTGACGGACAGGAGTCCAAGGGCGGGGTCTCTGCTCTCACCTCTTGACTCACCCACAATCGCAGCCTGGCCAGCTTCCTGG
>NW_006779962.1:1451117-1455289 GCF_000442215.2 Lipotes vexillifer | reverse complement strand
GCTCTTCCCCGCTGACCTTGAGGGACTGGAAATGCAAATGAAGTTGCCATTCTTAAGCGTTGGTCATGGTTGGCCAGCCCCACCCAGGTGGCCCATGAACTACCAGAACGCGGGTTCACGAACTGTGAAACCCAAAGGGATTTGGCAGGATCATTTTGTCTGCTGAAGCTAATAATAAAACATCGGGGCTTATAATTTGTGGGTTTTTCTTCAAAATGATTTTTTAAGTTCATTTAATTGGTATTGGTCCATGTGGATTAGAAAAAACTACTAGTCTTATCCACAGAGAATTTGGGAAGCACAGATTTAAACAATAAAGAATAAACTTTTCTTTCAAGAAAGCAGTTTGGAAGCAACCATCTGAGTGTCGCAGGAAGGTGGGTGCTGGTCAGACGTCCTGGCTGTGGGGACAGCATTTTGATGAGCATGTCCGTGCGTGTCAAGAGCTCTAACGAAGTGGTCATCCTTTGACCCAGTCGTCTGAGACGAGGTGAGAGATGTGATCACCAGGAAGTCCACAGGACAACATCTGAGATGGTCAGAGCATAACCGCAGAGCATCAGCCCCAGCACCGAAGGTGGGTAAGTGCCACGGCTTTCTCACACCTGGAGCACCAGGCAGTCACCAAAAGGTCATGAGAAGCAGACTGCAGGAGAGTACTAAGCAGGAGAAAACCTCCTTCCTCCACCCATTTACTCAACAAATGTTTACTGACGACGATGAGGGTCCTGACAGGTGCCCAGGAAATGGACGATGTTACAAGAAGAGCGGCCTTCAAACACTGTGCAGGTGGCCCCTTGCTGATAGTGTAGGGACAGTTGGAAAGGCCTGCACCCAGGCATGGCCTGTCACTCCTCCTCGGGGGTGGGACTGTGGGCACTGATGTTTTGGGGGGGCGCTTTCCAGTATGCCCCATGATGTTCCGGGATGAATATCTATGGCTTACAAAGTTCGATTTGGAAATAAATGCAATTTTAAAAGTCTTCATTTGCATATAAACAAGGGGTGTGCAGCGGGGAAGTGCCTTGTAAGGTGCTGACACCTTCTCCAAGGCTCCCCCAGGGACCTGGCTCTCTGCCTTTCCTGCCAGCCTTTCCACTTGGAGCTGGAATGGGGGTCCCAGCACACAGGCTCTGCTCCTTCCAGCACCGCTCGCCCGAGGCCCTAGGATGCTTTTCCAGGTTTCCTTGTGTCTGTGTGCTAGGCTGTGCCCTGACCTTCCTTTCAGGGAGCGGACCCGGCCCCTGGCTCCCCTGGATCCCCAACAGACCTCCAGCTCGCTGGCCTTCATTGGCCAAGCCCAGTGCAGCCAATAACCCTGCCTCCCTGCAGAGGCCATCTGAGGGCCCGGCCTCGTGTCCTCCTGGGTCTCGGCTGCAGCCTCCACCCGGTCTCAGCTCGAGTCCCAGCCCTTGGACACCTGGACCCCACCCGGCAACTGGGGATGGTTCTCACTATTGAACACCCTCCTGGGGTCCTGGGGGCTCTGGTTGGGAAAAGCTGAACCCCCAAATCCCTCCTGCTAAGGAGGCCCCGGGGACAGCCCTTCCTAGCCCTCAGCTGTGTTGTCCCTGTCATCTGCTTTGGCCAGGCTTCACATCACTCAGGTCCTTGCCGCCGGGACCTTGTGCCGCCTGCTTCTCCACCTGCTCTTCCTCCCATGGCTGAGCCATTCTGCAGAACTTGGCTTGGATGCCGCCACCTCCAGGAAGCCTTCCTGGAACCTTCCCTCCTGCTCCGGACATGGTGATGAGGCGGGAGATAGATGGGCCCCAGGCTGAGCAGCTGGAGTTGGTCCCCTGTGGACAGATACTCCAAGATGAGGTGGAGGAGGAGGAGGGCCCTGCCCTGATAAGAGACCACAGATTCCTCATTCTCGAGGCCAAGGAGACCTTCCTGGCTACACATGCACAGAGAGGCTCCTCAGAGGTCAAAAAGGGAGTGATGTCAACCTACCCATAGGCCTCTTCACTAGAATCCATCTTGGCTAAGAGATGCGCGTGAACACATGGGAGGACCCTGAGATATACCAAATACGGACTCAGAACCAGGCAAAGCAAGATGATTGGCCAGAGGAAACCCAGAAAAAATGCCCCATAAAAGTGATTCAAACTGCCAGGAGGGCGCGACTCTCTGTCTCTGAGTCGCCCGTGTGTCTGTCGTCATGCACACTCTACTCTTCCCCTAGTAAACACTTTACTTATTTCACTACTTTCTTTCTCTATGTGGAAATTCATTTCTACACAGCTGACGGGCCAGCGCCTTGTCACTGGCCACTGGTCCCTGGCAGTCTAGTGGCTGGGATTCAGCGCTCTCATTGCCGTGACCTGACCTCAATCACTGGCCGGGAGCCGAAACCCTGCTTCAAGCTGCTGCAGGCCGAGGCCGCCCGAGATCTCTGCTTGTGCAGCCTGCACCTCCCCAACTGCAGGACTTGGCCCCCACTGTTTATGAGTAAATAGTTCATGCATGTGTGTGCAGATGTGTACATACACATACGGAGCAGATAAATATTTCTACTTTGAATATGCCCCATGCGCATACGTGATGGACATAAGGAGGCTCACTGTGACTCCCCCCACACCCTGAGTGCTCTGGCGGAAGGGTGGGCATCTGTGTGACCTCCTTGCCCCTCCAGGCCACAGCGCTCTGGGGGCTGAGAGCACTCCGGCCCCCATCTCCGGCGGAGGCTACAGAGGGGCTGGTTTCGTGGGAAGCAGCAGCCCCAGAAGAGTTTGCGTGTCTCCTCGCCGCTCTGCTGTCCGGATGCCAAACATCTGACGTCACCTTGGGCAGCAGCAGCACAGTCAGAACCAGGCTCTGTGCACTGGGTATGAAAATCATAAATCAATCCTAGACGGCCTGTTTTAAAACATTCCCTTCTCCCCGCCTCGGCCTCACGCACGTGCGTTCAGGGAAACGCAGGAGGCTGGCGTTGGGGGGGTTGTTGTATTTTCCTTATTCATTTCCTCTGTTCTAAAATTCACGCAAATCGGCCAGATGCTGTTTCCATGGCAACTTCCTCTCCAGCAGCCGATGCTGGAAAAGCCGGTTTTCAGCTTAATCTTCCTGGAAGTCTCCCCGGCACCAGAGGGCCGTTTAGCAGGAAATGGGAGCCGTAAGGTGGAGCGGGCTGCCCGGGCCTGCCCGCTGCTGCCTGTGCTTCAGGGTTTAAAAAGGTATTATTAAATATCTACAAACAATAAACGCTGGAGAGGGTGTGGAGAAAAGGGAACCCTCTTGCACTGTTGGTGGGAATGTAAATGGATACAGCCACTATGGAGAACAGTATGGAGGTTCCTTAAAAAACTAAAAATAGAACTACCATACGGCCCAGCAATCCCACTACTGGGCATATACACTGAGAAAACAAGAATTCAAGAAGAATCATGTACCAAAATGTTCATTGCAGCTCTATTTACAATAGCCCGGAGATGGAAACAACCTAAGTGTCCATCGTCGGATGAATGGATAAAGAAGATGTGGCACATATATACACAATGGAATATTACTCAGCCATAAAAAGAAACGAAATTGAGCTATTTGTAATGAGGTGGATGGACCTAGAGTCTGTCATACAGAGTGAAGTAAGTCAGAAAGAGGAGGACAAATACCATATGCTAACACATATATATGGAATCTAAAAAAAAAAAAATGGTCATGAAGAACCTAGGGGCAAGACGGGAATAAAGACACAGACCTACGAGAGAATGGACTTGAGGCCATGGGGAGGGGGAAGGGTGAGCTGTGACAAAGCGAGAGAGTGGCATGGACATATATACACTACCAAACGTAAAATAGAAGCAGCCGCATAGCACAGGGAGATCAGCTCGGTGCTTTGTGACCACCTAGAGGGGTGGGATAGGGAGGGTGGGAGGGAGGGAGACGCAAGAGGGAAGAGATATGGGAACATATGTATATGTATAACTGATTCACTCTGTTATAAAGCAGAAACTAACACACCATTGTAAAGCAATTATACCCCAATAAAGATGTTAAAAAAATAAAAAATTTAAAAAAAAACTGATTTTACACATTCAAAAAAAAAAAAAGAAATGTTTAACAAAGACCTAGAAGAATTAAGGAACAAACACCTAGAAAAATTAAAGAACAAACAAACAGAGATGATCAATACAATAACTGAAATGAAAAATACACTAGAAGGAACCAAT
>NW_006779962.1:1430477-1443760 GCF_000442215.2 Lipotes vexillifer | reverse complement strand
GTCCCCTGCATCGGCAGGTGGACTCTCAACCACTGCGCCACCAGGGAAGCCCCGCCCTCCCTTTTGAGTCTGGACACTGCAGAGTCGCCGCTGGCCCCTTTGTCATGAGTCAGGGGTCCTGACCAGCAGGCCCCCGAGGGACCACGCAGAGGAGCCATCCGGCTAGTGAGCCACCGGCCCTGGGAGTGTGCCTCCCCTGGCCCAGCTCCACGTTAGCAATACTCTTGCTTCTGCCTGTTATTAGTAAGATGGTTGGTTTGGCCTGTAAGTGAATTGTACAGCTAACTAATGTGTCTGTAGCTCGGAATTATTTATTGCCCATGATTGCTCTGCCTGGGTTATCAATACATAATTCATATGGGGGAGATTTTTTTTTTTTTTTCTGAGCTCAGAGCCGGGAGGAACACGCAAGCCTGGAGTGAAGACCGTGTGTGAATGTCCCACGAAGGGTGGGCGGTGCATGGGCTGCGGCAGCAGGGCTGTATACTGCCCGGACTGGGTGGCGGCGCTTCCTGGGGAGCTGAGAGCCCTGGGCTTTGTCTCTTGGAAGAGAGACTCTGCATCCCCAGGGGTGATCCTGCTATCCCTCATCCTCCTGAGATTTTGGGGCTGGTGTCTCCATGAGCAGACAAACAAGGCCTGCCCAGCACTGTTTCTCAGCAGAAAGGAGAAATTGGAGTCAGACTCGGGAGGCACCACCAGCTCTCGGGGAGTGGTCAGGACAGGACCCGTGACCTCTGGGCCGCCCTTGCTCTGGAGAAGCTCTGCCTAAGGATGCTTTGTCGTGGAGGGACGGGCCCTATGGATCCCGGCAGGTCCCATGACTTGTGATTATGAAGTGATCACCGTGGGGAAAAATGCCCAAAGAGCAAATATGATAAGAAAAGAGGCTTTGAACAAAATCACTACCTGAGATCAAGCGAAATCAGTGTGGGAGGTTTTTCTCGGAGTGGGCGGTGTGTGGCTTCCCCACCATGATGAAGGTGCCAGGGCCCCTCAGCCACCTCGGGTCTGGCCCGTAGATACCACTTCTGTCCTTTGCGTTCATTCCTGTAAAATCTCAGAAGGACCGTGGCTGCCACAATAGCTCAGCAAAGATGTGAGCAGTAATATTAGGGATGAAAGGAGGCAATTCAAAGCTGTAGGATCGGGGCGAGTAGGGAACAGAGTGCACGGAATACTAAAACATCTGAGAAGCTCAGGGCCAGATGCAGATGTGTACTGGGAGAGGCCATGTCAAATTCCATCAAGACATCTTAATCTGAGCTTGTTTCTGTTTTGTAGGCTGGATGCGCCGGGCGTGGCAGGGGGGCAGGAAACGGGAGTAACCCTTTCAGAGAAGCTCTTTGTGTGCGTGCACGTGTGAGCATACGTGCACTGTGTGTGTGCACATGGGCCTGTGCGTGGTGTATGCAGGTGTGCATGTGTGTGTTGTGTGCATGTGTGTGCAAGTGTGCTTGTGTGCGCATGTGTATTGGAGCTCTGCCTGTGGTGTCTTGTGGTGGAGATGGGGCGGTGGTTAATTAAGATAACAGAAGACATCCATACATCTCCTGGACGTGTCCTAGGGCTCAGTCCCACGGGGACACCAAGGGGGCACCTGCCAGACTGTCAGCCTGGGTCGACCAGTTGTCTCTTCCATTCTCAGCGGACTTCAGCTTCCACAAAGGAGACACACGCAGGATAGGAATTCCAGTGGAGACGCAGAGACCGTCTAGACCCTGGCACAGGGGCTGCCCGTTGTGGGTGCCCAAGCCTTGGTGGGGGCCCCCTGGGTATCACAAGACCATTCCCTCCCCTTAGTCTAGAGCAGGGCTTCTCAGCCCCTGCATACTTGATGTTTGGGGTCGGATAACTCTGTCATGAGGGTTGCCCTGTGCTTTGCAGGGTGTCTGGAGCAGCCCTGTTTCCGCCCCCCCGGCCCCCCTGCTAGGGGTTGGGAGCACCCTCCCCTGGTCGTAGGACCCAAACTGCTCCAGACGTTGCCAAGTGTCCTCTCAGGCTGGAGTCAGCCCTGTTGGAACCCACTGGTCTAGACCTTCACCCCGTGCAGCCTCGTGCCACAGGCCCTGGGCTCTGTCGGGGTCTGTCTTTAATTGGATGGGGACACACAGACTACCGATGCCGGGGGTCCTTCGAGTCTGCGGGTGATCTGAGAGCCGGCGAGGCCCTCGGGGCTCAGGATGGGGGGAGGACAGGGTTGCCCCCTTCCTTGTCCAGGTGCTGGTGCTGTTTTCCCCTCCCCAGAGGCCAGTTTTTGCCTCGGTCCTACCTGTCCTTGGGGCAGATCAGCTAGTCTTGTCCTCTGACCCATCTTGAAGACCAGGGTCCCTGAGGTCCCTTTGTCTTCCCTCAGGTCCTCCACTGCTTTCTGCTTGGGTCCTTTGCTCCCCTGGTGAGGTTGCCCTTTTACGGGCTGGTGACCAAGGGGCCACATGGACAGCTGTCACCAGGATTTCTCCAGCCCAGTCACCCACCTTCTCCTATGGGATCCCGAGTCCTCTTGTCAGGCCCCCTCCAGTCACTTCCTGGAGGGGCCCTTGTGAGCCCACGGTGAGTCCTCCTGGACACCACACCCTGTCCTGGCCTCCTGCTCCAGGTTGTCTGCCTGTGCCCAGAAAGCCTGTCTTGCTTCCCAGATCCATGCCTCCAGTCTCATGGGCACAGAGCCGACCGCCTCTGGATGAAGCAAGGGCTTCTTTTCCCTGCAGGGCCGCCAGTGACCCACTGGCCAGGACCCCTGTTGGACGATACCCCCCATACCCAGGAAAATTCTGAGGTCAAGGGGAGGAAAGCTGGCTGCAATCAGCCCACTGGGGGAGGGGGACGAGTCCACATCTGGGCATTGCAGCCCCAGGTCAAAGTGGCTCAGGGCTGGACCCTGCGGTGGAAACGGTCTTATCTCACATGTCCTAACCAAGCTGATTTGAAATAGTGGAAGGAGACAAATCCCCAGCACACCCACGCAGGGTGGAAGGGTTCGGAGCGAGAGCCTCTGCCCTCCATCCAGGCTGGAGGTTCCTCGGGGTTCCTTGTGCCTCTGGTTGTGCAGTCCATCCTGGGCCTGCTTCCACTGGGACAAAGAGAGCCTGGCTCCTTTGGGGCACCTGAGAAACGCCCCCCAACCCCGCTGGTCCATCGGAACTCAGCGGGACTGCCCTCGTGGCCATAGCCTCCAGGCGGCAGGTGCCAGAGCCGCTGCACTAAGTGGGCAGCCCCGACCCTCCAGCTTTGGGGAAGCCCGGGCCACAAGCTAGGCAAGATGCTCACCCAGAGAAACGCAGGCTCCGAATGCTTGCACTTCCCCCCGGAGCGCAGTGGTGTTGAGCAAGGATGTCTGTAGTTAATTCAATAAATAAAAACAAACATTGCTTCGTGTGAAAAAGACCTAGTCCTTCCTGGCTGCCGAGCCCAGATTGAGGCTGTGCTGCCATCAGGGCACCAAGCGGGCTGTGCCCGTGGCTGCCAGCTGGAAAATGGCACCCGGTGCAATATTTATTTCTGGGGCGCAGCAGTTGGGCTCCTCAAATGACGAGGAGAGGACGAGAGAGCCAGTAAGGCCCTTGGATCGTAATGTTCCTATTAAGTCATCCGGGGATCCTGGACCTCAGTGTGTGCTAATGGGATCCCCCAGGGATCTGAAATAAGGAGAGGGTCCCCTTCAGCTCCCCCAGCGGGCGGGGGGCTCCAGCTCAGAGACGTCTTCTCCGGGGAAGGTTGACTTCAGGGCACCGTTCCGGGGATGCGGCCTCACCCGCTCGTGACTCAGGGTGCAAACGCCCCTGTCTGACCACTCAGCTCTGACCCCGGCTCAGAAAATTCCAGAGGGACGTGGAATTTCCTGGAGGAAATTCCTGGAGGACGTGTGCTGTGGTCGGGCCACATACAGAAGAACCATCAGCGGCACTTAAAACCCACTCGGAATTGGCGTGCTATCCCCCAAAGTCAGATCCATATTTCTTGAATTAGAGCGGAGCGCTGGTTATGCCGCATCTCCTTGCACGGTTATCATTGCTGGTGTTCAGTGGGCACCTCGCCAACTGTGTCTAATTAACCATCACAGGCATGCCGTGGACACGGGGCACTGAGCTGGGAGGCAGCATCTGGACCGTGAGGGCCGGCGGAGGGAGGAAGGACCCGGTCAGTGCTGAGGCCATGGAGACGGAGCCCCTGCCTGCAGAGAGGGCCTGAATCATTCACGTGCTGGCGCCACAGATAAGCACCTCTGATGGGAACCTTTGGGGGATGTCAGCGGTTTGGGGTGATCTGAAAGGGCCCCAGGCTTGGACCCCTTGGGCGGCTCTTTTGTCTCCTCTCTGTGCGGCTCTGAACAGCTGACCTCTCTGTTACAAACGCCATTTTGCAGCGTTGGGGAGACCACCACAGACCAGGCATGGGGCCAGTGCTGGAGAGCTAAAACGTGGAGTGAAATGTCAGGGCCTGCGTTCGTGGATGGCAGAGCCCGGCGGGGTGCAGCGGAAAAGGCTCCAGGCCAAGCCGGGATCTGGATCTCAGGTCACCCTCTACTGTGAGGCCGGGAGTACGGGTGTGACTTGTGGGACCTCGGCTGCTGTGTCCACAAAGTGGGTCCCTGAGGCTCCTGCGGCGACCTGGGCAGGGGAGTAGGCCCGTGACCGGCAGGCACAGGGAGCGGAGGCCGCCCGAAGGCATTGCAGATTCTGCAGCTTCCGAGGTCAAGGTCACCTTTGCCAGGGAAGCCTCTCCCAGACGTGCCTGCCCTGGCTGGGTGGAGTCAGGTTTTACAAGGAGCCACTGAAATCTTCACTCTCAGACTATTCTATTCTTGGTAAGCGGAAGCCTCGTGGATTGCATGGTGAACAGCCTGAGGGATGGATTCATCCTAGGGTTGTTCAGGCATCAAGTATTTATTAAGTTCTGACTGTATGCAAGCCGCTGTGCCACGGGTGGGGGTGGCCGAGAAGGACGCTGGGCTCCACATGCTCTGAAGAAGACGGGAGGCTGAGCTGGATGCTGCGCATCGTGATTCAAGGTGGGCAGTGCACCGGGCCTGGGTGGAGGGCAGAGCGAGCTCTGGGGAGGAAGGGAGGGCTCCAATCAGGAGAGGCTTCCAGGAGGAGGCAGCCTGGACGGCGGATGAGACTACGAGATGCACTAAGGGAGAAGGAAGGCATTCTGGAAGGAGGGGAGACCTGAGCTTCCCCACGTGGTGATGGGAATGTATGGGGTGTAGCTGGTTCCTGCTACTGCGCATGGCCGGACCCCTGCTCTGGCTGGACGGCCGTGAAGTCCTGAAGTGGGGGCTCTTCCCCAGCTTGTGCAGAATGTCCAGTGTCACCAGGAAATAGCCCCTGCTCCACGGCACCCCAGGAACTGCTGCCTCCCCAGGCCGGTCCCTCCTGTGGATCATGGGATTGGGAGGTGTGCACGCTTGTGCACATGGGTGTGTCTGCACACACGTGTGTGTGTGTGTGTGCTCGTGTGGGTTTCGGGAGAGCAGCTGCAGCTCCTGCCCCACATCTGCTTCACACCCTCACGGTCTGCTCACCGCAGCCACCTGGACTCTGGGACGGGAGGGGTGACAGGAGAAGCCCTCCGATGTTTGGCAAGTGTCGTCGAGCGGAACCAGGTGCCTCTTCCCTGCTGGTGACCTGGAGCGCCAGAGAAAGCTCCCACCAGCCCCAGCGTGACTCAGGGTGAGGCTTGTCTGCCAGGCCTCACGTCATATCTGGTCTGTAATTGATAGGTGAGACGTAGTCATTTAATACGTTAGCAGGCTTGTGAGTGTTTGAGAGCCAGAAAGGAGACACCTGCTTTCAGAACCCCATCCTCCCAGGTTCGCAGGGGACTTGATGGGATGGTTGGTCACAGCAGCGTGTAATCAGATGAGAACTTCCCTGAGCACCAAAGGCAGAGGCAGGCATGGGGGATTTAATGATGTTTAATGTTTAATCATCTTTTGTCAGTGTCTCTGCCGGTTAGTAACAAACACGCTGGTCCTCACCTGGTGTGATGGTGGATTTTATGTCAACGTCACGGGGCCCCAGGGGGCCCCAGATATCTGGTTAAACACTATCTTGGTGTGTCTGTGTGGCTCCTTACGAGGTAAACACTTGAGTCTGCGGACTGAATAAAGCAGGTGGCCCTCCCCAATGTGGGTGGGTCTCGTCCAGTCAGTTGACAGCCTGAATAGAACCAGAAGGACGACTCTTCCTTGACAAAGGGGGAGTTTCCTCCTGCCTGACCACCTGACTTGTGACAGCCGTCTTTTCCTGTCTTTGGGCTCCCACTGAAACCTCAGCCCTTCCTGGTCTCAGCTAGCCTTCCCCCGGAGTGGCACCACCAGCTCTCCTGGTGCCCAGCTCAGCTCGCTGGCTCCAATCTTGGGACTTCTCAGCTTTGATAACCACGTGAGCGATTCCTCATAGTAACCCGGTTTCTGTATACATGTATACACACGTCACTGGTCCTGTTTCTCTGGAGAACGCTGACTAAGACACATGTACCACTCTTCTCACACCTGGTGGTCAGCAGCGAGCAGCTTAGCAGCCTGCCACTGGCCAGCTCCCACGTCTGTGCATCAGTTCTGTGCCCAGTGGGGCTGAGGACCCAGCAGAAAACAGTCAGACATGCCCCCTTGGGTTGCAGGCAGCTCTGCTGGAGGTGGGTAATGACTGGGCAGGTCATGAGCACGAGAGGTGGTCTCCAGGGGGAGTGCAGGGTCCACATGGGGCCAGGGGAGGGGAGGGAAGAGGGGCTGCAGGGACGCGCGGGTCCAAGCTGGGGAGGCTGGCCCGAGTGCGGATGGTGTGAGCAATGGGCTGCGGCTGCTGACTGGGGCTGGGCATCCCAGGATGACAGCAATCATGGAGCTGGCTCCTCTCGGGCACCTCACGGTGCTTCGTGGCCCCTCCTGGCTCTACAGCAAGGGAAACAAGTGTCCGTTCCTGACCCACAGCCAGCCAGTTGGGGAGGGGCTGCTGTAACAAATTGTACCCGAGTTGGTGGCATGAGAGCACAGAAGTGTGCTCCCCAGTTCTCGATGGCGGAAGATGGAGGCATTGCTGGGCCGGGCAGGGGAGGACCTGTCCTGGCCTCTCCAGCTCCCAGTGGCCCCAAGTGCTCCTTGGCTCGGGGCCACATCACTCAGTGGTGGAGAGCTGCATCTATGCTCTTCCCTGTGGGAAGGGTGCATGTGACGGCACCCCTGTCCTGCCCATCCTGCAGTGGGACTCCTGTGTTATTCCTTCCCACCTGGCAGATGGGGGTAGGGCTTTTCCCCTCCTCCAGCCACTTGTGCCCTTGGTCCCCCACTTCTTGGACCATGATGATGTACTGACGTGTGTCCGGCTTGCTGTCCCCCCGGGGCTGTGTGCAGGCTGCGTGGCCCTTTGTCCCAGGCTGCCCCATCCCTCGGGGTCTCCATGGAGGACAGTGGCTGCCTCGCCGGGTGCCCCTGAGGGAGGAAACCTTTGCCCGTGACCTGCGTGGCTGTCCCTTGGTGGGAGTGGGTGCCCCAGAAGCTTCACTGGGGGCTCAGGGTGCCCCGAGGAGGGAGCAGCCTCTCCCACGGGCAGCAGTGCTGGAGCAGAGCCTGGAGATGCTGGAGCAGAGCCTGGAGAGAGACTCTGCTGCTTCCACGCGGCATCCCTCTGTCATCAGCTGCTCTGGAGGCTTGGAACTTGCTGGAACACAGGCAGCAAGTCCCCAGGGGCAGCATGTGGCTCTGTGGGCTCCTTCCGAGGGCCTTTGACATCTTCTTTGTCTTGGGCACCCCCGATTCTCCTTCTGAGTCAGCCCCATGCCGAGTGGACTGAGCGGGTGAGAGGCCCCTGCTGCGGGGCTTAAGCCCAGGTAAGGCCCATGGGTGCAGCAGCCCAGGGACATTAGATCACCGCAAGGGGTAATTCAATCCGGGAAACACACTCCTCACGCTTTGCAGCTTCATGGATGACTGATCGAACAAGGGGTTTTCTCTGGTGTTTTCAAGAAGGAGGGCTGGTTTCGGCTGGAAGGTTCCCGGATGACCTGCAGGTCACATAAATGATTCTGCTCTCCGTGCCCTTCTGGGGGCCGAGGGTGCACCCCACAGAGAGACATGCAGAGGCACAGACACACACAGACACATCCACAGTCACACACCAGCTCCGAGAGACTCCACGGTGGGGGCCAGGATGCCTCGGCCCCTCGCCTGACTGCTTGTCTGCGAATTCTTTCTTTTCTTCTCCTGATTCAGCTCTTCATCTTGGGATCACTGGGATTCATGTGTAAGAATAACACAGAGAGACCTGTCCCCTCCACCGGGTTTTCCCAAGGGTAACGTCCGCCAGCCACCATCTCACCGGACGGTGACGCAGAACCTTCCGTAGCCTCTGGGGTCCCCCCACCCGGTCCTTCTGTGCCCACAGAGCCTCCCTGATGGCCCCGTCCCCTACCCCTACCCCCAGCAGCCACCAGCCTGTTCTCCATCTCTGCGACTGTGCTACCCGGAACACTGCCTGAAATGGCCAGCCTCCGGGGACTGGCTTTTCTCACTCAGCACATTCTCTGGAAATTCATCCGAATTGTTTATGGGTCAATAGTTGGATCCTTTGGATTGCTGAGTAGGTCCCATGGTCTGGAATAACTGCCAGTTTTTGGTGATTACAGGTAAAGATGCTGTCAACGTGTATACAGGTTTTCTGTGCGAACATACATTTTCGTTTCTCTGAGATAAATGCCCAGGGATGCGATCTCTGGACCACCTTGTAGTCGCAGGTTTAGTTTTGAAAGAGACCGCCAAACCGTTTTTCAGAGCAGCTGCACCTTTTCCCCCCTCCCACCAGCGATGACCGAGTGACCCAGCGTCTCCACATCTCTGCCACTGTTTCTCATCTCAGCTGATTTGATAGGACCGTGCATGCGCCTCTCTGAGCCTCAGTTTCCTTGACTGTGAAATGGTGCCATGACTCACTCGCAGGGCTTTTTGTGAAAGACACTGGGCAGTGCACCTGAGGGAGGTTGATGCTTTGTAAAAACACTTGTAGATAAGGGCTTATTATTTTTTATCACAGGAATAAACAAGCTAGAAGCTTGGAAACACAGATTTTCTAACTTCATTTTCTCCTTCCTTATGGGTCACGTGACCCCATCTCACGACATAAGCCGGGGTGCTCTCCAGCGACTCCTGGAGAGTTGCTTTATTTTGGGCTGAAGCGCATCGCGCCACGCTCCCCTTGGAAGCTCTCCCCAGTCTCTTGGGGAAGGTGAGGCAGGTGCCCGAGCCCGTCTCTACAGGGGAAGAAACAGGCCCGGAGAGGGGAAGGGGTGAGGTTGGCCAGGTTGCCTCCTCCGCCCGTTCCTACTCTCCTGACCTGGAGAAACAGAGGCCAGGGAAAGGCGGGTCTGGGCTCAGCCTGCGAGCAGCGAGGTCCTGGGAGTTGTCACCATAACCTGGGACATGGGCCCCTTCTCTGCCCATTTTACAGATGGCAAAACTGAGGCCTGGGCACCCGTAAGGGGAAGAGCGAGATCCAGTCGCAGGTCTTTCTGACCCAAATCTCTCTCTCTTCCCTCCTCTGTTACAGAGCTTGGGGTTCGGAGACTGAACATGCACATGGAGGTTGGGAAGGGCTCCCCAAGGAGGTGTTATTTGAACAGCGATGGGAGTGTCAGGGAGACACAGATCGGGGTGGATGGGGGGAGCCTCCCGGGCACAGAGGATAGCGAGAGTGGAGCCTCTGATTGTGTCGGGCGCCCAGCTGTGGCCTGCGAATCACAAGAGGGAAGCTCGGCGTGGCCGGTCCATGAAGGTGGCTGGGGCTGGGGTGGGAGGGGCAGCAGGGGGAGGAGTGCGTGGATCCGGGCTGTGTTTTGGAGGTGGTGGGACTCCTGATGGCTGGGATTGGGGTGCTGTGAGAAAAGGAGGAACGGAGGCTGGCTCCTGATTCTCAGCTATGCAGCTGGGTGGACGGAGGGGCCATTTACCGAGGTGGGGAAAAGCAGGAGCAAGTGATGGGGAGGCAGTTAGGGGTCCTGTTCACTACATGGAACTTGTGGTGCCTATTATTCATCAGGCCGAACCTTCCACCTGTGGGAACTGGACATTACGAGGCTGGATGGAGGGGGACGTCAGGGCTGGAGAGGCCTTGTGTACGGGTGGCACTTAACGCAGAGGGCCTGGATGAGGTCACCTGGGGGAGCGTGTGGGTGAAGGAGAGAAGGGACCTGGTGCCCTGGGCAGATAGGGCAGGACTGACTGGGGCGGCAAGGAGGACAGAAGTCTGCAGTCAACAGTCACAGGGGCGTGGGCTTCCAGATGGAGGCGTGGGGTCCAGGGAAGAGCAGCGGATGCTGCTGGAGCCCTTGGCCACCCACGAGTCACATGCTCCCTGCTTCCCACCTCGACTTCCTGCCCACGTTTCTGCTCTCTCTGCCTCTGGTGCCCCAGGAGCCAGCCTGGCCCGTAACTGGGCAGCGCAGAGAGCCTAGGGTTTAAAGCTGGGCACCGCTCCAGGCGGGAGAGATGGGGGTGGGCTGAGAGATGCTCAGCTCTGCTGTCCCTCCATGGGACATGTTAGAGGGAAAGTTCTGCACGGTTCTGTGGAGGGTCCAGGCAGGACTGAGCCCAGGGGCTAATAGCAGTAACGGGCTCATCTCACTTGGATGGGTCCCTGCACTTTGAACTCTGCCGTCTCCGTGTGAAATATAATAAAGATTCCCTTGCAGCTGGGGTACAGGTGTGTCCCAGTTTCCACCTTTCAGATGCTCCTGTGTCAGTCCTGGGTACAGAAGGGAGCGATTTAAGGTTGTGAGCGCGCACGGGGAGACTGCCCCGCCGTCCCACCTGGCGGCAGGTGGAGGCTGCAGGTGCTAGAAGAGTCCTGCAGGGCAGGCGGGTGCACCTCCCGGCTGCGGTGGACGTTTCCCACTGGGAGACGTCCCAGAAAGGGCGGGAGCCACCCGGCATCCTCTAAGAACCCCCTTTCTCTCACATTAGCTAGAGTAGATTCAGCTGCTCTGGATTGGTGGTACTGACCAGTACGGCAATAACCACCCAAAGCGGGAACCGGTAGCCTGACCTGGCAGGACTGAGGGCTGCGAGGACACAGCTGCTGCTGGAAGACAGGATATTCATCTGTGGACGGTGGTGGCCACATGGAAACCGAAGTGACCCCCCCTGGGGCCTGGCATTCAGCACCTTCCGAAGAGAAGGCACATGGTAGAGGGGCTGAGTGGGGGCCGAGGGGGACCCCTGCTGCGTGTGGTTGCCTGACATCTTTCAATGAGCTGGTCCCTCTGTGCCGAGAGCCCCTCCTTCCCGAGGTGAGACCCCAGAGCTGCTCTTTCCAGACTCCCTTGCAGCTCAGGTGTGGCCAACGTGACCTGGCTTGGCCAATCAGAGGCATGTATAAAAGTGCAGCGTGGCAGGAGGCAAGGAGGCCTTGGTGGGCAGGGGAGCTCCTTCTGGCCAGTGTGCTGGTGGCCGTGGCTTCGGTGTTTCTGGGGGTGGCTTTGGTGGAGCTCTGACACCTGTTCCTGGCCTGACTGGTGAGAAGCCTTGGGGGACCGTGGCAGTGGGGTTTTTGCCAGACCAGCCGTGGCGTGTGTGGATGTGGCTCCAGCTGCGTGTTCCCCACGGCAGCATCCACGCCCGGTCCTCTGGCCTCGCAGGGCTGCCGGGAGCTTTCCGATCTCCTTGAATCAACCCCTCCGTGCCAACACCAGCCTGCGAGGACTCTGTCCCGTCCCTGAGGACTGGGTCCCATGTAGCTTTTCTCATAACTGTGTCCCGAGAATCCCCGACTGCCTGGCTAGGAGGTGGGGTGCTGTGCGGGGCTGTTGGTTTCCTCTGGAAGGCTGGCAGCTCGCTCCCACCGGTGGATCTGCCTCTGGGGCTGGGCAGGCCCGTCCTTCGGTGGCGTGAGTTGCTGCCGGACACACCTCAGGCTGGGTTTCGGCGAGGCGGGGGGTGTTTGTGGTCGGGGGCGGGGCGGAGACAGGGCCAAGGACTGTCCCCGTGAAATCCCAGCATGAGTCCAGCTTGTCTCCGCAAAGCGGACAGGCCATCCCAGCCCTCCCAGCAATTAGGTCTCAGGGAGCCCTCAGTGGCCCTGTGTCCATGGGCATGGGGGCGGGGGAAGCGTGGTGGGTTTCTGAAGGCGTCTGTGGACCCGTGTTGCCGTGTCTGCAGGGAAGACAGGCCTGGCCGAGCAGCTGACAGCCCACAGGGTGCCCCTTCTTTGATCAGCGGGGCTGTAGGCCTGTAGGGCTCCCCCGGCCCGACCTCGTCAAGACCCCACCGGGCCTGCCGGGCACCGATGGATCAAAGATGGATCAAACAGCTCCTCCCCTCACCGCGGCCAGATGGTCGGGCCCAGGAACAAAGGGCCGGCTCTGCCAGGAACAGACCCAGCAGCAGAAGAGGCCTATCTCCAGATCCCCCCGGGGCCCCACCGATGTTTCCTGGACTTTGAAACAAGCCTTCTGGAGTTTTCCATTTAAACGGGCACCAAGGGTGAAACAGCCTCTTCTGTCTCACTGAGGCTGGAGCCCCCGCCACGGGGGTCTTAGGTTTCAGGAAGGAGTGTGTGTGGACAACACGTGCATGTGCGTGTGTGTGTCACGAGCACATAGGTGTGTATGGGCACGTATGTCACACGTGGGCAGGCACACATGTTGCAGTGAGTACATCTGGGGGGCTCCGTGTGCAGCTGTGTGCGTGCATGTCCACGCCTGTGCGTGCTGTCTGCGCGTGTGTGTGCGCTCGCCCTGGGGAGCAGCTGTGACTCGCACGTCACGAGAGGGTGGTCACCAGGACCCGCACGTGGAGGCCGGTCCCGTGCTGACTCAGCCCAGGATCGTGCAGCTGAGGGACACAGGCGGGCCAAATGCAGCCACCTGGGTGTTTTGAGTTGACAGGGCTATTTGCTCGGTGGGAGAACAGGCTCGTTTCCTGTAAAAGGGGCCTATCTGAGGATGAGGTGGGACCGGCCTGCCGTCTGTGAGGCCCACACTTGCCGTGACAGCTGGCCGCGCTCTCCAAGGCTCATGTCCTTGACGTTGGTACAGTCGTCCCCTCCAGAAAAGCCGGTCTCTGCAGAGGGCCTGGTGGTGGCCACGGCCGCAGGCAGGGGCAGGACGCAGCGGAGGTGTCATTGCAGGGAGCGTGTCCCGAACGGGGATTGGCACCTTCGTGGACGGCATCAAGGTCCAGGCTCTGGGGCCGCTGCTCATGGTCACGTGACCTGGGGGAAGGCTTGCGCCTCCCTGTGCCTCAGTTTCTGCATCTGCAGAGTGGGGGTAATAACACCCGCCCCCCCCCC
>NW_006779962.1:1426834-1430405 GCF_000442215.2 Lipotes vexillifer | reverse complement strand
CCCCCCCCCCCCTTGGGCTGCAGTGGAGACAGAGGGCGAATGCCTGCAGGACGCTGGGGGTGCTCCCTGTGGGGGACTCAGGAAGTCTCAACAGTGATTTTTATCCCTTGTCTCTGACGTAGCGACGCTGCCACGCACTTTGCTCCTGGCAGGGTCCTGTCGGCTCTTGGGCAGCAAGGACCACGGTGCTGGATGCCAGGACGCAGGCCTGCAGGTGCTGAGGCCGTGGGTGGTGCATCTCTCAGAAGCTTTGCTTCTTCTGTGTGGATGGAGGGAGTGGGTGTGGGTCACTTTAGAAATTTCCCGGGGAGATGCATGGGGTGGGGGGGAGGTCAGGACCTCGCCCCGAGGAAGTGGGCGACTCTGTCCTACGTCACAGAGCTACGTTCCAGTTGACTCCAGCCCTGAGATGCTCACAGAGCAACTGTCCACCACCCTGACTGTACTGGTGCCCCCTGGTCATCCCTACCTGGAGGCTGAGGGAACAACAGGGGCTCTGGGAAGTGAGATCCACGGACAAAAGGACACCTTTGTCCCCCGCGGCGCTGGCCGCCCATCCCCCACCAGCCCCTGTTCGTGGCCCCTCCAGTCCCAGGTTGGAGGTCATGCACATAAACTCCATCCTCAGATGTGTGTGGGGCTTCGTTTCCCATCTTAGTCTTCCCGCCAGGGTTCGCAGCCCCATGACCCGGGCTTTGCTGCCCGACGCGGCCCCGCAGGACAGGAATCACGCGTGGCGGTTTGTGCGGAGGGAGAGCACAGAGGCCAGGCTCTTCCAGGAAGTCTGTAGTGCTAATGAGTGGCTGTGTACATCCCAAGTCCTGGGGTTAATTTTCAAACAGCCAGGTCAGAAAGATGACTAAAAGCCCGGTTCGATAACTTTCCAGGACGCCAACCCTGAATGGAGCCACGGAGAGGTTGAAAGGAGGCAGGACAATTGATCTGCTCGTGTTTACTTTCACACGGTCTGCGGTTTGGGGACAGCCTTTGATGAGCTGTCATTCCTCCATCTTTTTATTCTCTCCCACCCTTCCTTCCTCCTCGTCTGACTCCCTGGGAAGTTAATTTTGGAATTTCAGGATGCGTGAGCCCAGCAAAGATGTCCTTTGTGTCAACGTTGACCCGGCACCCGGGGACCTGATCCAGTGCAGCCCGTCTGGGTCCCCGCTGGAGGCACGGGGCCAGGAGGCTGCCACCCAGGAGCCAGGACTCCACTGGCCTGTTCGGCGGTCACGGGCGATGCTGGCCAGGACCCTGGGCCGGAGGCTGGTGCGTCTATATATAAACAGCGGTCTTGCCCACACTCCCGGCCCCGGGAGCTCCCATAGAGCTGGTGGCAGGCCCTGGGGGTCCAGCCTCCAAGGCTCCCCCAAGAAACCCAGTCCAGCAGGCAGCAGACACTCCGGAATACCTGAGCTCTTCACCGGAACTTGCGCCCACCGGGCGGGGAGCACGCGGCACTCACAGCCTGCTGGAGCCCCTTGCCTTCCTGCAGTCCACTCCCTTGCAGACTGGGTGCTCTCCATATCCAGGACTCCTTAAAATCAAACAAATGAGCCAACTTCTCCCGGGTCCCGATCCCTGATCTCCATCCTCGTTAATATTCCTTCTGTTCTGCTAAGTCTGTTTCCAAAAAAGGAGAAACACACCAAAATGACACAAATAGGTCTGCCAGGCAAGAAGCCTCCTTGAGGGTGGGAGGCAGGGGGAGGAAGACCTGGCAGGCGGGCAGCTGGAGCCTCCGTAGGGGACGAAGCGGGCGGGGCAAGGGCACAGGGGGGAGCCATTGTTGGGAGAGGGGGTCACTGGGAGCTCCCAGGTGTGGGGACACTCAGCCCTGGGAGCTGCATCTCCACCTCCGTGGGTCTGCCGCCCATCCTGGCCTCCGCATCTGTTCAGGCAGGGAGCGAGGTGAGGAGCAGAGGAAGGGGGAGAAGGGAAGCTCGCTGCCTGCCCATCCGGGCCCCCCGGCCTCTCCAGAGGAGCCCCCCAAGATCTAGGCGCCCGTGTCCGCACCTGGAGCAGATCCAGTCCATTCAGTTGGGCCCTGCCCTCGGTGGCCATCCCGGACCTGCCCACCCGCGAGGACCCGGCCACAGCCTCACCACCTGTCGCTCTGATTCTCCACGCGACGCCCCCTTCAGCGTCCTCTCTTCCAGATGGCCACTCGATTTGTTCTCCACGAAAGCAGGCCGTTTTCGAACATATATCCCAGCCCTGTCTGGGCTGTCACTGCAGCTTGCAATGATCTCACCCGAGGCGTGTTTATTTATCTGCTTATTTATATACCCGGGAAGATGAAGCGGCAGCCGGGGGATGTCTCAGCTCCTTCTGGCTGCTGACACAGAGCTGCCAGGACAGATGCTCAGCCCGCCAGCTGCAGACGCAGCGAGGCCCGGCTCTGCCACCAGCTTGCCGGGCACCGGGACCAGCCCCCGCCCTCTTCCCCCAGTGTTCAGTTTCCCCTGATGTAAGTCGAGGGGGTGGGGGCTGGTCCTGACTCTGACAGTTCCCAGCACTGCAGGGGTTCCAGGCATGAGCCTGTGTGGGCTCTCAGTAGGGTCCTCCCAAATGTGTGTCCATTCAGAAGCTCTGAAAGTGACCTGATTGGGCAGCAGGGTCTTTGCAGATGTAATTAGTTAAGGATCTCGAGATGAGATGAGATCACCCTGGATTTAGCTTGGGCCCCACACCCAACAACTGGTGTCCTTACAGGAGAGGTGAGACTCACAGGGCCACAAAGAAGAGGGTCATGTGAGGACGAGCAGAGACTGGGGTGATGCAGCCACAAGCCAGGGACTCCTGGAGCTGGAGGAAGCAGGAAGGACCCCCCTCAGCAGCCTCCAGAGGGAGCACAGCCCTGAGACCCCTGGGTCTTGGACTTATCATTTTAGTCCTGCCAGAGGCATGGCAGCCCTTCGTGGGCACCACTGGGGCCCTAGCTGGGGCTCCCCCGGGGGTCCCAGGAGAGGCAGCCACCCAGTTCCTGTAATGCCCGTGACTCAGGGTGACTCTCCCGTGGAGCAGGGGCCAAGCTCGAGAACTGGGGGGTCGAGTCCAAGCTCCTGCACTTGCTGGTGAGGCGACATCAACAGGCTTCCCGCCTCTCTGAGCCTCGGTTAGTTCATCTGTGAAATGGGACCAGTGACCAGTGACCACCACCGTGAGGCCGCCCTGTGCTTTGGGGCAGTGATGCAGGGGATGAGTCGTCCGCAGCTGAGGGTCTCTGAGCCTGGTGTGCGGGCTGTTCTCAGGGCCTCAGAGACAACCCTCAGCTCTCACCCCACCTGGTGAGGAAGGGTGTGGTTTGCAGGTGATGAGACAGTGGCCGCAGCCGTCCTCGCCGCCGGCCTCGGGGCAGCGATGGCCGTGCTCCAGAGGTGCTCCGGAAGGTGGCTCGGTGCGGGTTTCGGCTGGCCAGGGGTGGCCTGGTGATTAATATTGCATCACTCATTAATATTGGTGATGTCGAACAGGCTGTGTCTCATTCTCACGAGCTCCCAAGTGTCACCCTGCCACTCAGATTAAGAAGCTGGGCCGTTTGCTATGACACACAGGGCTGTGGGCGGTG
>NW_006779962.1:1417066-1425982 GCF_000442215.2 Lipotes vexillifer | reverse complement strand
GGGGGGGGGGGGGGGGGCGTCCAGTCTCCGATCCGTGTGGCCCAAAGCTGCAGCCGTCACCTGGACACCGTCCTGCCCCAAAGGTGCCGTCATAGTGACTGCCTGGCATCCCACACTCAGGCCCAGGAGAGACGCTTCTCATTTCAGAGGCGCAGGAGCCCTTCGCGGGCAGCGGGTGCCTGGACCGGTCCACGTGCTCTCAGACTCTCTGAAGCTCCAGGTGAGCCATCCATCACCCACCTTGCCTGCCTGGGGGACCACAGAGCCGGGCGTTATGGCCGCCTGCCAGCTTCGAGGCTCTCAGCCAGGCAGAGAAAAGCAGGGTCCAAATCACCAGCCTGTGCACAAAAAGCCTGGAATCAAGGAGAAGCTTTTCGAAAAGCTAGTAAGTCTCTGAAACCAGAGAGGTGTTTCCCCTAAGTTCTAGCCTATGAGAAAGGAGGGGACCCATGGGCTGTATTCTAGCAACTTCGTCCACCCCAGAGGGGAAAAAGCCCAACACCAAACAAGAAAACCCCACACTGCTGGTTACTGGCAAGTCCTGGTGGGGCAGATGTGCGGGAGCTGGGCCTCCTGAGCACAGAGCTGCTGGATGTTCACGAAGCTGGGCTGTGCATGACCCAGGGGTGGGTAGCAGAGGTCACCTGGCTTGGAGTCAGTCCCGGATCCCACACTGGAGAGGGGCCCCGAGATGCGTTCCCCAGGAAGTCAATGTGGGGCTAGTGCCGGGTCCACAGGGTCACCTACCAGAGATGGCACACGGATGCTCATTCCAGAGCATGGCTGGAGTAAGTCACCTGGGAAGACTCACTGGCTGCCTTGGGATGGAGGGAGAACCCATCACGAGAGGCTGGGGGTTGCTGGGCTGGCCTGGGATGGAGCTGCCTCCCTCGGCTGCCCTGGGTCATCCTCCTGGCTGGTACGTTGAGATGCTGACCATGAGACATGTGCCGGGGTCCCTGCAAAGTCCCAGGGCTCATCCCCCAGGAGATTTATGTATGTATGTATGTGGACCATCTTCCTGACAACAGCTAAAACATCACCACTGTCACCGGAGCTCCCCCGGCTGCCCAGCTTGGCCCCTTGTTTCACCGTCTCAGCCTTCCCCCGACAACAGTTACTTCCCCCCGGAAGAAATGGAAGCTCAGAGAGGACAGGAGAGGAGCTTAGGGTCATTTGCTGTTGTCCACACGCCCTCACACTCCCCATACCACTGCCCCCTTTGGACAGCAGAGGGAGAAGGGTCCCAGCAGGCAGGACGGCGCAGGGGTGACAGCAGGGGCCGCAGGAGTCCAGGGGGACAGGGGCAATAGGGCACATGGGAGCAGGGGTGGGGGAAAGGGGAGATGCCCTGGGACACACACGGAGCCCGGAGCAGTCAATGTGGAAGGAAGGAAAGAAGGGAGGGCGCAAGTTCGCTTTCCGCAGAGAGTGACAGGCTATTTGCTCGATGGGAAAGAGAATGAGATTAGATTTGTCCTTGAGAATCCTCCCACCTGCCGGGATGATCTGTCGCAGCTGGCTCACACTTCAGGAGCAGGGCCTGAAGGATGCCCCGGGGCATCGTTCCCTGTTGGGAAGACAGGGTGTTCCTTGCTCCCCAGCCCACGAGGGGTTCCGGTTCTGCAGGCCGATCTGCTGTGACTAACATAGCTGCTGTGTTCCTGGCTGCGTGGTCTCCTGATTTCCGAGGGAATCGCAACCTGCCACGGGAAGAACCATCTGGGGCTGAGAGGTCTTCCCTCCGCCTTCCCTCCTGACGGAGGTGTGGGCTGTGCGACCTGGTGGCAGGCTTGGTTCACCTTCACCGGAGCATCTGAACGCCTGGATACAGAGGGGCTGTCCTGGAGACAGGAGTCCCTTTTGGAGGGTGAAACAATGCAGAGTCAGCTCCGATTTGTCAGGCTTCCAAACGAACTGGCCCGGAATGCCATCACGCTGGATGTTCACAAAGCACACTCTTCCTGCCAGAGTTAAATGGGCGCCTCCCGTGTGCGAGGCTCTCCCCAGCACGGGAGTGACCGCCCTGCCGTAGCAGGGGGGACGCAGAGGTGAAGGAGCTGGTCCACCATCACATGTTAGGCAAAGAAGGGCCCATCTGGAGCCCAGGCCCTTGAATTGTGGTGTCCGCTCCTTCCCCTACGCTGATGGAGCTTCGGAAGGGGTGACCTTGCACATCCCTGGGGCTGTGCAATAAAAGGGAGGACCCAGCAAACCCTGGATAAGGAGGATCAAACGGAAGCCCCAGAGGCTTTAAAATGGATGTCAGAGGCGTGGCCGTGGGTGGGTTTCTTTCATGTACTTTTTTATGTCTCACGAACGTACCATCAGTTCTCCAAGCAGCCAAGCCTCTGTGAGGATCAAACCTGGAAACAGGACGGGGCAGGAGGGAGTGGCTTCCAGCAGAGAGTGAGGGTCTGGGAGGCTTGCGCAGGATGCCAGCCAGCGCGCCCCTTGTGGATGGGGGGGTTTGCTCAGCAGGGAGGCGGCTCTGGCAGCCTGAGACCGGCTTTATATTTAGGTAGGGTAGGTGGCCGCCTACTCTGTGTGATATCACAGGCTCTGGGGGCCTCTTCCAAACCCCAAAATACCTTCTCCACCTGCTTCCTGGTGCCGGCAGTCTCTCTGATTGGAGGACAGCTCTCCGTCCCTGACTTGGAAAAGAAGCTAGCTGGCTTCTCCGTGTCAGAGCCGACACCGATTTAAGCCAGCTCTCTATCGAGGAGCAGGTGTGCAGAGACTCTCAGCACTCAGGCCTTGCCCAGGAAGGCCCTGCAGAATCCCTTCTGCAGCCTCTGGGTCTCCTGGAGACCCACTGGGCACAAAAGGCAGTTGCTTCTGAACGTATACTCAGCCCTGCCCCGAGCCAGGCTCTCTGCGAAGTGCTAGGGATGCCACAGGCAAGCTCCATACACCCCTGTTCAGAAGGATGTTGCTGTCCAGCAGGAGAGGCAGATGAAACTGACAGCCTCACACATTAAACCATCTTACATTGCAGCACACACACACACACACACACACACACACACACACACACACACAGAGAGAGAGAGAGAGAGAGAGAGAGGGGGACTGGTTAATAAGAGAAGGGCATGTTAGCTGTGGTTTTGCAGACGAATAGGAGTTCTCTAGGCAATGAGTGGGGGAAGAGGTCTCCATGCAGGGGGAACAGCATGCGAGGACATGTCAGAGAATCAGATCTGTCTTTGAGTTTTCAAAGGCTTAGTCTAAGATATAGTCATCCATCTTTGTGAACATGTTTGACTTTCTGTGGGCTAGATTCCTAGAAATGAATTTGTGCAATCAAAGGATATGCTCCTTTACGATTTTGTTAGCATTGCAAAATCACCCAATAAACAGACTTTACAGATTTACACAAATTACACGGGTGCTCTGACCGTGGTTCCTTCCCCACACTGGAGCCAGTACTGGATATTTTCACTATTTTACATTTTTGTTAATTTAGAGACAAAAATAGTATCTTATTACTCTAATTTGAATTCTTCAAATGATGCTAATTGCGTTTTCCCCCCTCTGAGTTGCCTGTTTACAATTTTTGCTTATTTTTCTATTGGGTTTGTCGTAATTTTCTTATTTACTTGTAAGGATTCTTCATATCTTCTAAATAGTAATCCCTTGTTTATTTCAGGGGTTGTAAATATTTTCTTCCAGTCTGTTACCTGTCTGCTGAATTTTTAAAATAGTGTCTTTGGTGGAATGGAAGATATAAAAAAGCTTTAAGAGTAAAATATGCCAATCATTTTCTTTATGGCTTCCAGGTTTCATGTTTTACTTTACACACTTTCCTTTCCCAAAGAATATAACAATGTTCTTCTCTATTTTCTTCTGAAACTTTTATAGTCTATTAAATGTTTGCATCCTTAATTCTTCTGAAATTTTGGTGAATGCTATGAGGTATGGATCTAATTTTTTTCTTCATGTAAGTAGCTAATTATGCCAATGCCATTTGGTGAAAAGATTATCCTTTCCCCATTGTATTTACTGCATCTTTTTCTGAAATCAATGACCGTACCTATGTTTGGGTCTATGTCTGGAATTTCTCTTCTGTTTCATTAATCTATATGTCTCTTTTTGTCCCGATTATTATAATTAAATAATAAGTCTTAAAGCCAGGCCACAGAAGTCTGCTATCTTTGATCTTTTTTTAAAAAAAAATGTTTTGACTATTCCAGGTCCTTTGTTCTTCCATATAAATTTTAGAATATGCTTCTCAGTTTCTGTGAAAGAAAACCTATTGGGATTTGGATCGGGATTGTGCTGAATCTATAGATCACTTTGGGGAAAATTGATATTTTAACAGTATAGGATCTTCCAATTCATAACCGTGGGCTCTCTGTCTCTCCATTTATTTAGGATTTCTTTAAGCTCTTTCAGCAGCATTTTATTATTTTCAGTATACAGGTCTTGAACATATTTTGTTTGATTTGTCTCCAAATATTTTGTCAATGCTCTTTTCCACAGTATTTAAAAAGAAATGTTAATTTCTGATTGATTGTTGCTGGCATATAGAAATAAAATAGATTGTATTTCCTCCTGTCCTGTGAAATCAATAAACTGACTTATTAGATCTGGTAGCTTTCTGTCTATTGCGTTGGACTTTCTACTTAGACAATCTTGTCCTCTTTGAATAGACACCACTTAACTGTTTCCTTTCCAATCTGTGCGCATTTTACTGCTCGTTCCTGCCTTGCTTCTCTGACCATGACCTTCACTACAATGTGGGGCAGAAGTGATGAGAGGGGACATTCTTGCTTCATTCCCAATCTTAGGGCACAAGCATCCAGCCTTTCACTGTTCAGTATGATTTCAGCTGTAGATTTCTTGCAGATGCCCTTTATCAGGTTAAGAAAATTCCCTTCCATTCTCAGTCGGCTGAGAATTTTAATCATGAGTGGATGCTTGATTTTGTCAAATGATTTTTCTTTATCTGTCTATGTGTCTATGTATGTATCTATTTACCTACCTATGTATGTATCTATGTTAATGTAGTAAACTGCAGTGATTGGTTAGCAAATGTTAAACCGACTCTGTGTTCCTGAGATATAACCTACCCGGTTATGGTGTGCTGTCCTTTTTATACACCGTGGGTTTCAGTGTGCTCCTATGTGTTGAAGATTTGTGTGACTATGCTTGTAAAGCCAATTGGGCTGTCAATTTTTTCTTGTAATGTCTTGTAAAGTCCCGGCCTGGCTTTGGAATCAGGGTGATGCTGGCTTCACAGAATGAGCTGGGAAGTCCTCCCTCCCTTTCTCCTTCCTGGATGAGTTAGTGTGGGGTGCGTGTTCCAGTAGAATTCACCAATGAAGCCATCGGGTGAACCCTGACCCACAGCTGAGGTTACATCTTTTGAGCCCTTTCCCCTGTGCCCTGAGTGTCCGGAGGCTGGGCCCCAGGTGGGGCACGTGTAGGGCCCCCTACATTGCTTTGTTTCTCTCTTGGACCACGTTTTGGGCTGCTGGCTGGGCATTGTCTGAAAACCATTGTTTCATGTATTTTTCCTGGCTGTTCTAGTGGCCTGAGGCAGGAGGATAAACCAGCCCCTGTCATTCTATCCTGGCTTGGAGACAAAGACAGTTGAGATTTATTCTTTCAAAATAAGTTTTTCTCTAATGGAATTGGGGCGGGGAGGGGAATAAATTCATTTGTTCAGTACATCATCTCAAGTAAAACGTTTGAATTTTTATTTAAAGCAGAGCAGATTATCACTATGGTGGCCTTACTCTCTGTGACTTGTCACCCAAGGTGCTTCGTGGTACCAGAGAGGGAGGAGTTTTCCACCTGGTGGGTGACCCCGCCCAGTGATGGGAACCAGTCCAGCCCCACCCACTCGCTGGACAGAGGGACCCCGAGCACAGGGCCTGGGTCTTTGCTGAGCTGTGTCCTCATGGCGCGTGTAGCCCCTGGCACAGGGAGGGCCCTTGGGACACACGTGGGGAGTGAATTAATGGAGTGAAAGCGAGCTGCCAGTCTGTACCAGCACCGCACCCCACAGCTGTCCTCCAGTCCCATCAGACCTTTCCAACGAGGACACGATTCAGGAAGAGGGTGGCTAAGGTCCATCACATTGCACCTCCCTGGGCACTGACTCGTGGCCACGAGTCTGTCCAGTGATTTCCGTGTGTCATTTGCTCACGGTGACAGGAGCAGTTTGCAAAGGTGACCGCCCAGGGGCTGGAGCAGGTGGGAAGAGTTGGGCCACTGCATGTCTTTGAAAGCCCAGAGGCTCTCCCCACGGGTCAGGGGCCGCCCTGGGATTTCTGGAGGAGGCAGCTGTGAAAACACCTGAAGGTGAGGCAGGGCAGACCACTGGCTGCGTCCAAGAGCCCTCTTCCCACACGTGGCCGGGAGACCCTTGTAAATAATTTTCGCTACTTGCTCCCAGTTTAACTGAGGAGGGGTCTCTACCTCCCAGGGGACCTGAGGATAAAGAAAGGACAGAAAAGAGGGTGATTTATTTTTTAAAATTTTTAATGAAGCATAGTTGATTTACAGTGTTTTGTTAAATTCTTCTGTACAGCAAAGTGACTCAGTTATACATATATATATATATGTATTCTTTTCCATTGCGGTTTGTCACACAATGTTGAATATAGTTCCGTGTACTATACAGTAAGACCTTGTTTATCCATTCTCTATATGATAGTTTTCCTCTGTTAATCCCAAGCTTCCATTCCTTCCCTCCCTCCCCCCCTCCCCCATGGCAACCACAAGTCTGTTCTCTATATCTGTGAATCTGTTTTGGTTTTGTAGATACATTGATTTGTATTGTATTTTAGATTCCACATATAAGTGGTATTATATGGTATTTGTCTTTCTCTGTCTGACTTACTTCACTCAGTATGATAATCTCTGGGTCCATTCATGTTGCTCCAAATGGCATTATTTCATTCTTTTTGATGGCTGAGTAATATTCCATTGTGTATACATACCATTATATATACATACATATATCCATCCATATATATATATATATATATATATACACACACACACATATACCACATCTTAAAAGAGGATGATTTAAAACACCACACTCGGGGGCTTGCCTGGTGGCGCAGTGGTTGAGAGTCTGCCTGCTGATGCAGGGGACATGGGTTCGTGCCCCGGTCCGGGAGGATCCCCCGTGCCGCGGAGCGGCTGGGCCTGTGAGCCATGGCTGCTGAGCCTGCGCGTACGGAGCCTGTGCTCCGCAGCGGGAGAGGCCACAACAGTGAGAGGCCCGTGTACCGCAAAAAAACAACAAACAAACAAAAAACAAAACAACACCACACTCATGCACCTCTCTTGGCTCAACCATGGGCCAGAAGCATGGGGGGACAGGAGTGGGGTCAGAAGGACCTACATCTGGGAGACCAGAGGTGGCCCGCCTGCCCTCGTTTGTCTATCTCCAGAGCTGGAATAATAGCTCCACCTTGCAGGGATGTGCAGGGACAGGAGGAAGTCAAGTGCTTGCATGTCCTATGTGCTCATGAAACAGCAGCTCTGGACCTCATCGGTGCCTCTTCCACGGGGAATGGCATCTAGATGCTCCTTGTGGGGTGACCCCCTCTGACCCTCTGTGTATCATTCACCACTGGTCCCTACGGCCGGCACACCCCAACCCCTCCAGTGACAGTGAGGCTGACGTTGCATCCGTGACTGCACAGGCTCCCTCAGGGGATCGTGAGGTCACCAAAGCTCACACAGGCCACTTGTGACCTCCCTCGAGACGATCGCTCCTCTAGCCTGGTGATTATAAAGGGCGTTCTGGCTTTGCTCTCACCTCGGGAAGGGCAGACACAGCCTCATCTGTCAGGGGGGCACCTGCCTTGCGGGTGGGGTGAGGAAGTTTGCCCAGGACAACCCAGCAGCTAGTGGACTGTTCTCCCTACACTTATTTTTATTGCCCTGCATGCTTTTTATTAAAGCAGGTCACCCGACAGCCAACTGGCTGGGAGCAGGACCTGCAATGGGATTTGGTCTAACTTTCAGGCCACATGACGTGGAGCCTGTTTGGTGCAGGTCCGAGGGGTGGTTCCGCAACAGCTCTGCGCTTCAGGTGCCTCACCTGCCCACCCTCACCTGTGGGTCCACCTGGAGGTGAGAGCAAGCCCGAGGCTGGTGGCGTTGGATCCCTGGGTGCACCTGGGCCGGACTCAGCCTGGAGCCCCCAGCACGTCTGCTCAGCCACCGTCTCCCTGGCCACGATGGATCCCTCATCTGTCTCTCCCTCCTCCCAGGAGCTGCGATGTTGACCTTCTGCTCCCGGCCGTCTTCTGGCTCATTCCCGGTTCTATAACTAACCATGTCGGCCCTGAAGACAGAGGCTGATGGTCCTTGATTTCACAAGGAGATGAGAGACACACTATTCTCTCAGAAAAGAAAAGAAAAAGAGCCATTTTCTCCGTTCCCGACTCCTTTTCTGAGTCCAGCCTGGCTGCTTCCTTCTGCCCTCAGCCACCACCCACGGTGGGGAGAGAGAAAGCCTTTTGATGTGTGCCGTTGCTTCTCTGCCTCCTGTAATACGGAAGATTCTGAAAGGTCAAATAAGACAGAATGGTGCTCTGTGCTTCGGGGTAGAGGGCAGCCCACACCCTTACCGGCGGGGCTGGTGCCTTCCTGGCTGCCGTGAGTGTGAAGTGTGACTCAGGGCTGCACTCCCAAGCCCCTGGGGGTGCCTTGGATACTCCCTGCCTGCGTCTCCTCCCATCACTGCCCCCCTGCCCGTTGCCCTCCCACCACTCGGCCTTCCTTACCAAGCACCCCAAGCTCCCTCTGCCACAGGGCCTTTGCACGGGTTGTTCTCTAGGCTGGATTGCTGCCCTCCCAGTATCTCCATGGTTTCTCTCTCACATCATTCGAGTCTATGCTTAACTGTCCCCTCTCAGAGAGGCCTTCCTGACCGCCCCCCCCCCC
>NW_006779962.1:1392549-1416957 GCF_000442215.2 Lipotes vexillifer | reverse complement strand
CCCCCACCCGTCTCACACAGAAGCCCCTTCACCAGCCCCAACGACAGGCAGACTTATGGTCTCCTAACATGTTATGTATTCGTTCCTCCGTCTGGAACGTAAGCTCCATGCACATGGTTTCCCCTGCCGTGTCTCCAGAGGTGAGCACAGAGTGCCGCAGGTGCTCAGTCAGTGTTCGCTGGGAGCGGAAAGTTATGGGAAGTGATGGGAAGAGGGGAGGCGCCTCCCAAAGCCTCTCTCACTCCCGGGCTGTGATGCTGTCCTTGGTCCCGGAGTACTGGGGCCTTTGTGTTTTTCTGCTTCTGGGCTGATGGCTCACCCTCCTCTGAGCCAGGGATCCAATTAGAAAGAAGCTAAACCAGTCCCTTTTCTGTCTGTAAATTGAAGAACTGACGCCACGCAGGTCCAGAGTGAGGCAAGTGTGTCCCAGGATCAGGACTCTGGCGCTTTACCTGGGGCCTCACCTGTCGGAGGCCCTCACCTGTAAGGGGCTCCGCGGAGTCTCGGATGCCCGGGAACAGGGGCTGATGGGCGGGGCTTGGGGGCTCGTGGGGGTCCTACCCCAGGGGCTTCTGCATGGATCTCGTTTCCAGAAAAGGCTTGGTCGCCTGCAATGTCTGGAGCCCTTAGGCCTGAAGGACGGTGAGTCTCCTGCCCTGTTGGCGGTCTCTCCCCACCTGCTCCATCTGGGTGGGACACCCATTCCCCCAGATTCCTGAGGGGATCCAGGCTCCTGATTCCTGAAGACTCGGCTGCGATGAAACTTAACCTGAGGACCTGGCACCTCCAGGTGTGTGTTAGGGGGCCCTGCTTCGTGGTCAGGGTCACACCTCCCCCTGGCACCCAGTGTGTCTCAGCACAGATGGTAGACGTTCCTCCAGGGTTGAGTGGGCGGGCAGGGCTGTGGGAGGGGAGTTGGGGTGGACATGGGGACATGCTGAAAAGTCAGGCCCTGTGGGCCAGGGGGGCAGCTCTGCCGCTGCTGTGGTCCCCACATGCCTCCTGCTTGGCCCCGAGGTCCCAGCACTTGAGCCAGGAGCCCTCAGAGGGCCATGGGGTCCCTCCGCATCTGCCCTGCTGGGGCCTCAGGCAGAGTCTAAGCGGATTTGTGGGGCCTTGGACCCCCGAGTAGCCTTGGTGACAGGGAGAAGCCGTGACCACCTTTAGGCATCATCAGATGCTCGCAGGGCAAACGGGGACTTGACGAGGCAGCCGGTGCAGACGTGACAGGGCTGCACAAGGCTGGGGAGGCCGAGGGGCCCACAGCCCTCCACCCTCCGGGCCCCGACATTCTCGCCTTGAACCGCACCGTTCCCAGAGCTGCGGATGCCACGGAGAGAGCCAGCGGAGGGCTGTGGTCCAGATTGCCGACCGCCAAGGGCTGCTGCGCCGTGCATGGGCCGCTCAGGCTGGGAGGGTGGGGACTCCCCAGTGCAGGGTGAGGCAGCCCCGTGAGCCGCTGCTGGCGGCACCTCCCGGCCGCGTGACCTGCGGGGGTGGCGGCCCAGGGCCACGGAGAAGCTGTGTGGTCTCCCCGCCTCACAGGGCAGGCGGGGAGACCGAGGCCTAGAGAGCGGAAGAGACTGGGCTCCACACGCAGAGCAGGACAGTGGCCGAGCCGCAGCAGGACGGGGGGCACCAGCTCCCTTTCACCCCTCAGAGGTTACCGGGCTGGGGGCCGCGGCAGATGGAGGAGGGGCCGGAATCCTGCCCGAGTGCCAGGATGGCCTCCTTGATGAAGGGACTCTTAAAGGTCCCCTGCGGGAGGGAGGAAGAGAAAGAAGGTGGTGTGTCCAGGTGAGTGTGTGAAGACGTGAGTGTGCTGTGTGTGCAAGCGTGTGCGTGTACACGCATGAGCAAATGTGTGCGTGAGCATGTGGACGTGCGCGTGCAGAGTAGACGCAGGGCGGGGCACACGTGCAAGGGCTGCACTGAGGGACGCTGGGGCTATCATGGCCTCTGTGGCCAGCTTGGGGCAGGCCCGGGGCTGGTGGGACCGGGGAGTGCCGTGGCGGAGTGTGGGCTGTGCGTGGCCCAAGGCCTAGTTCAGTGGAGGAGGGAAGGCTGGGCGGGGCGGGTGGGCTACAGTGGCCTCCAGAGGGGCCCTTGCACGTCCCTCCGATGGCGAGTGAGATTCTCTGGGAAAGTCAGGTGAGTGGTTTGGTGGAGATGCTGGGGCGCGCGCGCGCGCGCGTGTGTGTGTGTGTGTGGTGTGCGCGTGTGGGGCTGGGGCACAGTCAGGCAGAGGAGGGCTCGTCTGACAGCAAAGAAACAGCCCCTCCCGCCCTCCTCCAGGTTTGCGGCGCAGACCCCGCCTTTCTGCTTGCCCCTTTCTCTGCAGGGTGAGGTGAGGGCACAGCCCCCGTGCAGGCGAGTGGCCCCCATTGCAGAGGGCCTGGTGGAGAGCGGCTTGGAGGCAGAGCGGGCGCCCACCCCGTCCATGCGCAAAGGCGCGTACGGCGGGCTCCTTTGGGGACCAAGATTCTGAATGCAGGAGGGAGCTCGGGCCCGTTATGCGCGAGCTTATGCAGGAATAATGAGGGGAAAGAGGCTGTGATGGCAGAGTCTGTGTCTAATAAAGGGAAATTTATTCAGTGCTTTCCAGAAGAGCCTGAGTGCTTGTTGGTCTTAAAACAAAAGCACTACGTGCCAGCCTGCGGTTTGCCCCTGACCGACACAGGAGGCTGCAGAGACCCCACCCCGGAGGCAAGAGCCCAGGGGGATGCAGCCCCCAGCCCCCGTGGAGTCGCCTTCTCCAGGGCAAGCCCCCTGCTCTTCCCTCCGTTTCCCCTCTCTTGCTTGGATTAGCACACCCACCTCATAATCTGTCTCCTGCCCCCCTCACCCCCACCGCCTCTCCACGGAGCCACGGGAACAACCTTTCCGAATGCACATTTATCTCGGTCACTCCTCTGCTCCAACACCCTCCACAGCTCCCTGTGCTTTTCACGGTAAAGTCTTGCATCACGCCAGGCCCTGGATCCCGTCTGCAGAAGTCCTGTTGCCTCTCAGGGCTGCGTGTGGGCCCCAGGGCCTGGGCTCCTGGGCCCCTGCTTCCCGGGGCGGTGCTGGTGCACAGCTCTCTGCTGGCTCTGGCCCCCAGAGGTAGCGGCCACCTCCCCACCTCGCCCTCGCAGTGGTGGCGCTGGGAGCAGATCTGCTGAATGGATGAAACTGCAAATCACACACACACTGTATTTCCCTGGGAGATGAGAAATCAGGGCCTCGGCAGGCAGGGCCTGGATGGGATTTTTTTCTTCCTGCAACTTAGGCACTGAGGTTCTGCCTAAGGGAGCCCCCAGCCAGGCCTGCCTCCCGGGAGCCGGCCCCTCTGGGTGGAGATTTTGGCAGCAGGCACAGCCTCGGGACCCCAGCAGCCAGCCCGGCCTCGCATCCAGCGCCTGTAACTGCAGGGCTCCGAGCTTCGCCAGAGGGGCTTGAACTTATTACCCTAATGTGACTTAGTGGAAATTTGAGTCAGGGAAGGCTCTGGAAATCATATTGCGTGGCTCTGGGGGAGGGAGCACCCCTCTTGCTTCCAATGAAAAGAGGGTTATGTTGCCTCTGGCTGCAGAGGGCAGCTGCTCTGTTTGTGTGTGTGCGTGTGCACGCGTGCACTTGTGTGCATGTTCTAATCTCTTTCTACAACCCCAGCGAGCTCACGGGGAGCATCACTGAATATTTACTACCTTGCTTTTTTATTTCCAAAAAAAAATGCAATTTCGCTGTCTGGTTATTAAATCTACTTTATTGCTACAAAAAGACCTCCCGTCCATTAACATGAAGGGCACCTGGTGAAGATGGCGTTCAGCCACCTGTGTTCCTCCCTGTTCCGGAGCAGGGGAGGCCGGTTTCGGGGCTCACGGCCGCATTTCTGGAGTCCTGACATCCTCCTGTCTTTGCTCGGAGACCTTAAGGGATGCAGATTTCTCTGGCAGCTGCAGGGGGATAAGGTTCCCCGGGCTGAGCTGCCCAGAAAACTGGAGTCCCCACTGGGCTGTACCAGGAAGGGAGTAATTTCTGTTGGTAGCTGACAACGCCCGTGAATGATGCTTTACAAGCCTGGGAATTTAGGGTTGCATCTCCAGAGAACAGACAGTAGCAGAGTTAAGTGTTTTTACGAAAACCCGGGGACCTGCCAAGAGCAGGCAGCCCTGGACAGCACACTCTGCCCTTCGGAATCGGTACGTTAGGGGAGCTTTTTTAGGTTCCCGGAAAGGTGATCCATGTGTTCCAGCATTTTCTGACGCATAGATTTAAACGTATCCAATTTCTCAGTGGTTTTTATCTTGGTTGAACTATGTCACCAAGCTCAGTGTTTAGATAACATCAAAATGCACTCACCTCACGCCCGCCCCCTTACACACAGCCCTCCTGCTAGGGCTGCCGGATTTAGCAACAAAGCAAAACAAAATAAGGTGCCCAGTAAAATCTGAATTTCAGAGAAACAACAAGAAGGAAATTTTCAGTACAAGTGTATCCCATGCAATATCTGAGACGTACTTACGCTCCCAGAATTATTTGTCATTTGCCTGAAACTCAGATTTTACAGGGCGTTATGTAACTTGTTTGGCAGCCCTACTCACAGCCCACACCCACCCGCCCACCCGTGCGCCGTGATCGATCACACCAACTGCCTCCTTCTGGACCCACCAGCCGGGCAGCCACGCCCCTGGCCAGAGTCTGCAAATGGGCTTCCGGGACAGGCATCCTGGAATCGGGGAAGAGCCTTGTGTGCAGGTCGTGTTTCTGAGGCTGGAGGACCGGAGTCTCAACAGCTTCTGAAAAGGGTCTGTGGCTCTTGAGAGGGAGCACCCCCAGGGAGGATGTGGGGTGACAGGTGTGGACAGGTGGGCTGTGGCCCAAGCTCCCTGGCCTGCCCGCACCAGCCTCCTTGGGCTGCTTCCAGCCTGCAAACTCCCTGAATCCGTGCGTCCCTGGGGAGGTCTGCGTGGTGGGCCATGTTCCCCGCTTGGGGCTGATGCCCACCAGCAGGCTGGGGGCTGAGGCCCCCGAGACAGGCAAGCCCGAGACAGCCATTCTAGGTGGGGAAACTGAGGCCAGAGAGACTGTGGGGCGGGTGGGGTGAGTGGACAGCAGGCCCGGGGGACAGTGGGACCGAGATGCACCTCTAAGCGGGGGCTACAGCAGAAGCATGGGGCCTGACCTCAGGGCCTGGGCCTCAGTTTCCCCTCCTCTTGCCTGCCCGCTCCTGCTTCACAGGGAACTCTGTGCTTCAGACTCAGATGGATCTGGGCTTTGCATGAGTTTCCCAGTGGCCACTGTCACAAACCGGCACAAATTTAGCATCTTCACAGACACACATTTATTATGTTACAGCTCTGGGGGTCAGAAAGCCGAAATGGGTCTCACTGGGCTAAAATCAAGGTTGGGCAGGGCCGGTTCGTCCCAAGGCTCCGGGGGACCGTCTGTTTCTCTGAAGCTGCGTTCTTGGGCTGGTGGCCTCTCCTTCCACCCTCAGAGCCACAGGGTCCGGCCAGGTCCCTCTCAGGCTGTCTTGCTCTGACACCGTCCTTGTGCCTCCTGTCCCCACGTAAGGACCTTGTGGTGACATGACCCCTCTGGATAACCCCGATCATCCCCCTGTCCTAAGGTCAGCTGATGAGCAACCCTTCAGAGGGGTCAGCCACGGGTTCCGGGACTTGGATGCGGACGCAGTCAAGGCCACTTTTCTGCCATCCACCTGCCACCAGCAGGTCAGTGTGTAAACCTCTTAGAGCCTCAGTTTCCACTTCCGTAAAATGGGGTGGCGATACCCCTGATAGGATTTTGGGGGTGATGGAAACAATGTAGGTAAGTCTCCCAGCACAGCTCCTAGAGGTTAATTACATCATAAGAGGACGGGAGGAGGGCGCTGTGGCCTGGCCATGGTCAGTGTCCGACTTCCAGACACAAGAGAGCAAGTGCCACGAGGCACTTGACCTCACAGGGCTGGACACAGAATCCGGTGCTTAGTGGATAGAATGAATGAGCGAATGATGAGTGAATGAAAGTCTTGTTTGCAGGGCAGACACAGGGAAGACGAGTGTTGGTATTGGAGGGTGAGTGAATGTTTTGGGGTGGGGAAAGAGGAATTGAGGATCCCGGAGTCCCCAGACTTGCCTGTAATCCTGCACCAGGGGAGGGGTGGGGAAGGGCCACGCCTAAGGGCCCACATTTCCCCTCCTCCTGGCTCTGTCTCCTTCCGGCCAATCAAAGCCCGTTTTCTTCCCCACAGGAGATGCTTAGCTCTCCAGAGTGGCCACACGTCAGCAGCCCCGGCCTCGATCCCCCACCCCCAGCCTCTGCCAGGATCTGAATGTACCGCGGGAAGGGTACAATCAATGCCACTGATCCCATTTGTCAGGGACAAAATGGCCTGAGTGTGTTCACTGACCTCCGGCCACTCCAGCCGGGCTCAGAAGTCCTTTGCTGGCGGCTTTCAAAGCGCAGACTGGCTGCTCACCCTTCCGGGAAACAAGCCGGTCTGGGCGCTTGCTCTAGGAGCTGCAGCCCTGCCCTGCTGGTCAGTAGTGGGTCCGGCCTCCTCCTGCTGCAGTGAGTCCCGGCTGGGGGGCAGTGGTAGTAGGACAGGGTCCAGGCATGAGCCTGCTGCTCCAGCCCCTGGAAGAGAAGCTGATTTCCAGCAGCAGCTCATCCCCGCCTGGCAGCCCCAGGACCGGGGCCTCCGGCCGGGCCCCTACAGGCTTTGCTGGGCAGTGCCAAGTTCTTCCTCTTCCGTGAGGGTGGCTCTGGTGGAACCCACCCCCGTGGCTCCGTCGAGCCACGGGGCAGATGCCTGCGAGGTTTTGTGTAGTCCTGGGGGTGGGCATGAGAGGTGCGTGTGTTCAGCCACCACCTTCCTCTGGGACCGGGCAACCCTCCCAGGCCCACCGACTCATCACTTCTCCTGCAAACACTCAGCGAGCCCTGTGTTTGTACCAGAAATCATGCCAGGCGTTAGGCACTCAACCTGACAGCAGACCAAACTCCCCAGGCCACCCCCAAAGCAGGTTCCAGAGGGGCAGTCTCTCTGGCCTCAGTTTCCCCATCTAGAATGGCAGTCTTGGGCCTGCCTGTCTCAGGGGCCTCAGGCCCCAGCCTGCTGGTGGGCCTCAGCCCCAAACAGGGAACATTCCCAGGTACTGGGGGTTAGGACATCAACATCTTTTGGGGGGATGCAATGTAACCCGTAACTGAGGTTCAACATCGTTTACTACTGTTGGCAGCCTGGATACCCGCAGTGGTGGGAGTGAAGTCAGCCTGATGGGTGAGTTCTTTTTGCATCGCTGACACTACGGCCGCCTCACACACGGGCCACTGGAGGGGCTGGAGAGGGAGGCCAGCAGAAGGCCATGGAAAAGTCACCTTGTCCACTCGGCTGGTGAGCAGGGCCCTCTTCCCATGGTGCCTTGGGGTGAGCATCCCCACGGGACACGGCAGCAATGCCACGTCCTGCAGCCCCAGAGGCACTGTTCACAGAGAACATGATGCTGGAGCTGGATGATGTGTCTCTGGATGGTCACCCTCTAGCCCATTTTGAGAGGACTGTCCACACATCTCTTCCGCCCTTGTCACCAGCCCCCCAGGCTTGCTCCTCCCAAGCCCAGGGGTGTTTGGCCAAGACGTCAGCCCAGCCAGGAATTCACGTGAATCCTTCTCACCTTCCAGGTTCGGTCCAACAAAAGGATTTCCCATCCTCACTGTTGTAGTAGAAGGGGAACGTTCCCCCAGCGTGGCCCACATCCTGGTCCCCAGGCGACAGAGATGGTATGAATGCCATAAGGTTTCGGATGCTGGGGTGGATCGTTAGCCTGGATTACGTGAGCCTCGTGTCATCACAGGGCCCTTTAGAAATGGAAGAGGAAAGCAGAGGGTTTAGAGAGATATGGAGAGGCAGAGGGGTTCGAGGGCGGGGAGACGTGTCCTGAGGTTACAGGCTCTGAAGTTGGAGGAGGGGCCCCCAGCCAAGGGGTACCACCAGCCCCTAGACGCTGACAATGGCCCTCTGCGGACATCAGCAAGGAAGCAGGGATCTGTCCTTTGGATCCTGAACGGGCACGGAAGCGGATTCTCCCCTAGAGCCTCAGGCAGCCTGGGCAGCCCTGCCAACACCTTTATTCTGGCCTTGGGAGACTTTGACAGAGGGACCAGCCAGACCCACTGGACTTCTGACCTCCGGAACTGTAGACACTATGTTCGTGTTGTTATAAGGTGCTGATGTGTGTATGGCAGTGACTGTAACTGATACGACCGACCGTTCTTTGTGCCTTAGCAATATGTTTAGGTATTTCATGGGCTCTTAGAACTTAATGGGGCCTTAGAAGCTATATTGAGAGTGCCCTAGGGCAGTAAGCCCCCCGGTGGCCATGCGGCGCGCTGGTTAATAGAACAAGATGAACTTGGGTACAGATCCTGATAATGTCACTCACTATCTATGTGGCCTTGATGAGTTTCCAAATTTCTCCGTGCCTCAGTTTCCCCATCTGTAAAATGGGAACAATCAGGGCAACTGAGGATTCAGTACCCTGACGCATGTGAAGTGCCCAGCCTGGCCCTGGGAATGCTCAGTGGACAGCAGTGGTTATAACTATCACAGCACCTCTGAGTGGTGGTTGTCTGGTCTTCTGAATCACCTCCATGCTCAGGAAGCTCAATCTTTTATGAGATGACCAAGGTAAAAACCTCCTGTCCCCACATAGCATGTGAGTGTTCTGGGGTGGGTATCCGGAGAACAAGGTGCCTGGCCTGACTCTGGCACTGGCTCCTGATATGTCGGGCAGGCGTTGGTCCTTCCTCCTTCCCGGGTCTCAGTTTCCCCATCTGTGAAATGAGAGGGTTGACTCTAATCCCCTTCCGAGATTTGAGATTTCATGAATCTGTGAATTCAGGTCAGAGCTCTGCTGTTGGTCTCATACGTAATAATTTTTTTTTAGGATTACATATTTTTGAATAAAAATGAAATAAGGCCTTCAGAATAACTGATGAAATACTTTTTGACCTAACATTAATATGCCTCATGGAAGGCAGGATAATGAATGAGGAAGATTAAAGACGTGGGGAGACCAGGAGGATAACCACTGGGCCGCAGCGAGAGGCAGAGGGGGGAGGGGTGCTTGTTTCCATGTATATTTATTTGCTCTGACATTAGTGCATTAAGCCGGTGCATATGTAATTTCACATAAAAACTCACAGCGGTGGAATATTCCTCTGCTCACACAGGCCACTCTCGTCATCAGAGCCTCCTAAGTGACATCTGAGGGGCTCTGCGTCCCCAAACCCATCCCAACGGCTTGAGCAGTGCCTGATGAAGAGTCATCCTTCTTGGGCAGCGTAATTTGGGAGGAGGACGTGGGTGTCTAGGAGGGAGATCGATGCGATGGCAGGAAGGGAACCAGGCGGAGGGAAAAGGGACCACTCTGCTCCCGATAAGACCAGTGGCCACCGAGCAGGCCCTGAGCTGATGGCCAGGGCAGAGGTCATGTCAGGGCAGTGCCGTGGGCCCCTCGGGAGGGATGTGGGGTGCACTGGGGTCTCTGCCTCCGGAGAATCAGGCCACCATTCCTGTCGCCATGCAGGACCCTCTTCTGACCTGGCCTCTGAGCATCTCCTGGGCTTCGGGCTGGAGCCCTTCCAGCCTGAGGGATCTCCTCTGATCCCTGCAGCTGCTCTGTCAGGGGTCAGGTGGAGGTCACAGGTGAGCAAACTGGGGCTCTGAGAAATTCTGGGACCCGCTCAAGGGTACACAGCCAGCTTTTCGCTGGGTCACCTGACCCCGAAGTCCCCGTCTCCCTTGCATCCTGGCCACACCCTCATAGGCTGTCCGGACTGTGGGCCTCTGGGCCCTCCCCACTCCACCCTGCCGGCTCCTACCTCTGACCCCTGGGACAGAGGGCATCAGGTGTCAGCTTTCAGAAGGGGTCCTAGCACCCTGATACTCCAAGTGTGGTCCTGGGACCGGCAGTGTCCGCATCACCTGCACAGGATGGTGGGCCCAGGCTTGTCCCCGGACCTACTGAGTCAGGAGTCCCTGCATCAAGGCCCGGGAGATATGTGCGCATACCAGGTTCCCTGAGGCACTGCCCTGGAGGAGTCTGCATTTGGAAAGGAGTCCAGGGGACTGGGGGTGGCCCCTGCCCCGGGCTGACCCAACTGAGCATCTGTCCAAGTGCTCAGAGAAATGCCCTTACCTGGCTGGTGCCCCAGGACCTCAGGCTCCAAGTGACCTGGTCCAGCTTGAAGACGGACCCTCCTTGGGGAGTGGGGGAACCAAGGTGCTGAGCTGCGCCCTCTTGGGGTTCCAGGACCGGGGAGGACGGAGAAGGGCCCGCCTGTTCTGCTGCCCCAGCTGTCTTTAAACTCAGCCCTGACTGAGCACATGGTGGCCACACAGGCCCAGCGAGAGGCCCGAGGGTCCCGGGTGTAAACCTCACGTCTGTCCAGGAGCTCAGCGAAGGCACAGGTGGGGGCTTTTGTTAGGCTGGGCCTTACGTGCCAAGCAGATTTTCCCCGTGGGCAACAGGGGTGGGCCTGGAGGGGCCGTTATGGGATGTTCTTCCAGGGTCAAGGGAGGTGGAGAGAGATAGACAGGCAGAGGGGGTGGGATGGGCTCAGAGGATGGGGGAGCCAGAGGTGATCACCCCACGGCCCGGGGCTGGCCCCAGGGTCCCCAGGCAGACCCTACCCTGGCTGCATTTGGAGCCAGGGCCCGACTTGGGTGGGCAGCCAGTGCCCCAGATGCCTCCTCTGCCTCTCCCGGGTCCAGCCCAGGTCAGAGCATAGGTCCTGAGTCAGCAGGACTCAACCTCCCTCTGTGTGTGGCCCTGGGCAGTGATGAACCCCCCCGTCTGTAAAGCAGGGCCAAGGACGCCCACCCCAGGGGGTTGCAGGATGCTGGCGTGGCTCACTAAAGACAGGGGCACCCCTGTGGTTAGAATCCCCATCGTCGCTATGGTTACGGTGTCAGTGTCCCAGGACTTACCCCTTCCCCAGGGTATGGACTTTCCACCTCCCGCGGGCCTCCGGGATGGGGATCTCGGAGGATGAGTAGCGTGCTTGCCACCAGAGCTGAGTACAGCCGACGCTAATATGTAACAACCAGATGCTGCCGGGGGATGGTGTGTGTGCGCGCGCGCGCACACACACGTACACGCGCGCGCTCTGATCCCCTGGGGCTGCACATTTTGCAAGCGTGTTGCAGATTTAAAGAAACCTACCAGCCTACTTTGTACGTTGAAGATGTTAGGCTCAAAAATCTGACACGGAGGCACCAGCGCCTGGCTGAGAGCGGCTTCTGATCGGATAGGAGCTGCCAGCAGCTCTTCTGCTCAGACCCAGCCTGCTCTCCACTCACTCATCACGTGTGCGTGGACACAGGCCCGCACACACGTGCACATGAGCTTGGAAGCCGAGATCCTCCTGTCCCAGCTCCTTGGCTGGGTTTCTCCTTTCCTCACTTTTTTTTTTCCACTCACCAAGAAGATCGATACATTAGGGCACTGCATTCACACACTGGAATACGATGCGGCAGTGCACAGGTGTGAACTAGAAACATACTCATGAATGTGGAACAATCCCCAAAGCTCTAATTACGTGACAAAACAAAGCTACAGAAGAATACACACAGACTTCCCTGGTGGTGCAGCGGTTGAGAATCCGCCTGCCGATGCAGGGGACACGGGTTCGAACCCTGGTCCGGGAGGATCCCACATGCCGCGGAGCAACTAAGCCCACGAGCCACAACTACTGAAGCCCGTGCGCCTAGAGCCCGTGCTCTGCAACAAGAGAAGCCACCGCAATGAGAAACCCGCGCACCGCAACGAAGAGTGGCCCCCGCTCGCCGCGACTAGAGAAAGCCCGCGCGCAGCAACGAAGACCCAACGTGCCAAAAATAAATAAACAAATAAATTTATTAAAAACAAAAAAGAGGGGCTTCCCTGGTGGCGCAGTGGTTGAGAGTCCGCCTGCCGATGCAGGGGACACGGGTTCGTGCCACGGTCCGGGGGGGATCCCACATGCCACGGAGCGGCTGGGCCCGTAAGCCATGGCCGCTGAGCCTGCGCGTCCGGAGCCTGTGCTCCGCAACGGGAGAGGCCGCAGCAGTGAGAGGCCCGCGTACCGCAAAAAAAAACAAAAAACAAAAAAGAGTACACACAGTGCGGTGCAATTTCTTTCTTTTTTTTGTTCCAAACTCCCAATCCTTCCCTCCCCCTTCCCCTCCCCACCCCTCTCCCCCCTTGACAACCACAAGTCTGTTCTCTATATTTGTGAGTCTGTTTTTGTTTCATAGATTTCTACAAGGTTTTCAAACATACAGAACAAATCTCTATACTGCTTACCGACACAATCACCTGTAGTAACATTATCAAGAAACTCACTGGAGGGCCTAACACCCAATTCTGGATCACAGTTACATCTATGGGATCAGGGTCCCCTCCCCACTTTTAAATTAAGCAAAACACAATATCAGAGTAGTTTAAGGGTTTAGTAACTGAATTTGTAGTTTTCATAGCACACCTGTCAGCCCCCCGCCTCCAAGCTGTTCACAGTCTGGTCAGGAGACAAAAGTATCCCAGGCTCTGAATGTTTGCTGCAACTGCCTTTTGCTCTCTTCTTATTAATAGACTTTATTTTTTAGATCAGTTTTACAGGTTTACAGAAAAATTGAGCAGATAATACAGAGGACAGAGATCCCATACACCCTCCTCCACCCACAACTTGCCCTATCGTTTTATTCTTATTTTTTAAGTTTGCTTTGCCGGAACTTTTTTTTTTTTAATTAGATTTCAGCTGTCAGAGCAGTTTTAGGTTCACAGCAAAACTGAACAGAAGGTACAGAGGCTTCTCCTATACCCCTCCCCTCACAGCCTCCCCCAGTACCAGCAACCCCCCATTAGTGACACACCATCATCACCCAGACTCCACAGCTTACATTAGGGTTTACTCTTGATATCGGACATTCTACGGGTTTGGACAAATACATGATGACATGTACCTACCATTACCGCCTCCTACAGTATAGTTTTGCTGCCCTAAAAGTCCCCCGTAACCGCCTTTCACCGTCGAGTCACTGGATCCAGGTAGGAGAGGCGTGGTCCGTACAGCCCAGCTCCTCGCAGGATGATAAGGGGCTGGGACTCGAGGTGGTCCATGGAAGACTGCAGGTGGCAGACGGGGCAGCCCGGGGAAGTGAGCAAACAGAGACTGAGCTTCTTGTAGGCACCCGGCTCTGTAAGCATCTGGGGTCAGGAAAATCTTCTGTCTGCTATAGAATCTTTTGCTCCCCTTCGTCAAACATCTGAAGATCTATAACCCATCTTTTTCCCTTTCCCTCTCTTTTCCTTGGCTGCCAGGGAGCTCAAAGTTACACTTAGCTTGCAACTGCAAACTATTTCATGTCTCGGTTTTGGTATATTTATCTTAGTTTTTGACTCAATTTTTACCTTTCCTTTAACCATGCATGTGGACATTTGTGTTTTCACCAAAAAGCATCCCACCTGATTATAGGAAGAGAAGTGGCTTACTGTAAATCACTGAAATAATGCAGGGCTGGACGAAGTTCTATGAGGACACAGGAGGAAAAGGAAGCACAGGCCTTGCTCTCAAAGATCCTCCGGTCTTTGTGGAGAAATGAAATGCGCCACGAGCAGGGCCAGAGCCCCAGATTGAACTGTCTGGACCAGATGCAGGGGTGGCTGCCTGCACATCCAATCTGGAATCCATGCTGTTGGGACGATTGGTCACGCCTGGCTGGGGTGAGTACCTGGTCCAAGCTAGGCTGACCACAGACCCCTCTCTGGACCCTGAGGTCAGCAGTAGCAGGAGAGGATGCCTCTGGCAGCGACCCCTCCCCAGAGAGTTGAGCGGTGGGTGCTGCTCCTGAGATCCCTGGAGCTGCCCCAGCTCCTGACTTTTCTAAGCCTGGCTCTCCAGTGTTTCCTTGGAAGCTGTGAGCTGCCCAAGTCCCGCCAGCAAATCCATTGTCATCTGTTGCTGTCGTTTTAGGTTGTGTGGCTTAAGCTAGTCAATGTCAGCTTCTGTTGCTGGCAACCAAAGGGCTGTGCAGATCAGCATTCTGCTGTCCTTGCTGGACTCAGCAGAAAGGAGCAGCAGATTGCTTAGTGATGTCTGCCCTGAGCACGGCATGAGGAGTGATTGTCCATGTCAGGTATCGCCAACTTAGTTCCGGCCACCCCCCTTCTATCTTCACTCTGGACTCTGCAGCCTTCCTAGGAGGCCAGTGGGCCCTTTAGGGAGGCCGATCGCAAAGCCTGTCTTTGTAATTCAAGACGAGTCTACTGAATGTCCTTCCTGATGGCTAATCTATGCTCATATCCAAGTAGCTCTCAACAATCAGCCTTCTTGGCCTTGTCAACAGGGCAGGCTGGAGGATGGATTTAGGCAGCTGAACCCTCCTGCACTAACTCCAAGACATGCCAGGTCTCCCGGGAATGACTCCTTTCTCCCAATTCCCCCACCACTGGGGGGAAGAGCTGTGGTTCTGGGGTAGGGCGTGAGGGGCAGCCCTTCCCGGCACTGCGGCGGAGCCCTGCAAGTCCAGCCATCCTTCCTCATTCCTCAGTCCCCTTGCTCACCCCAGCCAACGTAGAAGAGAGCCTGGGTTTGCCCTGAATACCACAGTGGCGACTCTGGCTGCCTGGGGATCCACTCCTCGGGATGATGGATGCCTTTTTCTGGTGGGGCACCTGAGCTTTCTGCATAGAAGCCAAGACACGTGTAAAGCCCTTTAAGCGCACTCATTTACATGGCAAGTACACAGATTACAGAATACCATATTTCACTGGTTTTACAGCAGGCCAGCGACTGGAGCCTCTCCAGACCTCGTGTCATTAATCTTGGGCCAGACCAGCTGGCAGATTGCATCTTCTCATCCCTGACATGCCCCGCAACCAGGCTGAAGAGTGTCTCGTCTGGCTTTTTTCATTTTCCTCCTAACAGGTTCAATATTTTAACAAATCCAAGTGCCATGTAACTGGAGGTGGTTTCCAGGAGACTGGCAGCGCTCTCCATACTTCTGCCACGGTAGTTAATTTAGTGGCCCGTGAGTTATGGACGGCAGCATCTCCCAGCCCAGCCTTGTTCCCTTCCCGGTGTCCCGAGGCCTCCGAGTTCCTTTTATCATGATGATGTCTCTGGTGGTGAAGACCAGGGGCTCAGGGGTCCAGGGGTTCCTGTGCCAAAGGGGGTTGTGGCACAGGGCCACCCAGTGACCCAACCAGCCCTTAAGCAGTTACTGCCTCTGCGTGCCAGGCTCGGGGTGATGCTTACAGGGGTGCAGGGATGAATCAGACGCTGACGCCATCCTCGGGAGGTGGTGGGAAGTGGGTTATGGGGCGCCGGGCAGATGTAGTGAAGGGTGTAGACAGGGATCTTCCCCAGAGGGGAGCCTGGGACCAGGAGGGGGGTTGGTACCTGCTTCTCCCCATTTACCCGTGAAGAGACTGGGGCTCGGGGAGGAAAGGCAGCTTGCCTGTGGGGTGAGGCTGCGAGGGGAGGGGCTGGGCCTTGAACTTCCGTGCCCACACATTTGCTCCTGGTTTTGCTCGGTCTGTAAACCAACTGGGAGGGCCGAGAAGGCTTCCTGGTGCTACGGTGACCTTTGGAAGCTGAAGAGGAGGCAGTGAAAGGAAGAAAGAGTAAAACCTTCCCAGGAGGAGGGTGCATGGCCGCTCGAGGGCTGTGGCCCCCAGGGACCGGCAAGGATTTGATGAGCAGGAAGTGATGTGGGCTCCCTGTTGCTAGGAAAGGACAGACAGCTTGTCTCCCGAGCTCCTCCCGGTGTCACAGCTGCCAGGCACAGCCCACACTCCCAGAGCATCTGTTGCCCACCCGCCCACCGGAAGGGCAGCCTTAACGTTCAGTGACGGGAAGTCCTTAACCAGGTCCCTGGTCGTCGCCTCTCCCATTTCCCGGGATGAGAACTTGAGCTGAGTCTAAAAGAAGCAGAAAGCACAGCCAATGCCCCAGAGCGATGAGGGCATCGTCACAGGGATGGGGCGGGCAGAGGGTAGGAAGGGTTCTGACCAGCAGGGAGAGGGCGGGAAGCTGGGACCAGCACCGCTGAGCCCCCTTCACAGATGGGGGCCGAGGAAGCATGGGATGGCCAGGTAAACGTCGAGGATTCCCCCGACGGACTCACAGGACCATCGAAGGGCAGGTCACCACCCCCAGGGCGAGGCCGTGGCACCAGGCGTCCCGCGGGAGGTGGCCTGTGCCAGCGGCTCTGTTGGTCCCACACGGGGTCCAAACTTCCCAGACTGCACACTGGGAGGGAGAACTCGGCCTGTCCCTGGAGCGAGAGGACTCTTTCGCGTTTTATTTGTTTTTAATCTCATGTTAGTCATTAATTTAAAAATTGCTTCCAGCAAACAAGCAAGACTGTATCCACAATATTTTGGGGGGTGTTTTTCATCTTTTGCAGGACGTCGGCATGATCAATGACTCAGTATCCAAATGTCACACTTGGCTGGGAAACAGTTTCCATATGAATAAATATGTGACTCTGCAACGCAAAAGCTAGTAGAAATCTGTGCTGAGGAGATATAGAAGGGCAACACTGCATACTTTCATGTTGGGTGAGTGTGTTTCCCTGAAATGCTGGGTTTAAATTCTGGTTGAGGACAATTCTCCCCTTTGGGGGTCATTAGCGAACCAACCAGCATTCCCCAGAGTCTGCTTTGCGGGAGCGCCGGAGCGCCATAGGTGTGCCCCCACCCCCGCCCCCCTCTCTGGGCTCAGGGAAGAGGCCCCACCCCTGCTGTGGGTGGGCGTGGCTACGTGCCTCGCACTGGCCAATGACAATGAGACACCGGCAGGGGTGCTGCACGGCACTTCCGGAAGGACCGCTGCAGAGCCAGAGGGTGGTCTGGCACGTTCCTTGCCATCTTCTGTGATGAAGTGCAGACAAAGATGGAGCCTCCATCCTGCGGCTCCCGGGGGTCGAGCAGGTGGATCTCGTCCACCAGCCCCATGCTGCACACAGCACATCTGAGGGATGAATTCTCCCTTTTGCGGGGGAGGGGGGGGGCGCTGTTTGTTACTGCAGCATAACCTGGACTAGCCTGACTGATACAGTGTAACGCCTACAGATGCTTCAGGTTACAAGCACTGGGAGACATTGGGTTACACGAAGTCCAGTGGGAGTGGAGTGTTTCTTAGGGTCTCTACAGAGTAGGTGAGTGTCTGGAGGTTCCTTGATCGAGGGGCATGCTCTGGGAAACACTGAGCCCACTGCCCACAGGTCACTGCCCTGGACCTCACCACTGGAGATAAACATCACCACTGCCACTTTACAGACAAGCAAGTGGGGTCACAGAGGGGAAGGGATTTGCTTGGTGTCACCATGGCAGCGCCATGACCAGCATCTGGACCTTGGCCCCCGACATGGCTCTCTCTCCTTAGGGTATGTCACTCTGGGCTGTTTCTGATCTTGTGGTGTCAGTTCCCTTTTGCGGCCTGACCATCCTGCAGGCAGAGGAACCCAATTTCATATTCCACTCTGGGGCCGTCCAGGTGATAAGGATGCCAGTGAGTCATCACTGAAAGCAAATGAAGCTGTCCTGATACGACTGGTCACCCTTGCCGGGGTGAGCCGGGTGGCAGGGGTCAGGTGCACGGGAGGATGGACTTTGTAGGCTCGGCACTCTGGCACTGTGGAGGTGCTGGGAAAACACAACACAGAACAGTCTTCCTAGGCCCCAGACATCGCTGGCCGGGCAGTGGGCACCGCGCTGCCACTGGGAGATATGATGACAGGAGGAAAGGGAGGAAGGGAGGGGGAACAGACGACACTGGCCACCTCCCCTCGCCCCTGCTTGTACCCCTGCTCGCTCAGGGGTCAGCTCTGTGCCCCCAAATAGACTAATTCATGTCCAGCCTGGGACCTGTCCTCGGCGGGGCCCCTGCAGGTCTGGGGGACGCTCTGCAAGGGTGGCAGCTCACAGGAGCCTGACTGCCCTCCAGCTCTGCCAGTCCTGAGATGGCCTTCCCGCTGGGCCCTGCCCCTGCCGGGGGCTGTGTGGCCTCAGTCACTGGGCGCAGCGCCCTCTCACGTCCTGCAGGCGTGGCTGCCGGGCATCCCGGGGAGGGGGAGGCTGTGAAATCTCCATGTCACCAGGTCCTAGGAGGGTGCAGTCTCCCCCTAGGGACTGCATTTGCACAAATCTCAAGGTCCAAGCAGTGGAAGGGGGAAAGCGTGTTTGTCCCAAGTGACGGGGGGAACCAAGGGCCAACTGTAAGCTGTGCATCGGGTGTAGGTTCACCTTGGAGGTGCCGTATACCTGAGCTCTGCAGGATCGGGAGCTGTGGAAACGAGCCAGGTGATGACCAGGGTCCCAAGACCCTCTGCCGCTCGGACCAGCAGCTTCCCACGTGCCGATCTGTGTGTCTGCAGAGGCCTGGTGGGGAGCAGCCCCCGTCCCTCCCTTCACCTGGCCACTGAGCGAGGGGTCAGGTAGAGGCCCACCCCACTGGGCTCTTCTGGGAACGGAGGGACAGGTCAGGCTGCTCAAGGGACAAGAAGACCAAGAAGTGTCACAGCACATCCCCAGCCAAGGCAGGGACCCACCGTGAGCATGGGGCCCCTCGTGCAGACCCTGAGTCCCCGCGCTGTATTCCCAGGGTGACATATCACCAAATCCCCTCCTTTGTGACAACAGGAAGAGGCTGGTGGCCGAGCTGATGCTTGCTCAGCTGGCAGGGGCAGGGCCTGGGCTGCCTGGGGCCACCTCTTGGGCCTTGGCTGCTCTGACCAGGGGACAGTTGGAACTCGGATAGTCTACCACCCACCGAGCATGGGCTCCCCTAAAGCCCAGAGGTGGGCTGGCTCTCCAGCTGGCTCTCAGGCCCATGGGCCCATCACAGCCCACCTGCACCCCCTTCTCACATGGAAATATTGTCACTTGAACACGAACAATGACATGTTGAGCTGCCCAGGGGGCCAGAGCCCCGTGATGGCCCAGCTGGGCCTTTTGGAGAAGCCGCGTGTTTGGGGAGGAGGGCTCCGGTGAAGCCTTCTGCCGGCTGCTTCAGCCTCTCAAGGCTGTTGGCCGGGCTTTGAGGACCCAGGCAGTGGGTCTCAACACCTCTCCTCAAGGGTGGGCGAAGCCAGACAGCAGCTCAGCCTCTGGGGATGCAGAGTAGGGCGGGGGGAACAGAGTAAGAAGACCACATGGCCCTGCGGTCAGGAGAGACCACGTGTCTGTCCTCTGACCAGCGAGATGTGGGCAGAGGTGATGCCGCAAACAAGAGCCCTGCGGCTGGGCTCGCCACCAGCAACCCCTCCATCAGGATTAGGTCCAAGGACTCTGAGGGCTCAAGGAAGGTCAACAGGGAGAAAGGAGCCGCCGACTGAGCTGTCATCTGGGCCACCCACACTGGCCGGTGTGTTGAGTGAGAATGGACTTTGTCTTAAGCCTCTGAGGTGGGTGCGTGGGGGAATGTTTGTTACACCAGCTGCCTACTGACTAATACCTAGTCCTTATGGGACATGCACAGAGGGTCCCCTGGGGGTGTTGGAGTGATTGCCTCTGAGTGGAGGTCATGATGGTGCAGCCGCTGGGAGAGGGGTGGGGTGGGGCTGGTGGCAGTGAGGGGTGAGGAGATAAAGCCCAGGTGGCCCAGAACAGGCCTCATCAACCACCTTTTTACTATTCTGAGTCTCATACCTTCCGTCCAGGTAGGCAGGTCCTGAAGTAAAGATCTCTGGGACACGGGGTCCATGTGCTCTGACCCCAACCCCCAGCCCCGCCCTGACCAGCAGCTGGCTTTGGGTGAGTAACAGCCCTTTGTGACTCAGTTTCCCTGCCTGCACAGGCTGTGGAGGGATTAGTGCTGGCTCCAGGCCGGGTCCGCCAATCCCAGCCAGACCCTGAGGCCGACTCAGATGGGGGGACAGAGCCAAACTCCCCTGCCCACTGCCCATGTCCCCTCAGGACACTGGGGCCATCTTGGTACAGCCATTATCATCCCTTTTGAAGAGACGGAGAAACTGAGGTCCAGGTCAATGAGTGGCACTGTCAAGGTCACACATCAGCGTGAGCAGCTGTACCAGAGCTGGAATTCACCCCCATGTCCCATGGGAGTCCTAGGACCCCAGAGTCAGACATGCTGAGGTCCCATCCGGGGTCTGCCCCACGGGCTGCGTGAGCTCAGGCCAGCAACCTACATGACCTGAGCCTCAGTTTTCTCACCTGTAAAATGGGGAAACGATGTAGAAACCAGCCTCCAAGATGGTCCCAGTGGCCCCACCTCCTGGTATCACACCTTGCCAGCCCCCTTCCCACTGTGTACCAGGGTCGGTCGTGTGACCAACGGAAATCTGCAGGAGGGGTGCTCCGTCCCCCGAGATTAGGTTATAAAAGGCACTGTGACTTCTGCCTTGGGTGGCCGTATTCCCCGTCTCTCAGATGGTGCGTGCTGGGCAGGCCAGCTGCCATGCTGTCATCATAGCCCTGGTGGAGAACTGGGCCTCCTGCCAACAGCCATGTGATTGAGCTTGGAAGAGGCTCTTCCAGACCCACTCAAACCTTCAAATGAGTCGGCGCTGGCTGCCGGCCTGACTGCCACCTTCTGAGAGACCCTAAGCCCACCTGAGACCACCCAGTAGGCCACAGGGATTGAGATATGATTGTTTTTTGTTGTCTTTTGCAGCCAAGACTTGGCGGTCACTTGTCCCCATTACTGTAGCCATAGGTGACTAATACCCACCCACTGGACGGAGTGGTCGTGAGGATTACACATGAGGGTATTGGGAAGCCTGGCTCCCAGCTGGCCCAGTGCCACGTGGCCCACCGCAGCTGCCTCTGCGCTCTCACGGTGCTCGCTAAGGCTTACAACCCAGGAACCCAAGAAGCCTCACGCTTATTTGGCCAAAGTCGGCCCTTTTCTCTCTTCTCCGCTGCAGCTCTGGAATTTGGGTGATTACCAGAGCAGACAGTGGGGAGTTATTAGGAGCCATAACTGGGATGCTGGTGCTTGGAGGAAGCTGGGGAGACTTAAAAGTGGCAGCTGTCAGAGGCGGGCATTCTGCGACTGCAGCATGGCACGCACTCCTCCTGCCTTTGGAGAAGCTCAGCCCTTGCGTCTGCTCCCTTCAGAGCAGGTGGAGGCGGAAATCAAATTAGTCTGCACATTTCTGCTGCTGATGGCTTTACACAAAGCCATCTCGTTTGCTCATTTTTAATCCCTTCCTTCCATTTTTAAACAGTGGGCAGCTAAGTGGAGCTCAAGTGCACATTCTGGGATCACGTGCAGGCTCCTTGCCAGCCCGACCCCCTCTCTCAAGCGTCCCCTCCAGCCGGGGGGGGGGTGAATAGGCTTGTGTGATTGGGGGGGAAGGTGAATGGGGGGGTGGGGGGGGTGGGGGGAGGGCTGCAGGCCTGCGGGGGGCAGAGGAGAGCAGGCAGCAGAAACCAGAGCCTGGAGGACAGATCTGGAGGGCGTGACGGGGACCGAGAGTGCATCAGAAACGGGGTGGATCTTTGTGACCATGTGCACTCCACGTTCACGATATTCTTCAAGGGTCTTGGGATCCCCTCCCCCATAGCACTCCCGGTCAGAGCTATTGCATCAAAAGCTCAGTATTCACTCAGCAAAGCGCACTGACTTCACACAGTGGGCAGGCCTCCTTCCCAGCCTCCCGTGGCTGTGGCTACAGCACTCGGGAAGGCCTCAGCCCAAGGCCTGGCCCCTGAGAGGGTTCAAGAAACTCTCACTATGATTATTTATAACAACCGATAAGGAAAGGCCGGCACCGCCGCCCCAACCCCCCACCCCGGTCAAACGCGGGAGACCACCTCTGACCATGGCAATCAGGGTGTCTCGTGGGAAAAACGGGGTCTAGGCTTGGCTTTGTGGGGTGTGAGGCAGCATGAGGGGTCCAGATGCAGTGACGGCACCAGGAAGGGCGGGCGACAAAATCAGAAGAGGCAGGACTGACCAGCTCCCGCTTCGGGGCCGACTGTGGAGTCCTTGAATGGCAGCCCAAGCACGTGGCCTTCGTCCCCAGGCCACGGGAGCACTGGAAGGCTTTAGAGCAGCAGAGGGACGTGGTCCAGGCTGTGCGTTAGCAAGCCGAACACTGCCGCCGTGAAGAGGACTTACTGAAGGAGGACACGGAGACCGGCGAGGCGCTGCGTGCGGCAGCTGCCCAGGGAGAGGGGCGTGGACCAAGGCTGGAGGTGGCAGGCCCTGCCAGGTGGGTGGGGCCCCAGCAAGGATGCGCTGTGAAGGGGGTGTGGGCGCGGCAGGGTGTGATGGGGCGTGGCGTGGGCGTGGTTGTTGGAGGCGTGGCCTGGGGTGGGGTGGGGCGGGGCAGAGGTGGCAGTGGGCTCGCTGGCTGGGCTCTCCTTTCCCTGACGGCAGCATCTCGGCTGTCCTCCGTAACCTGCCTGAGAAAGGCAGAGGGGCCGAGGTGGGCGGACAAGAGCCGGGCCTGGGAGCAGCTGGGCTCGGGGAGGAGCCCCTTGACTTACGCAGAGGACGGAGCTCTGCAGCCACTTGACCAGGCAAGTGGTCCCAGCAGTGGAGGCGGCAGCTGTAGCTCTTTAGGTCGAGACGGTGAAGGGGATGAAATCAAGGCCTTATTGATGAGTAGTGCTCAGAGTCTGCGAGTGGGTTGACAAGTGTAGGCGGTCCTTCCTGTGCCCCAAGAAAGCACATCCTTACGGGGAAAGTGGCGAGTAAGGGCTCACGTCAGGGCGGGGGTCGCATGCACTCCAGGAGGCCTGTGCTGTGTGCAGCTCAGGGGAAGTTAGGCCCGGGGTCAAGGAAGGTTCCAGAGGAGGGAACCGTGGATCTGAGGATGAGGAGGGGTTTTCCAGGAGGGCGTGGAAGGCAGAGGCAGGATGAACACCCGCGCTTTTGGGAATGGGCCCACAGATGGGTGGGGCTGTGGGGTTGCAGAAGGGGGACTCACGGGTGATACAGAGTCTCGGGGGTCCCAGGCAGGGCATCAGGGCCGCCTTGAGTCGGGCTCTGGCAGCTGCATGGGTTGTGGAGCAGTGGGGGCGGGAAGCATGACCCCCGGGAGATAGCTCAGGGGCCCTGGCACTGCCCACATCCCGCCAGGCCTGGCTCACCCTCTCACCGACCTCCACCACTGCCCACTGCTCCTCAAGGCTCTCAGGTCTCCAGAATGCTGGCCACCACTGCGTCTGCAGTTGGGGTCTGTGTGGGGTGGTCCCTTCCTGCGCCAAGACTGCGGTCCTCGGACCCACTTCAGGAGAGCTTGGCTGGCGTTGACATTGGCGTGAAAGGTGACAGAGCTACTTCCATGAAGAAGGGACTCCTGACACATCGGTAGCGAAATCAATCCCAGGGCATGGCCCATAGTTGGAACTAATGCTACTTTTTTTCTTTTTAAAGTGATAGTACCTAATAAAAGGCGATTTGTTAGGGAAGTCACATTCCTTGAATCAAAACCTATGTGTCATGATAACAAGATTCAAGGGCAGCTTGGCCTCCCACCTGCTTTGATCAGGACATCAGGCTTGGAGACGGGCCGGCAGGGAGCGTCAGGGCATCTGATTGGGCCCCCGGAGTCTGGAGCGGGCTGGCTTTCCCGGGATAGTGGGTGGGCTGGACGGAGGCAAGGCCCCCGCATTTCTCACCAAGTTTTCACCTTTTAAGAGAGCACAGGGAGATCAGCTCCGTGCTCTGTGACCGCCTGGAGGGGTGGGATAGGGAGGGTGGGAGGGAGGGAGCTGCAAGAGGGAAGAGATATGGGAACATATGTATATGTATAACTGATTCACTTTGTTATAAAGCAGAAACTAACACACCATTGTAAGGCAATTATACCCCAATAAAGATGTTAAAAAAAAAAAAAATGAATTAGGAGAATGTGAGAAGACAAAAAAAAAAAAAAAGAGAGAAGGGACTATTTTTAACCAGCCTGTCAACACCCCTGTAATTATTTATTTTTCACATTGAAAACTGACAAAGATGCTATATCTGAGGCAGCATAAAGCCTCCTTAACAGCATGGAAGGTGGGGGGCATGGAATGCGTGGAATGCAGCTGGAAGAAGGCACATTCTGAAAGGAGGCCCTCCAAGGTGGGCTCTGGAAGACGCAGTGAGGCTCTCGGAGAAGGGATTGAACTCTGTCCTGTTGCTTTGACGTCTGGAGGGATGCACAGGACTGATGTCCCACGGGGGAGGTGATGCCCTCCCAGGGGCTGTTTAGGGTCCCGGGGCAGGCGAGGGGGTGATGGCTGCCCCAGCTCTGGACTCTGGATGGGGGAGACGGCAGGGGGGCACTGAGTCTCCGAGACACGAGACACGTGACACGTTTCTTCAAGAACAGAGGTGAGGAGTCACCCTGGCCCTGAGAGCACGGGCCTGAGAGTGTCTTCAAGGCCAAATTCCTTCCCTGATTCCTGCCGGGGG
>NW_006779962.1:1387189-1392539 GCF_000442215.2 Lipotes vexillifer | reverse complement strand
TCCTGCTGGGGGCCCAGAAAGCCCCTGATGCCAGCCCCAGAGATGCAGCTTGCCCTTGTGTAGATTGTACTCCGGTCAGGGCACCCACTGACCACCTGATGCCTGGAGATGGATCCCCTTGTGGGACGTGCCACTGAGCACTCCACGTACCCAAAGTGGCCCAGGCCGCCTCGGGATGAGGTGAGCAGCTACCTCCAGAGATGCTTGGAGAGCCGGCGTTGGCCCTCCTGGAAGTATGATGCAGAGAATCTGAGCATCATAGGGGATGGCGGGTTGGTGGGGAGGACGGGGGAGGGGTTTGACTGGAGTACCCTCAAGGTCCTTCCCAGCCCTGGGTTCATGATGGGCCCAGACTTTTGGAAACCCTGAAAAGATGAGAAAAAAATGACTAATCGATGCCAGAACTCAGATTCCCCTCCCCCTCCCCTTCCCTCCCCCACTCCACGTGTGCTACTCACATCTTTCAGCCTGGTCTTCAAACAGCTTCAGGATTCAAGGGCACTGAGTGCTGTGCATGCAGCAGGCTGTTCATAGACGCTTGTTGAAGACTTCCCACTGTTGACAAAAGCTTGATGAGTTCTCTATTTAGCTAAACCTGATCTGTGCCTCCCCTACCAAGCCAGTACATCTGTGTCAGGATGATGTACCCAGACCGTGACTGTGACCCGGTAGCTCTGCTCATTCAGCGGACGCCTTCAGGGGAAGATGTGACAGAAAATAACCAGCCGGCCAGACAGGGAGCGGGGACTTCTTGCCTCCGACCTCAGCTGGTCCCGTGACCCCAGTGGCTCCATCTGAGTCACCGAACTGGCCTAGAGCCCCCACAGCTCATCCTGAAATCCAACAGCTTCTAGAACAGCCCCACCAAGGACGATGATGGAGCCTGGACTAGAGGACCAAGCAGGTGCCTATCGGGGCTCTGCTGCTGGCTAGCTGGGGATGACCTTCTTTCCTGGGAATCTGGTACCTCATTTCCGAGATGAGACCGTCAGAGTGGTTCTGCAGTTTCCTCAAGGCTGCAAAAGCCCCAAAGACAAGACCCCCGTCTTCTTCTTTGCCCTGAAGTCCCCACCCAGCAAGCAGTAGGGCCCCGTGCGGGCGTTCTTCTGGGCTGCATCGGCTGCAGTGACTGAGGAACTGTATCCTCGGCACTTGCACCCACACTGGCTCCTTTTCCACAGAGACTGCTCTGGGGCCAGGCCACTCTCCAGGGCAGCCGTTCTCCATGCCATAACCCAGCCTGGGGCCTCCATGCCTCCCAAGGTGGGGAAGAGAGAGATGGAAGGTAACCACCTCCACCTGCAGCGACTGCTTGCATCTCATTGGCCAGAACTGGCCATGTGACCCCACATCCCACATCCCATCTGGTCTTCCACCTCTCAGACCCCAGAAGGAGGACTAAAGACTGTCTCTGCCTCTTACGTTTCTATCAAATGAACAAATAAATGAAAGCTTGCCCAAGGCCTGGTGGGTGGCCGTTGGTGGGGTGAGGCCACGCCCAAGAAGGCAGAGTGATTGTCTAAATGTTGCTTAATTCCAGGAGCGCTTTGTCCTTTAAACACATATGAGATGCCTTATTACACTTCAATTAACTCCTCATTTAGGACAGCATTTTAAAGGCATTTCCGAGCCAGTGAGCCAGCACTGGGCTTCGGGTGTCTGGTTGGTCCTGGCCTCAGGGAGAGATGCTGTCTCATGATCCTGCAGCCCACGGGGTGATGGATTGCTCTGAGAGAGCGCGACTGACCCTGGGCAGGGGGCAAGGAATGAGGTTCTCATGATGGATGACCCAAGAGGCTGGTTTAATTTCCCACCATTTCCTGCCACTCTGCGGCCGGCGCCTGCGTCATTTCCCAAGCTCTGTCCATCCATCAAGCAAACACGAGGTCAAAGGTGCTCCTCATTTCTTTGTTGGAGGACCTGGTGCTGGGGGGAGGGAAGGGGGGAGGGAGGGTTTAACCGATTATAATGGGTAAGCAGAGGTGTCGGGAAGGCTGTGCTAGGACTTATCCTGGCACCAAGTTTGAACTGACAAGGGGGTTGGAGTGGTGGCGGTGGGGGGGGGGGGGGGGGGGGGGGGGGGGGGGGGGGGGGGGGAACATATGCCCTTCTGGACAGAGGCAGGGTGGGAGTTTAGCAAAACCAGAAGAACCGGTTAGAAACCTCTGGTCTGGGCTGGTTAATGCTGCAGGAAGAACGGGGTTTGGGGTGCTGATTTCCGATGGGGGGGGGTGTGGACCGCTCGTGCAGACCCTCCCCATTGCTGGACACACAGCTCAACGAGGACACTGTCTGGAATTGCCTGCTGGTCGATTGCGCCACGGGGCAGAACCTTCCCTCCGGACGGGGCTGTATTCCTCCCTCATATTGTTATTCCAAAAAGGGGCACCGTTTTTTCTCCCTACCCACCTGAACCCTCCCTCGTGGAGGTGTTGCGTGTGTGTGTGTGTTTTGAAGTGTGAGTAGAGGGCAGCCAGGGAGAGCAGAAGGGTGTCCCATATGTTAGTGACAAAGCTGTCTCATCACTGGCAGGGGCTGGCGCCTCCTCCCTCCTGCCCTCACCCCTCTGCCCTGGGCCCCTCCTCCGAGCACTTGGTCCATCGGGCAGGGGCATCCTTGGCCTGTAAGGTCATGCCGAGTCCCTCAGTGTGGTGCCAGCAAGTCTGATGCCCCGGATGATTCACCCCAGCCTGCCACACTCCCCTTCTCCGAGGTGTCAGTTACCTGCCTTTAAAAATAGCTCTATTGTTTTCTTCTGATTATAACACAGATCCATCGTTATTGCAAAGAAAAAAAGTTCAGAAAACTAGGAAGTAGAAGAAGGAAACAGTGGCCGCCCCCCAACCCCCGCTAGCGAGCACCCCGTTTCCAAGCAGAAAGACGTGCATGTGTGCACAGGCCCAGGCTGTGCACTTACTGTGTTATAACCAGCTGTTTCCCACTTCTGCGTTCTGTGACATCGTCCACGTCCACAGATGCTGAGCCTTGAATCACTTTCTTGGCTATACCGAGTCCCTGCTAAGAACCCAGTTTCCAATCGGGCTGGATGTGACCTTGGGTGCGGCAGGGGACGCTCCCAGAACAGCCCCCACCTCCGACCACGGCTCCAGGCTTCAGCGAGACGCTGCTCACTTGTGCACAGGGTTTGGCCCAGACCCCACGCCGCCGGCATCCTCTGCGCCCCAACTCCTGCCAGCCCTCCGCTGTGATTCCCCTGCACAAAGTGCAGATCAATGCACCCCATTCTGCTGAAGGCCGATGAGCTGTTTGCAGTTTTCCTCCTGTAAACATCACAGCAGTGGCCATCCTTGATGTTGGGTCTTTGCTTGCTTGACTGATTTAGCTCTAAGATAATTGCCTACAAGAGGAGCTTCTCTGTCCCTGGGTCCCTCTTTGTACGATTCTGTTTTGTTTTGTTTTGTTTTGCGGTACGTGGGCCTCTCACCGTTGTGGCCTCTCCCGCTGTGGAGCACAGGCTCCGGACGCGCAGGCTCAGCAGCCACGGCTCAGCAGCCACGGCTCACGGGCCCAGCCGCTCCGCGGCACGTGGGATCTTCCCGGACCGGGCCACGAACCCGTGTCCCCTGCATCGGCAGGCGGACTCTCAACCGCTGCGCCACCAGGGAAGCCCTGTGTCTCTTAACAGTCGTTAACCCATTAGGCCCTGGCCCGGGCACCTCCCTGAGTCGTGGGGAATGCTGACCAGTGCCACCAGCTTCCCATCTTGAGTGGAGCCCGTAGCCCACCTGGTGCCTGTGGGCCGCTTGACCACCCTCTGGGTGTGGGTCCTGCCAACCCTGCGTGACAGCGGCGCCTCAGGGGCAGGCACTTGGCGTTGCTCATCCCTATTCCCTCTCAGGTCTGGACTCTAGCAGAGTTAAGGGGAGACCAACTATTGGCCATCAGTGTTCAGCTGCCCATCGACCCTGCTGCGCCAGCCCCGGTGTCCCTGGAACCTTCTACCCAGCGGTCGTAAGGGTGGCTGTGTCTGCGCTTCCCTGGCTGGCTGTCCTCCACCCAGCGTGGAGTAGGGTCTTCACGATCACGTGCTGAAGGGGTCAGTGTACAGATGAGGTCTACACGTGTGATACAGGTGTTCCTTCTGCACGCCACCGAGACCCACCCAGGCTCCCCCTGGGCCGCCACGGAGGACGCGCCTCGGAGCCCTCGGACACCAGGGAAAGCGGGGTCAGCCCACCTCAGCCTCACAAACGCTGTAGCTGGAGCAAGTCCATCTGGTAGCCCTTGGCCAGCCCTTCTCGCACCTCACCCTCTGGCACGCCCACCGCGCCAGCCAAGTGCTGTTCTCACTTGCCCGACGAGCTCTCCCTCTGGCCGGACTCCGGCAGTTAAGTCGTGCCCTGGAATGGCCCAAGCATCATCCTGCTTGTGTTGCCAAGGATCGTGCTGTTTTGCCTGGCATTTGCTTTTATAACTAGATAACAGTCATAGCTGTCATTTATCATGTGCTCATTAACGGGCTAAGCGCTCTCCGCACCCCAGGCTTGAATCCTGAGAGGAAGCCTGCAGGGACGTTATCCTTCATTCTATTTTAGAAATGACATCAGAGGGCTGTCCCCCACCCCTACCCCCCAAATCCCACATCTGGAAGGGAGGATCTGGATCCCGGTCCGTGCCCAGCTCTCTGTGCTCTCTGAGGGAGAGGCTGGCATGGTGACCTTAAGCCTGGCTTGTGTCCTTCCCAGATGCAGGCTGAGGCACACAGCTGTGGGGCTTCGGGGGTGGCGGGTCAGTGTGAGGCCGTGGGGAGTGGAGACCAAGGGGCAGGTGTGTCTCCAGCCAAGGGGCTGCACTGCGCAGAGACACCTGTGCCCACTACTCACTGCAAGGTTGAGGAGGGGAGGTGTGGCCCTAAGACCCGTCTTCAGACAGTGATCCTGGACCCTGGCCGACCCTTCTTGCCTGACAGGAAGGCTTGGTCCTTAGGGAGACCGTCCTTCCGGCAGGACTCAAGTGGATCTGACCCAGATGGCACAACCCCAGCTGCACTCTGGAACCTTCTCTCCCAGCAGAACTGAAGAACGATGTTCCCAAGTCATCCCCCGTGTTGCGTCGGGGGTTGTACTGCCCGCAGCTCCCTGGGTTCCAGACTCGTTAGCACCACGTAGTCCCGGGAAGCCCAGCCTCGGAAGCCGGAGCTGGAGACCCACAGGTGATCCTCAGCCCTCCGGCTAGCTGCTTGTCACCCGCTGCGCGCCCCGGCACCGTCAGCTGCCAGATGGCTGGGAGCCAGGCTGCCCAAGGACACGGTCACTCCCCTCCAAGGAATAAGGACATTGGTGGGGGGACAGGTGAGAACGTTTCACTGAGTCCCAGGGACCCCCCCCCC
>NW_006779962.1:1363848-1387175 GCF_000442215.2 Lipotes vexillifer | reverse complement strand
CCCCCCCCCCCAGGCTGCTTGCGGGCCAGGCCAGGTGTAGTGATGGGGAAAGCTAGGGAGAGCAGCAGTGGGAAGCCCCCCGGCTGAGGGCAGCGTCGCTCCCTCCTGTGCGGAACGGTGTCAAGACTCTTTTTTTTTGCGGAGAAAATCACAGCATCCTTCACCATGCACACCAGGCACCATGTGGGCTCTGGACACGCTTCCCCCCCTGTAGCCCCCATGACCATGTGAGACGTCTTTCGCGGATGCGGAAATGGAGGTTAGGAGAGGTGGGAACTCGTCCAAGGGCACGTGGGTCGGCGGCGGGATTCCAGGTGGAGGAGGGGCCACACCACCGCTCAGCGTGCTTGGTGGGCCCAGAGTCAGGGCCACAGGGGCTCTCGATGGGCTGGACAGGCTGAAGCGCCTGCCATCACTCGACCTGCCGCAGTGCGCCGCTCTGCTCCTCGGGCACCGACGCCCTGCAGACAGGAAAGCGAGGCACTCCTGGAGGACGTCGTGGTTGGGGCAGAAAACTCAGAGCGGCCAGGCCACCGTCCTTTCAGTGGGGCACAAGCAAAGGCATATGGAGCAGGAGTGAGGAATTGTCCAGCCAAGGAGCGGCTGGGCACATCTGACATGTGGTTTGGGACTCTATTAGGCTGTAGTTTCCCCATAGCGCCAGGCACGGGGCGGGGGCCATGTGCTGATGCCCGGACCTGCTTTGTCAGGAAGCAACACTGTGGCTCCTCTGGCTCTGGTTATGCAGCCCCCGAGGGCCTGGAGTACTCACCAAGCCCTGCCCTGTCCCCCGGATGCAGGAGGCTGAGAGGGATGTTGCGAGTCGGGGGTGGGGGGAGGGTCTCTGTCCCCTGGGGCTTCCGGCCCACCTGGAGGCACCAGGCACACAGATGAGTCAGCAGCACGTGGCGATGTATAAACCAGTGCCCAGCACTCGGGACACGCTGGGGACAGGTTGTGCACGTCCCTGAGCAGTGACATTCCTGTGATCACATGGCGTCCTGAGGACAAAAGTTGTTCCCGGTCAGAGCTCTGCTGACGGATCACTTATGCTTTGATAGTCCTCCAGAAAGGGGAATGACAATGGCTGTCCTTCACTTGTCCAGAACCGAAGAGGGCAGCTGGTCTTCCAAGAGATAAAGAGACAGAGAGGGACAGAGGGACAGATAGACAGAGAAAGAGAGAGGGAGATGGACACAGAGAGATGGGGAGCGGGGTGAATATGCATCTTACTGGCCAGGGATGGCAGTGAGGGACCCAGGGTCTCTTGGACACTGGAAGCTGAGCTGGGACCAGGCCTCCAGGCTCCCACGTCCACCTGGACATACCCTACCACAGGCCAACCACACTGGGGTGGGTCCCTGCTTTCCCAGAGCTCACTCTTCGGTGGAGAAACATACTAAACAACTAACTTACAAATAGCTTTTACTGAAATGATCATTTTAAAAAAATCTTTTAACTGTTATATAATTTTACAGTTACAGAGAAATTGCACAAACAGTACAAGGTACTCTCATATACCATTGTGTTTTCTCTCTCCCTCTGTCACTACACACACACACACACACACGCAGACACGTCTATACCATTTTCCGAACTATTTGAGAGTACAAGTACACACGTGCGCAGAACACATGCACGTACACGCATGCCTTCAGATTTCAGCTCAGACTCTTCAGATCTTTAGGGAACACTTCCTGAGCCTCCCGTGGGCTGTCTGGGGTCTGCCCCACCTCTGTTGGACTTGGGAATGAGTGTGGCCATACATGCTTGGGGTCAAGGGTTGGAGGAGGCCGTGTTCACAGTGGGAGCATCAGACGGTAACTCACGGGTCCTTCTGGGACTTGCATGGGGCCACAGGCCCACTTCTGAACCTCCCTCCTTCACACAGCCTGAAAACAGGCTTAGAGGAGGGTCTCTCTGAGGCCAGGGGAGACCTGGCTTAGATGACCCCTGCGCATGGGGCAGTTATGGGGGTTTCCGCTGAGCTGGAAGCCGCCGTAGGCAGTGCCTCAACACCTCCAAGCTGAGAGCTCCCGGGCCCTGCCCACCGGGGTGTGACGAGGAGGCCGTGTCCTGCCCCAGGCACAGATGGGCACCAAGCCACGGGCACAGGAGAGCCTGAAGCTGCTGGCCGTCAGTGCGGTGCCAGTGGAAAGCCCGTGAGTGGCTGCTGTGAAAAACGTAGGCATTGCCCAGGGCATGAATGATAACAAACCTTCAAAAGAAAGCGTGAAAAAGCAGCTGTGGTCTCCACCTGGCTGGGACAAGCCCCCAGGTGAGCCCAGGCACCGACTGTGCCAGCTGGGGACGAGATCGTTATCTAAGGCGAGGTCACGACATTCAGAACCCTGGTGGGAAACATGGTGCCCACTCTGCTCTTGTTGAAAGACTTACATCACTTATTACGGGCTCCAGGGCTGTGTGGACAGGAGCCTCCCTTGATCTTGGATCCTGGAAACCAGTGCCCAGGTCAGGGGCTCCTTGAAAGGGTAGAAGCCAGGGCAGGTGGGCCTTGATGGGCACTCAGGACAGAAAAGTCCGCGCTATGTTCCATTAGGTGGGGAACAGGAGGGAGGGAGTGAGGGCACCTCCTTCCCCGGTTGCTCTCACCTGCGCTCAGGCTCCTGGGAGACAGCAGGTGAGAGGTCCCTAACCTTCAATGCCAGCACCCTGGGTGGGCAGGACACAAAGCATCTTCCCAGGTAGAGTCGGGCCCGCCCACATGTCCACGTTTCTGCCCAAGACGTCTTCCTGCCTGGGTGATGTTCCCATCCGAGGCGCCGCTCAGGTGCGCTGTGCTCTGTCCAGGCCCCCAGGTGCTGGCCTTCCTGGACACAGCTCCTTCGCAATTCTGTGGCCCCATAACCTGGCTGCTATGCCCAGGTCATACGTGGACACCATGACCTGTAGTCAGTGTACCCCATGGGTGCCTCCCCCAGGGTTAGGAGCTCCATGAGGGGCAGCCAACTGGGAAACCCCGAGAACCTGGACCAAGAGAGATGCCTCTTAGTTCAAGATGGGCTCCCTCTCAGGCTCGCCCTGCACGTGCTCCTGGCTCCCCAGGGCTTTGGGCCTCTGCTGATGTCACCACTGCCCAGGTCACTTGGTCACTCCCCACCTGTCATGTTCCCTGAAAGCTGGTATTTCAAGTGCTCAAGAAATTCACATATCCATGTGCCGTGGCTTGTGTTGTGTCCCCCGCAAAAGATGTGGAAGTCCTAAGCCCTGTACCAGTGAATGTGGCCTTATTTGGAAACAGGGTCCTGGCAGGAATAATTAAGGTGTAAGCTGAGGTAGTCAGGCTGGAGAAGGGTGGGCCCTTCATCCAATGTGTCTGGTGTCATTTTGTTTGGACACCAGTGTGTTTGGTGTCTCTGCAGAGCAGAGACACAGAGACAGACACACAGAGCAAAGAATGCCCTCGAAGGCACAAACACAGAGAAGGAAAGGAGCAGAGATTGGAGCCACACGGCTACAAGCCAAGAAACCCAAGGCGCGCCAATGACCAGCAGGGGTCGGAGGGGCCTGGAAGCTTCTCGCTCAGAAGGAACCAACCCTGCCGCCCGAGATTTCAGACTTGCAGCCTCCAGACCTGTGAGAGAACACATTGCTCCTGTCTAAGCCCCCCGGTTGTGGTCCTTTGTTATGGCGGCCCCAGGAGACCGTTACACGTGTACCCTGAGACCTGGCTGCCACCCCATCCTTGAGGACAGCCTGTGAGAAAGCAGCCACTGTTCCACGGATGTGTTTTATTTTCACCTCTTTGGATGATCAGAGACAAATCTGCTTTCCACCCTCACTGCCTCCCAGCTCCCGCCCGCCTTAGGGAACGCAGTGCTTTTAAGGGAACTGGTTTACGTGATCAGAAGACGGAGAAGGCTGCTAGATGCCTGGCCTGAGCTGGGAAAGGAGATGAGAGAGGGAAAACGAGGCCGCGGGAGCGGGCAAGCCGGCCTGGCCTGAGTCTCCACGCCTGCCGGGGTGGGGCTTCTGGGGGTCTCACAGCAGGGTCCCGGGGTCCCGGCCGGGAGGGGCAGTGTGGACGTGCAGAAGCCTGCCCCACCTACGTTTGTGCCCTCCAGCCCAGGAGCCCCCAGCCTTCCCAGGGCTGCTGTGATGGCGGAGGCTGTGTCTGGGGAGGCATGAATCACAGGGCTCAGGTCCCAGCTCTGCAGCCTGTGAGTCCTGGGGCCTCGGGCGAGCTCCCTGACCCTTGAGACTCATTCCTTATCTGCAAATGGAATAATTAATAATAACAGCAGTAATAATCTGAGTAATCATAATGTCTCTTGCCGGAGCATGATGGTGAACTCTGTGTCCATGTGATGGGGCCACAGGACCCAGAGGCCTGGTTCAACAGTGCCCTGGGCGCGTCTGTAAGGGTGTTTCTGGGAGAGACTAGCATTAGATTTGATGGACCGAGTGAAGAGGGGGCCCTCCCCAATGTGGGTGACCTCATCCAACCCACTGAAGACCGCCCCCCACCCAGAACACAAAAGGGAGGAAAGGCAAATTGCTCTCTGCCTGGCTCCTCCAGCTGGGATATCCACCTTCGCCTGCCTTTGGATTTGGACCTGAACTGACACCATGGGTGCCCCTGGTGTCCAGCTGCTGACCACAAATCTTGGGACTTCTCAGCCTCCGTAATCGTGTGAGCCAATTCCTTATAACAAATCTCTTTATCTATATACGTCTCCTGTCAGTCCTGTTTCCCTGACTTAGACAGGAGCTGGGGTGGCACTAAAAGGAGACGGTGGAGGCCACCTGGACAGAGGGTGGGGCAGGTGAGGCTGCTCCCTGCAGGAGCCGCGGCTGCCCTGACCCTGGCGGGTCCTTTCCAACGCTGGTTGCCTAGCAACAAGATGGGCATCACAGACACCTCCAGGGATGTTCTGAAGACTAAACCACATGGTCCAGGGACCAGCAAACCCATGAGCTAAAGCCGGCCTGTTTGTGGAAATGAAGTTTTACATGGGCGGAGGACCATGCCCATTTGTTTACCTATCCCAGCTCTCTGCTCCGATGGCAGAGCTGAGTACTTACCACGGAGGGCGTACGTCCTGCACAGCCTCAACATCTACTATCCGGCCTTTTCCAGAACGAGTTTCCCCCCCCCCCCCCAATGATGTCATAGCCATGTGAGGGGTCTCCACGGGCTTTGCGCTGTAGGCGGGAGTTGGCTTGCTCTCTGGCCCAGCATGAGCGCCGGGTTTCCCAGTTCGAAGGGCCTCCCCCAGGCTCACAAAGGGATTTCCACGACCAGTGGGGCCCAGGCCCAGCGTTGTCCTCTATTGGTGCCCCTCATGCCTCCTTCTGGAGGCCTTGCCTTGCTGTACCATCACTGCTCCCTGTGGCTGACACACGGCCCGACAGAGATGTTAGCTGTTAATGAAGGTGTTTGCTGATCGTGACCGTGCTACCTGACAACTAGGAGCCGGCTACTGAGGGCCGTCGCAATACAGGAACTTTCTAAATGGGTTGGAAAGGCAGGAAACCCTTCAGAATCCCAGCGCAGGCGCAGAGGGGATGGACTCACAGGCAGCGGGATATGTGCGGGATGCAGGCAGCTGCTCACAGGTGGGCAGAGACCCGAGGCCCTCATGGTGCCAACCCGTACATGAGTCACTTCAGAAAGTGGCACTCGGGGTTCAGAAACGTCCGCTGGGCAGAAAGAGGCCTGTGTTTCCACCAGCAAAGGCGGCGGGGAGGGTGTGTGTGCAGTGAGTCGAGCCTGCAGCGTTTGACCTGGAGAAGCTGGGGTGGGGGGCCCAGGCAGGAGCAGACAGCCGGGGCCCCTCTACCCCACTGGAGGCCGTGTCGCCAGCCCAAGCTCCACGGAGGGTCCGTGGCGAGCCTGGGGGCCTGGGAGCTCCACACACCTTTCCCCTCCCCCTTCTCAGGTTAACTCCCATCAGAAGAGACCCACCTGTTCTCAGTGGTCAGTGTGCCCAGACGAAGACGAGAACTCACAGCCAGGGAAGCTTTAAGGACCTCAGGGAGGAGAGGGAAGGCGGGTGTGACGGGGAGGATGGGGGGCTTCCTGGAAGAGGGGGTCGAGCCTGCCTGGGAAGGACAGGCAGGATTTGGGTAAGTGAAGAGAGGGCAAGGCAGGCCAGGGCGGGGGGAGCAGGTGACGGAGAGCTGGGGCCTCAGGGAGAGAGGGAGGGAGGGCGTGCATACCAGGAGCAAGGACCAAGTTTCTCGTGGACTTCACCTGGCGCCTCGTGGGCTCTGGAGTGAGGAGTGGGGAGCAGGGCCACACCGAGGGAGGGGGCGAGAGAGAACGGGAGGCGAGATGCTCCCTGGGGCCCCTGCTGCACAAAGGCCCTTTGCAAAAACCGATGTCCTGGGAATGAGCCCCCTTAGCTCAGGGCGTTGCCTGACAGGTGCCCAATGAACCCAGGGCAGCCCTCCTTCAGGGGCAACGACCTGCAGAGTCTGGGCGGGCCAGGCTGCCTGGGCCTGCCCGCTGCACATCCAGGGAGCAAGCATCCTGTTTAGAGCCGGGGCTGAGGCTACAGCCCTGGGTGATGCACCCAGCAGACAGTGCGCCCATCCCCCATCAGAGGCCGGGCGTCCCGCAGGGCCCCGTGTGACCACTACGTTTGTGGACACGCTGCAGGACAGCCTTGTGTGGCGAGCACGCTGGGGCTGGCCGGGCCTCATGACCTGTGGACTGGCTGATTCGAATAATCTCTGGGGTCTGGGGCACGGGGGCCTGGCCCCGGGGCAATCCGGTGGAGGTATAGTGGTCCCAGATAAGGGGGTGTTGGGAGTGGACGTAGTCAGCTGCCAGGATCTCAAATCGGGGTCAAGACAGCATTTCAAAAACTCCCAAAAGACACCAGGGCGGATCTCTTCCTGCAGACTCTGTCTGTTCCATGGACGTGGGTTCTCACATGCTGGCCGGGCAGTTACAGACACGGCCTAAGTATCCCCCCACCCCAGGACACCGTCCTCTTGTCCCTCGTACACGCCATGCTCACTGCCCCACCCCCCAAGGGGGGCCCTTCCTCGATCCCCACACCCCCGGCCTCTTCCCTCCCGGTGGGTTTCAGCTCCACTGTCCCTCTGGGGAGGCTGATGGCAGAAGTCCCCATGGCCTCAGCCACCCTCTCAGCCCAGGACCGCTGGCCTGTCTCCTCTGTCGCCCTTCTCAGCATCTGCAGTCGAGCCCTGGAGGCTTCCTGTGGCTGTTTCTCGTCCATCCCCTGTGTGCTGTCCCTTCCAGGAGGATGGGGCTGTGTCTTGCTCTGTTGCTTGGTGCCTGGCATGCAGTTGGTACCTGTAAGTCGCTGATGGAGTGCAAGTGAACCCCAGAGGCCAGAGTCCTTGGAGGAGGGGCTGTCTGGTGGCAGAATCTCCCAGCCTACCTCCAGGACAGGAGGATGCTTCTGTAAGGTAAGACCTGAGGTTTGAGGGGACCAGCTTCTATGGGCCGAGGTCTTCTCCCACTCCCTGGAAAATCGGCTCTGCAGATGGAGATACACCTGATTGTTACTGAGATGCAGTGCATTCAGGACTGTTGGAATTTTGATAAAAATAATAAATCCCTAAATGTTTTATTTTCCCATGGCTGCACTTGGACACGAGCATCAGGGCCCTTCTCGAGGTGGGGGATGTCGGGAGCTGCTTGATCGAAATGAAAAATGGCACAAGAAGAGGCCCCTGATTGAGAAATCCTCCCGGTAAGCATCTCAATGCTTCCCCAAATCGATTTTAGATACCAAGATCCCTGATAAAGTGGAAATTTACAGTCTTGCTGCTAAATTCTTTCTCCAGTCTATCATCGACTCAACAGATGGTGTTTCTTCAGGCTACCTTTAATGGCCCCAGAAATTAAATTAGTGAAAAATGGAGAACTCCCATAATATTAAAAGTCACCCGTGGCTTCAGGAATCTGGTGAATTTCCATGCACAGAGGCACTCTTCTTTGCAAAGGGGTGGAAAATGAGTTTCTGCTGTAAAACGAAAATGCAGATCTGTCCCCCACTTGGCTCTTCGGGCCAAACACAGGGGCTGGGGCCGCGGCTGGGGCCCCTGCCTCCTCCCTCAATCCAGAGGGGCTGGCGTGTTCCTGGCCGTGAAGATAAAATGCTGGATCGGCGAGGGGGGACCCAGTACCCCCAGCAGGCATGGTGTCACGCACACCTGTCTGGAGTAGAGGAGAGAGGCGTCACCCTCTCTGCAGCCACACTGTGTGTCAGGCACGCAGACACAGAAGGTGCTCACCCAGGGACACACAGGTATCCCCAGTGTGAGTTGAGGGGTCGGAGCTCAGGTGCCCCCAGTTCTCTGGGATCCCAGGCACCTTCCTCTGTCCAGGGGTGAGCCCCTCAGGGCCAGGGCCTCTTCTGAACAGAGGCCAGCTCCATCCTCCCGCAGGGGGTGGCCAGTGGTTCCCGGCCTCTTTCCCCACCATCCTCACATCAGCCGCGGAAACCTCAGAAGGCTCCCTGATGCCACCATCAATTCTCCTGACCGTCCCGTCTCACCGTCTCGCTAAGCCATAAGCTGCTTTGTGAAACCATCCCCGCAAACTTTTTCAGGGACCAAGACGACCTGGACCATGGCAGGTCTTATAACCACAGACCCACGCCCCAAATTGCCCTCGAGTGAGTAGTCTCAGGAGTGTTGGGTGAAAGCCGATTCCGGTTCCTGGAAGAGTTAGGATGTGCCCTTGAGGTGTGGTTGGTCCAGCTCCAGATAGCCACTGGCACTGCGTCGGAGGTTCAGTCTGAAATCCGTGAGAATGAAGCGTGTGTCCTATTTTTCCTCCACAGATGGACTTCTATTCATCACATTTGCATATGCCTATCCACCCAGCGAGCTGTGACTTCCTACTGGCTCCTGCTTGGGATCTTAACTAATGCATCTTTAAAACTGGGCCAAGAGACCCCCCCGCCCCCGACACACCCACCTCTGCAGGGGCCTGCTTCTTGCCTGATAAACCTGGGTCCGCAGTCACTCACACGGGGTGAGGAAATACGAGGTGACACAAGGTATTATTTGCCAAACGCAGGGGTCCCCGCTGACAGTGCCCTTGAGAAGGTGAGGTCTTTTTCCTCTGCCTTTGACGAGAGACGAAGCCCCCAGGCCCCCCTCCAAGCAGACACCTGGCAGCTCACACTCTTGGCTCTGGGGAGGGGCTGACATCCACTCTGCTCCCCCACCAGCCTCCCCTTGACCTTGTTGGTGTCAGCAGGGAACCCCAGTTCTGTTGGTGTCAGCAGGGAACCCCAGCACACCTGCTGCTGGGCGGGGCAGGGCAGCGGCGAGTCCCAAGGGGGATCTGCATGCATGGGATGGGGCCTGCCCGGAGCAGCGGGGACCCTGTCTGAGTCCAGGGACTAGGAAAGCTGGTTCCTGGCTCCCTCCAGCTTCAAAGCAGGGTTTCCAGCCACAGAAGTGGAGTTCCTGGGGTCACAGCCACCCAGTAATTTCACAGTATCTGAGGCTTAAGAACAGGTTTAGGGGAACGGAGGGAGGAACGGGGTATTTCTTGAACTTCCCCCAGATCATTTCTAAATACTGCCTGTTTCTTCCAAGGGTTCCTTCCACCAGGCAGCACTGAGGGGTCACACAGCTGCACACTAAGAGCTGTCTTCACCCACCTCCCCTCCCACCTCCCCTTACAACGCCATGCTGGAAATCGGCTCTATTTCCCCAAATGGACGACTTTTGTGCATATCTGTGGGAAGGATGGAGACAGGTACGCTTCTCAGCCGGGCCACGCAGTCCCATTCCTGCCCCATCAGTGGAAGGTGCCGGTGACCTAGTTCCACGATGTGCACACACCACACAGATGCTCCGCCTCAGCCACGTGATCTGGTGATTGGGGGTCCAGGCGATTCCTGGGTAGCAGCGAGAGCCTTGTTCTCTCAGCTGGTCTCCTTCCTGAGTTTCCCTGCTGAGAAGCCGGGGAGCTGCCCAGCCCATGATCACCGTCAGCCCCTCATCCGTCTCCCTTCCCCAAGGACGGCTCTGGTGCCCAAACCCAAGACGGAACAGGGTGTGTGTCAGAGTCGGAAGGTTGGCTCCAAGAAGACCTGCATCCAGATTCTGGCTCCTCTGTGATCACTGGCACGCTGCTTAGATTCCCTAAGCCTCAGTTCCCACATCTGTAAAATGGGAAACCAAATAGCTCCCGTGTCATAAGACCGTTGTCTAGATGAATGGGTTTACTTCATCTTCTAAGTGAGGCTCTGGGAGGCTTCTGGGTCCCAGGCACAGTGGGTTGGGGCCTTGCTTCTCTGTGTTTCTCTGGGCTATGCCTTCTCCATGTGTTGGCTCTGTCCTTGGGCTGACTGCCCTCATGGTCACAGCATGGTTGCCAGGAGCCACCCCTCGTCCTCTTCTCACCTCAGAAGAGTGAGAGCACATCACTTTCTACAGTGGTCAAACATGAGTCCTGAGGTTCACTGTGATGGGGCCGGCTCTGTATCAAGAGGCAGAGGGTTGCGCCCACTCACGCCTCTGGGCCCACCCCAGTCCTTCAGTGGGGCCAGCGTGCTGTCTGGTGGGGGAGGGGGAGGAACAGATATTGAGACACTTGGTGTTTAGCTCTTAGCCTCTTGGCTCTTAACAGCACTCCTGCCATAGTCCTTGATGACATCAGCGTCATAATCCTGGTTACACCCCACTCCCTGCCGCTTGCTGGTCCGCACCCGACGAGGTGAACCCGTGGCCTCGGGCTGAGTGGGAAACGGCAGCCTCAGGTCTGACGGAGAGCTTAGTCTTCTCTTTGCAAATAAAACCACTTATTTCCAAATCGACCAGAACATTCTTGTTCCTTTTTTTCTTGTCCACGGCTGACCAGAGAGAGCCTCACGTCCACGGCTCACCTTTTCCCTTGCTCCAAACTCAGGTTTCCTGGGTCACTGTTACACGTGTAAACAGTGAGAGTAAAGCCTACATTTCCCCCACTTCTGACTGGCACCAAGATGTGAAATTAATAATACTTCGAGTAACGAGACCAGGGGAGCACAGAGTCTCCTGATTCCTCCCCAGGGCTCTGCTCCCTGCATCTGACAGCCCCCAGGAACTGCGGGCTTTGTGGGGCAACGTCCTCCAAGCACCGGGGCGGGGGTGCTCGGCAAAACTTCCCCAATCCTGCTCTGTTCCTGCAGGAGAGAAACTAATGGGAACTCCACTGGTGACTCCAGTTCCAACGTTTCTTTGTTTTTTAAGACTCACTTTCTCCTACGCACCATTCTCCTGGACTGACTTAGGACCCACGCTTCTGTTAAGCTGGGCAAAGTTCTTCCACTGGCTCGGGCTGGGGCAGGAGGTAGGACTCAGAGATGCTGTGACTCACCATGGGACATCCCTCCCCACCCCGGCCCAGATGTCCCCTTGCTCCTCTGTCAGCTGATGGAGAGGCTCAGCCACTGGGGATGCCCGGGGGATCCTGATCACCCTCAGGGGTCCTGGCCAGTCCTGTGGGGGCTGGAGTAGGATGGGGTCATTACCTGGTCCACTGATCACACAGCGGGGGCTCCTGGCAGGCGATGTCTGTCTTGACGTGGACCCCTCTTCCCGTTGGCCACACCCCTCGCCAAGTGTGAGCCCCCAGCAGGCATCCAGTTCACCCCGGGTCCTGTGTGGAAAGAATGAGGGGCCGAATGAGCCAACATCTCAGCCGTCTCTTGGCTTCACGCAGAGGCTGGCTGACTCATCGACCAGGGACACCTTCTAGAAAGTATGAGAATTTCCAAAGATGTGGGTTTTGCTAAAAATACCCACCACCCTCAGGCCTCGGTGCCTAAATTCCCCCTCGTGTGTTTCTAAGGCATCGAGGTATGTCTCGATTTCGATGCTGCAGTTTCTGGGGTCCCTGTGGACCCCGGGCTGCCAGGGGCTGCAAGCGGCTCTTTGGCTGCTCAGCAGAGGGCGGGGGTACCTCCCCTGCTCCTGTCCACCCCCAGCTCGTGAAGATCTTCAGGGGTCCTGCAGCAAAGGCCACTCCAGGCCCAGTGGTGGGTTCCCGGGAAGCGCTGAGTGCCTCCCCACTTTATCAGGAAGGGTGTGTTGTGACATTCCCGATGGCCCACTGACAGCCACAGGAAAACACTAGTTAGCGTGTTAGAGAGGGTTGAGCTTTTCGAAGCCATGAATCCTTGAATTACGTCACCCGCCCACGCAGGCCGGCAGGATTCAAGCGATGGTGGCCCTGTGGGAACATCGGATTGGGCGCGGGGGACTTCCTGGGGCCGGGACGGGGGAGGGGCTGTGCCAACCGTGATCCGACGCTGCCATCCTCCCAGCACCCCAGGGCTTCCCCACCCTGGAAGGGCCCCGGCTCCCAGGAAGGTGGACATTCATCTGGGAACATCAAGTGTCCAGAGTGGTCCATCAGGGTCACGTGAGGTTGCGGGGGCTATGTCTGGAAAAGTGGGTTCAAGCCAGAGTGTGAGAGGCCTTGGGAGCCCCTGAGGGACACGACATCAGACTGTCCCTGCGTGAGGGGGGCGCTTCTGAGCAGGAACCCCTATCAAGTCAGCCCCGTGATCACTTCCATTCACTCACTCATTCATTCATTCATTCGTTCATCCAGCACACCTCCGCCCTGCATCCCCAGCAGGAGTTTGGGGTCAGCTGTGAGAAGACTGATGAGGCCCCTGCTCCCGTGTCCACTGGGAAAGAGAGAGACTGTCACCAAGAAACCCGCGAGATGCAGGTGCCTCGAGGACAAGGCAGGAGGAGTGCTCAGGCACGGCCTCTCCAAACTGTGCAAAATCTGGCAGGACAGAGAAAATCTGCTGTGGGCAGAGGGACAGCACGTGCAGAGACCCTAGGGTAGAGGCCAGAAAGGTGGGTTTGAGAACAGAAAAGAAGGGCGGAGTGTTTGGGAGACGCATAGGGCAGGATTCTGGCCAACTGGGGATGGGCTTCCTGGGAGGGTGCGGTGCAGCCCAGGGCTTGCCTCTGTGAGGAGCTGCTGTTCGACGACTTTCCTTGGGAGCTGGGCCGCCTTGCTCACTCTCAGGCCCGCACCCAGTCCAGGGCCTGGGACACAGTGGCTGCCAAAGGAATCCTGTGGAGATGAGCAGGTTAGCAACTTTCTCCAGGTTGAGGGGCAGGGCAGGGTGGACACTGCATATGACCGACCCTCCTATCTGTGCCGGAGCTCAGAAGGCAAGATGGATGCCCCAGCTGCGTCCAGCCTCCAGGCTCAGAACCCTGGGTGTCCACAGAGAGAGGGCTGGGGTTAGAAGGGCAGCGATAGCCCATGTGGCTCAGGTTCTGCGGATGCAGCGGCTGGCTGCGGGGAGAGGGAAGACATCCCGAAGACGGAGGGAGACACGCGAGGCCTCTTAGGGCCTGTGGTTGGCCCTGGCTGGCTGTCACTTGGGCCAAGTGTACCACGATGCCCAGGGGAAAGGGCTCCTCCCACAGAGGCTGGGACGGCCAGGAGGGCAGATCTGCAGACCCCTGATCTGCTCCAACACCATCTCTGTCTGGCATCCCATCGTGTTCTGATGCTTTTTTTTTTTTTGCGGTCCGCGGGCCCCTCACTGCTGTGGCCTCTCCCGTTGCGGAGCACAGGCTCCGGACGCGCAGGCTCAGCGGCCACGGCTCACGGGCCCAGCCGCTCCGCGGCATGTGGGATCTTCCCGGACCGGGGCACGAACCCGGGTCCCCTGCATCGGCAGGTGGACCCTCGACCACTGCGCCACCAGGGAAGCCCGCGTTCTGATTCTTAACTCCAGGGCCGTGCGGCTCAGTGGCTGAGCACCGTGGGCAGAACCGGAGTCCTCAGCCCCCCCGCCCCTCAGCTGCTGCCTCCCTGACTTCCCACCCACCTGCATCCACCCCACCCCGGGGTCCTTCCAGCCCCCATTCCCACAGGCATGTGGAGCCCAGAGAGGAGGGTAGCCCGGACCCAGGTGCTGAGTCGGGCAAGGAAGCTTCTGAGACGTAGCCAGACAAATGGGAGGCTCGGGCCCCTCCCCCTCCCTCCTTCGCCCCCAAACAAATGAGCTGCCTCTCAGCGGCCCCGGGGGAGATCCGTCTCCCTCCCAGGCAGGCAGGCCGCTGAGATCTCAACACACGTATCCATCTCCATCTAGGTGCACGGACGCATCTCCACCGCCTCCTAAATTTATAGACGGCTACGGCACATCCCTTCCCGAGAAAATCCATTAGCAACCATAAATACGGGCTCCCGCCTCCGTAACAAATGCCTTGGGTGTGAAATTCAAAGCCACGGCTGTGGAGTTGCAGGCAGACCTAGAAAGACGGCAGAACATGACACGTCCAAGCCCACCAGGTTTTGCCCGGCTCCCCGAGCCCCATCTGTGGTTACTTAGCAACGACGCTGGACTGGCCACCCAGCCCAGGCCTCACAGGCTCTGGTGGAGCCACGTGAAGGAGGTCGAGGTGGTCCATGGGAGGAGGTGGCCTGAGCCTCAGGCCCTCTGCTCTCTGGCCGGGAGCCTGGGGCTGAGAAAGATAAAGGACCCCCTTGGCCCCCTGCCCAGAGATGGCTGTTGTTCTCCCCGTGGCCAGACGCAGCCTCGCACCGCCAAACCGGTGCGGGAAGTCAGCCCACGGGGGCTCCGTGGAGTAGGCCCAGCTCTGAGTTCCGTCGGGGAGATGCCCTCTGCCCCTTCCTGCCCCGTTAGGTTGCTCACCGGCCCTGAGTGCCATGGGGGCTGAGTCACAGGTTTGTGAACCTTCTGTTCCCTCCTCGCTCTTTGCAGACCCTCTGGCGGGGCCCGGGCTCTGCGGGGCCCTGGGGGTCGCCAGCGCAGGTCCCACGCGGAGGCCCTGACACAGGAAGAGGAGCGGCCGTGCCCAGGCCACCCCGACCTGGGAGCCAGCCAGAGCCCTGGCCAGATTCCCACGCGGCCCGGCGGGCTCCCCCAGCCCTGGCCTCGCTGCCCCACGCGGCCCCTGAGCCACTTCCTGCGCCCCACTGAGCGCCCCACGGGCACGCACCTCTGCCCAGCACACCCACAGCAGGGGGGCGTCCAGAGGACAGCCACAGATTGGGCTCCGTCCACCTCTCCCTCACCCGTCCCGCTCCAGCCAAGCCCGGTGTTTGCGCCTTCTAACCATCCTTCTCTTACCGGCCTCAAGACCCTGTCTGACGTAAGCCTGGAGGATGTTAGCATCACGTCAGTTTGCTGACGTGATCCTGACTCGGAGAGGTGGGCCCGCCCGAGGTGAGAGCGGGGAGTCAGGGCCAGGACGGGCACGCAGGACCACTCTGACCCCTTCCTGCCCACCATCCCCAGAGACCCACTGCTCCCGTCCCGGCTGGAGCAGCATCGGTGCTGACCTTGGACAGGGCTCTCCTCAGGGCCCTCCAGGCAACACACTGACACGATCACCAGGACAGTCTGCTGGTAAGGCAGGCAGTACACGGGCCGCCAGCCCAGGTTCAGGGCGCCAGGGGAACGCCGCTGAGCACTGCCGCCTCTCATTATGGAGCTCAGTGGCTCAGGCTCCTGGGGAGTCCCATCCCTTCGCTGGAGTTGGCTCTTTTCTGTTGGCATCTAGCGGGTCTCCGTGCACCACTGTGGTGATGGGTGCGCTTCTCGGCTGGAGAGAGCCCAGCCCTTCATCACCGGGGTGTAAGAGCAAGCTCCTTGCAGACGTCTGGCTGCCCCAAGGACTTCTGGAGAAAGTTACTATGAGCCTGGACCACTTCCCCAGTCCCAAGGGTGGACGGTCCTAGGGGATGCCTCCACCGCCCTCCTCTTGAAGACCCAGGGCCCTAAGCTGTCGGAGGAGCTCTGTCCACGGGCAGGACACGGCCGGCCTACGGGCCGGAGTCCTTCTGTCCCAAGGCTCTGCTCGCCTCGGAGGAATGAACAGCAGGCGCTGGTGTTTCCAGAGCCCGGGGAGGCTCCACCTCCCCTGGCTGCACATGGAGGCGCACCTGCTACTCCCGACTCATCCTGAGAGACCTCCACCTGCTTCCTAGACGCCTCCGTGCACCTGCAGCCCGGGGCCGGGAAGAGCTGGTTAACCTCCAGCTTCCCTCCCACGTCCCTACTTTCCACGCAGATGTGTCTCAGATCCCCGACATATGGCCTAGCTCAGGCGCACTCTCTTCTCGAGGGGGGACCGTTCCCGCAGAGGACATGCTGCCCTTGACGCGCCAGCCTGGGTTTCAGAGTCAGAAGAATGGCTGTGCCCTCTCCTCTGAAGGCTTGGCGTGCGGCTCTCAGATGGCCTCGGAGGCCAGCAAACCAACCTGCCCCAGGCTCTGGCCCCAGCTGACCTCTTCTGCCCCACCTGCACTGCCCTGCCCTTCAAGCTGGGCTCCAGATGCACCAGAACACTGTTGGGCGAATCACATTTCTAATGAAGTTGTGAGGGGTGTGTGTGTGTGTGTGTGTGTGTGTGTGTGTGTGTGTGAAAACAACTTAACATCTAGACCTCCTTTCAGGGTTGTTAAATGTTGTTTTCTCTTGTCAGACCTGATATTTGAAACATGGAGAACACACCCACATGGTTTCCAGCAATCTTGCCAGGTTGTGAATATACACAGTTTCTCTCTCTCTTTTTTTTTTTTTTGCATTTTCCAATTACCACCTTGGAACTAAAAAAACAAAACAAAACAAAACACCAAAAATCTGCTGTAAGCCTATTACATCCAGACAGGCGTGAGCTCAGACTTTGCACCAGCTGTGAGTTCTTGGTTTGCATCCTGGCTCTGCTGCCCATCAGCTCTGCAGCCTTGAGCTGGGGCTTGTGCTTCCTGAGCCTCAACCTCCCAATCTGTGAAATGGGGAAGCAGTAATAGTGACTTTAGGGCAGTTGTGACGATTACATGGAATAAAGAGTGGGGGGCGTTTGGCACGGCCCTGGCACAGATTTGTGCTTGGGAAGCAGCAGCTACTTGTGTTATTTTCATGAGGCATCTTGTTAGACAAATAGAGAAAGAAAAGAGAGGGAAGGAGGGAGGGAGGGAGGGAAGGAAGGAAGGAGGGAGGAGGAAGGTAAAATGTCTCTAACTTAGGGCAGAGCCAACCTCCCCCCCACCCCCATCTCAAATCCTAGAATGGGCTTTAATCAGGCTTTGAGCTCTAATCCTCACAAAGAGCCATTTCTAGAGGTCTGCAGCCCTGAAGGTGGTAGCCAAGATCAGGCCCCGCGGAAGCTTCTAGCACTTACTCCGTGAGCCTTCAGGAGACTCTTTGCATTGCTGCTACCCCAGGAGGCAAAGTTCGAGCTCTGTCCAGGGTCTGGGGAGCCGTGGGAGCTGCCCCAGACCTCACACTTGGGGATCACCAGGCTGCAAGATGGGGTCAGGGGGGTGAGGGGTCGGGGGAAGATATTGATTGTCCAATGAGCACCGCTGGGACCTGAGACGCACACATCTCACTTTTCTTAGGGCCCCTGCCCAGCTCTTTTGAAGCCAGTTTTCCCTCCTCCCAGACAGCTGGTGGCATTCCCAAACGGGTCGTTTTCAAGGAACAAGGAGATCGATATTTTTCCCAGACCGGCAGGGAAAACCCCATCCAGGGACGGGGTGGGAGATGCACTGTCTCTGGAGGGCCCCATGGCCCTGGGGTCTTGGCAGTAGTGACTTAGCCAATAAAGAAAGAAGCACCGGTCATGATGTGAGCACGATAATGCAGCCACAACCCACCAAGTGCTATGTGCAGGCTCTCTATCCAGGGCCTGCGTGCAGGTGACCCTGTCACCGGGGGCGTGTTCACAGAGGACCAGGACCTCCCACTGCAGCTAACAAGGGAAAAAGATGCCCAGGAGTCGGGGTTCCTTAGCAGCTGAACAACGCACGCTCCGTGCTCTGAACTACACCAGGATTAAAGGCCTCTCCCTCAGCCTCCGGCCTGCGTTCCATCCTGTCTTGTGAGGATGGAGACATCCCCAGTGTACAGCGCTGCAACTTGCCTCCTCGAAATTCCCTCTCCCCTCCCTCCTTAGAAGCCATTTGTTTGTTTGGCACAGCAACATGCTTAGCTGTGGATATTCCCAACCACACATCCCAGAAGCTAGGGTGGCCCCTGAGACCCGGTTCTGGTGGAGACTCATGTAAACTCAAGCCTGGCAGGTGGGACTCCTGGAAAATCCACCATTTTCTTGACCATAGGAGGCTTATACCTTTTGCCCTTCACCCTTCTCCCTTCCTCCAGTGTAAAGTGTGAATGATGTCTGGGGTTGCTGCAGCCATTTTGTGACCAAGAGGCTGAGAGTGGGTCCCTGATGTCACTGTGGGGTACGAACGGCAGACCTCTGGATCTATGTTATGCTATGTGGGGGAGAAAAAGAATCTGAATTTGGATAAGTTACCACAGTCAGGCTTCTGTGACATAGGTCAACTCCACCCCACCTGGTCCCCTACCTCACTGAACCTTTACTGAAGGGATCTATATAAGCAAACTTTCTTGGTCTGTGCATGATAAAGCCCCAGGAAATGAGAGTTAAGACTGAACTGTTCCTCCTGCCAGTTACTTGGGCCAGTTCTTTTTGTAGATGGAAGGATGAGACAGCCAGTTTAGTGCTGGGTGATGAAGTCCAGTATGGCCTGCAAGGGAACCCGCCCCCGTCACAGAAACAGCAGACTCGGCATTTGGAAATTCAAGAGAAATCGTAATATGTTCAACTGGGAACTACCTGCATCAGGATCACCTGTGGGGGCTGGTGGGCTTCCTGGGCCCGGCCAGACTCTCCTGATTAGAACCCCTGGGGGTTGGAGGGTGTTATCTGCATTTAGAACAAGCCCCACACCCTCCCGAACCGAGTCCTCGCCGCTCTGCAGTGTCAGAGTCCCTGACCTGGTCCCATCTCTTTTCTCATTTGGGAAAAGCAGCTCCGGAGTCCCTCTAAGCCTCCCCTCCATGGGCAGCACAGCAAAGGCCGCCTCTCAGCTCAGGGAGTCTCCTGTCTTGAGATCTCTCTGACCATCCAGGGAAAGGGCCGCTTACCTGCCCCACTTCCCTCTTGAAAGTAGACAGCTGAGCGCGGAAAAAACTGACATTACCGACATTAAAGTGCTGCCCCTGCAGTTCCTGGCAACGCGCGGCCATCCACCTTCCCTCCCCCATCAACCACCTGCCCACAGAGCCGCCACCACTGCCGGGCCCTTGACCTTGCTCTTCTCTCTGTACCCTACTCTCTGTGAGTGTGTGCGTGTGTGCACATGCGTGTCTGTGTGAGACAGCGCAATGGCCCTTCCCCGGGCTCTCCGCATGTGCATGTGCACACGTGTGTGTGTGTGCACGCATGTGTAAGAGACTGCATTAGCCTTCCCTGGGCCCTCCACACCTAAGCAGGATGCTGAATGTGAAATCGATTCAGGACATACTTTTTTAGGCAGTTAGCAAAGTCATCCCCGTGGACCATCACCGCATCTCTTCCAGGTGTTTAGCTGGGAGCTGGAAATGTCACATCCCTCATCTCATAGGAGCCGCTCAACAGCCCCATGAGGCAGGGCCTTGCTCTCCCCACCTTACAGAGGCAAAGAAGAGCCTCAGGCTGGTGATGAGACTTGCCTGCCTGCCAGCTGGTGCGCGGAGGGGCTGGGATTTGAACCCAGGACATTCTCCCTTTTCTACAGCAGGGGTGCTGGCTGTGGACCAGGGACTCTCCAGCAGGACTGGCCCAAGGCCCCCATGGTCAGACACGATGCCACCAACCCGCACACACCCCAGGGATCACTTTCATCAGCCCCTTTCACTAAGAAGGAAACAGGCTCAGAGGGCGCTGAGCAGCCCGGGGCACACGGCTGGACGCTGCACAGCCCAGGGAGGCCTCGGTTTCTCCGGCTGCATTTTACAGAATAGTTACCCACTGACAGCCATCCGTGCTGTACCTCCCGCGTGGAGCCTGGACTCACAGCTAGCGTTTGGGCCACTATGTTACTCTGCCCCCAAGGCCAGTTTCTCTAAGCCACCAAGAGGAGCAGGGGATGGATGACAGGAAAGGACGGGCAAGAGCGCTGGCACCTGGGGACGGCAGTGAGGACTTGGGAAGGTGGCCATCAGGCGCCGCTGCTGGATTGGGTGCGCACTTGCCCCGCCTTCACCCCATCAGCAATCTCAGAGGTGTCCCCCACATCTCTTCTTGGCTCTGACACAGAGGAAGAGGAGGGAGCAGGGAGAACAGGAAGCCGTGGAGGTTGGCAGGAGCCCACCGCCAGCTCCTCGAGGGACCGGAGGGAATTACCCAGGAGGGGCTTCTGCTCCAAGGTGAGCCTCGGCCCTGAGTGTGTCACCCGGCAGGTGCTGGTAGTTGTCAGAGTGGGTGAGATCACCCTCAGGGGCTGCTCCCCAAAACCTAGATGGAGAGCTTCCCTGGGACTGTGCCTTCAAAGCACCAGGAGCGTCTTCTTTTCATATGTGGACTGATTTATTAATTGAACAAACACTGAGCACCTGGGGCCGGCACTCGGGGTGGGGGGGTCCCTGCCCTTAGGGCTTCACAGCTCCAAGCCTGCAGTCCTGGGGGTGGGCACAGGTGGTTGTGGGGACGTTTCTGCTGCGGTGTCATTACCACGGCTGCCCAGGTGTCTCCACTCCCCACTCCAGTCACCTCGGAGAGCACTTCCTGGGTGCCTGTGGGTGGTCAGGCCACGTGACAGCTTCTGACCAATGAGCTCTGAGCAGAAGGGGGTGTGGCACTTCCAGGCTGAGCATTTAGTCGCCAGAACGGGACCCTCTACCTTCTCTACTTGCTCCCGGACGTGTGCTGATACGAGGTGACCTGAGATGGAGGGTTCTCAGTGACACCGTTGTCCTTCTAATGCCCCTCCCAGGGCTGCCCAAGACTGGCAGGCTGTGCTCAGCACCCCCATCAGAGGCCAGGTGGGCAGGGGAACACAGGAGAGGCCAGCCCAGCCAGACTAGGCGGCTGTCACACGGCCAGAGGGCCAGCTGGCGTGGGGCCCCTGGGAAGCAGAGAGGGAGGTCGGGCACGCCCTGATTCATGGCCCTGTCTGTCCCAGGCTCCTGGCAGGTCCGTGGGCACATCTGGCCTGGAGGGCAGCATGCACAGTCTCCTCTCATCAACAGAGCTGGCTTCTCTTTCTCCCTGATGGAGGGAGAGGTGAATGTGTCTGTTCCCCATTAATCTTTGTGAGAAAGCACCACGGGCTGATGTAATTAAGCCCGTGCCTCTGGTTGCCATAGCGTTTCTGCCAGCGCCAGTGCCCATCAGCCGGCAGAAGTGGGTCACACGTTCACCTCCTTCTCGTTTGTGAACTTCTGTAAAATGATGAATCAGGTCCATCCCCGTCCGCTGCTGTGAACTCACCCCCTGGCTGCTTCCCGCGCTGCCTTAATGAGCTGCCAGCCTGACGAGGGGGCCCCACCTGCCCGCGCGTCACCTCTGGGTGCCAATTTGTCTCTGTTCCACGGCCTGCTTGCAATCTCTGCAGCGGAGGCCCAGGTATCAGCCACACACAGTCCTGAAGGTCCTCCGGTGAGTCTGACCGTCCTGCCTCCCGAGATGTCTGTTGGGACACCCTGTGATGGACGGATGCTGCAGCGAGGGAGCCTCATCCAGCCTGTAAACGTCTCCACGCTGGATTTTTACCAGCCTGGGCGGGGGGCGCCCTCATGCCCCACCAGGGATGGCCCGGAGCAAAGTGCCAGCGTTTAGAGTGCCCACCTGCACCAGACCCAGAGGATGTAGAAACGAATGGACGGGCCGCTGCCCTGGCCACGAGGAGGGCAGAGTCAAGCTTTTGCAGGTGCAGAGGTCCTAGGAAATGGGAAGGAAAAAAAGCACATTGTGGTAGGTCGCGTGGTGGCCCCGCACAGCTATGCCCACCCCAAGTCTGCATCTGTGACCTTGCTTGCAAAGAGTGTCTGCCCGTGTAATTAAATGAAGGGTCTCCAGATGAGGTCATCCTCGATCAGGTGGGACCAAAAGCCAGTGACAAGTGTCATTAGAAGAGAAGGCGGGGAGACAGAGGAGGCCACGTGAGGACGGAGCCACCAGCCACGGGCCTCTGGAGCTGCCAGAAGCTGGAAGGTCCTCTCGTGGAGCTTCCAGAGGGAGCGTGGCCCTGCCACACCTTGATCTTGGACTTCCGGCCTCCAGAACAGAGAGAACACACTTCTGTGGTTTAAAACCCCCCAGTGTGTGGTAGTCGGCTATGGTAGCCCCAGGACACTGCTACACCCCAGGTGCACATTGGTGGAGGCCTCCCAGGAGCTGCCCTGCTGCCTGGGGGCACTTCTGATGGGGGAGGAAGGGGCTGCCCAGAGCTGGGGGGCGGGGTCTGGGAGGCACACTGTCAAGCTGCAGCTTTTCACGTGTTTCTAGCATCTCTGACCCCTGGGGCAAAGTACCAGCCTGGGAGCACCGAGATGGACTTAGAATGGGAAGAGTTCCCGGGAGCAGAGGACAGCACGGCCTGCCCGCCGGGCGCCTTGGGGAGCGCGTGGAGCCTGCAACAGGCTCTGCCCTCTCCCAGCTGTGGGGTCCCGGCGACACTCAGTGACATCACAGGGCGGCCGGGGGCCTGGGCGGGGGCGGCAGTGAGCGAGACCACCCACCCATGCGGACTCTCCCTTGTACAGCGTATCCTCCAATGTGTGGGAGCTGGGGGGGTGAATGAACAAATGAGGAAACGGGAAAGATCACCGTAGGAGCGACTGGGCAGAGAAGCAGATGGTCGGAGTATATGGGATGGGGGACGGCACATGGATGCGTCCAGGGATGCAGTCTCCCAGGAGGTGACGTTAGGCTGAGATCTAATGACAGAAGGAGAGGGCCCCTCTGATACCCAGGGTCTGAGAGCTGGGCAGGGCATTCCAGGGGAAGGAGCTTCCCACTGGGGAAGGAGCTTTGAAGGACAAAGCCTGCAGGCAGGAGGGTGCCAGGAGGGGCGCAGGTGCACCAGGTGTTCTAAGAAAGGTGCGGGGACTCTGTGAGAGCAGCAGGTGCAGCCCTGGTGGATGGCAGGGAGCGGAGGAGGTGGGGGGGGACCTCTGGCGGCACTGGCTCGGGCCCAGGAGGTGAAAGTGAGTCTAGTGAAGGTGGGATTAGACAGGGGGACCCACATAGATTTGGAAGGTGCTTTGGGAGTTGAGTGGACATCACTTGATGTTGTCTGGAGAGAGGAATCTACGAACAGCACCTCCTGGGATTCTGGTCTGAGCGTCGGGAGGAATGTGGTGGCCTAGGGGCTTTGGGGACGGAGACCCTGTTAAGTGCAGGCATCAGCGGGCAGCTGAGGTGTAAGTCTGCGGCGAGGAGGAAAGGCCGGGTCGGACCGGGTACGTGGGGCTGCACGCCTGGAAGGGTCTGGCTCACGGTGTGGGCCCAGAGGACGCCGGCCAGTCTGCTGCCAGACTCTCCCCAGCTAGAGAGGATGGGGAAGGATGGGAGATGGC
>NW_006779962.1:1349513-1363703 GCF_000442215.2 Lipotes vexillifer | reverse complement strand
AGGAAGAGCAGGGCCTTCTCCAGGGGAGGCTCCAGAGAGGACAGAGGCCTCTGGCCCAGCCCGTGGCTTGGGGAATGTGCCGCTGGGTCCCGGGAGGCCCAGCAGGAGAGCCAGAGGCCGTGCCTGCAGCCTCCACTCAGCATCTCCGGGACCGCCCTCTGGGCCCTGGTCGGAGCCGGGGGACCTGACGTGGATGAGCTACACCGCCAACCCTCCGGGCCCTGGCAGCCCTCCCTCCCCCAGAGACAGAAAATTGCATCAGCCTGGGGCCCGGCCCACACCTGCCGTTGAGACCTGAGGCCCCAGTGCTCTGTCTCCTGCAGGCGTATTTTTTGGTGATGACTGCCTGCCTCCTCGGTAGCAGGAAGGTCGGACTTCCCGTGAATGACCTTGGGGAGGCCAAGGGGGAGGTGACGTGATGTGGGCTGCAGAGCCTTCTGGAAACACAAGAGATTTCATGTCCAAAGAAACAGCCAGCACACCTCATCTGGGAGCTCCCGGGCTGGGCGGGGCTTCTGAGGGACACGTCCGGTCCAGGGTGAACTGTCCGCTGTCCTCCTCATGCCCTCTGGGCTGGCGCACTCGGGCCCACCTGGCAGTGGGAGGGGTGGGCGATCCCTCCCCTCCCGGGACTCTTGTGGATTCCTTCCTGATCACCAGACAGGATCCTGCCCTCAGCTGGACTAAAGAGGCTTTCACAGGGGCTCTGGCTGGAGTTGGTGGAGTAGAAAATGCCCACAGCACGTCCCAGTCCATTCATGAGCTTCATGTGATGCCCTATGGGTGCCCGAGTCTGTGCCAGACTCGGGGGGCCAAGTGCTGGGGGGGCGAGATAGACCCTGAGCACTTTCGTGGGAGGCGAAGGAAGTGTCCCTGTGATAATTTGAGGGCGACTTGGGATGGATCGGAGCAGGGGAATAAGTATGGTGCGGGCTGCCATCTTGTTACGGGTTGAATAGTGTCCCCCAACTCCCTCTGTTGACGTCCTCACCCCCAGGGCCCCAGAATGTGACCTGATTTGGAAATAAGGTCTTTGCAGATGTACCGACTAGGTTAAGATGAGGTGACAGTGGAACACGACGGGCCCTTAATCCAGCTGAGGAGGCAGGGGCCCAGGAGGAGCACAGCAAGAGTGTGGTCGGCGAGGGCTAGTCCACGAGCGCGGCACCCAGGCAGGACGACTCCGTGCGGGGCACGCAGGGAGAGACACGCCCCCGCCCGGGACACCAGAGTGCCTGGGGTCCCCCAGGACGGCCCAACAAGGCTGTTCCTCCCAGAGACTGGAGGAGGGAGGGAGGGATCACGGAATAGTAGAAGGGAAGTTTCTCCGACCGCCTGGAGCACCCCCCGCCTTGTGCGTCACTCGGCTTCTGCAGAGTATCACCCGTTGTCATTGCCTCTGTTCCACCTATTCTTGGGATTAGCGACTTCCGGGGAGGGAACGGGTATTCCAAGGGCTGCCTTCTGTCCCCGGCCTGTGCTGGGCATGCGGGCCATGTGGGAGAGGGGAGGCCGCAGCTGGTGGACTGACGGGGTGCTGTGGTCCTGCTCCCAAGCTCAAGGATGCTCAACCCTTCCAACGCTTTTCCCACCTCTCACAGAGCTGAACCCTACAGCTGCGATTGCCGCCAGGCTTCTGAAGTTCTTCCTGAGATGAAAGGATAATTTACTGAAAGATCCAGAAGCTGGGGTGGGGGGGGAGGTGAGTGTGTGTCTCTTGCCTGTGACATCTTCCTCCGACCCCTTCCCAATTCTGGGCTCTGTTTGCCCACGTGGACGCCAGCCCCAGCTGAGCTCAGCTTTACAGACTCAGAAATGGTGTCTGCAGGCCAGTACAGCCCTCAGAGCTCCCAGTGATGAAACGCCCTGCTCCAGGCATGGAGACCTGCATTCTAAACTTGACTTCACCAGTGACCAGCCAAGTGACCACAAGCAAGACACCTCGCTCTCCGGTCCTCCGTTTTCTCATCTGCAAAAGGCTCCCTTTCCTCTAGGAGAGGATGGAGTCTAACGCACCAATGAGAGTGAAAACGCTGTCAGCTGCAGTATGCGATGCTGTGTTTAAATATAAAATACACAGTACGGCCATTATTAGGAGAGTCTAGGAAGACACATACAAGCACACACACACACCCTGCGTTTCATCCTTACTGTCCCCATCCTTCAGTCCCCTCATTGCCTCAGAGCCGGAGGGGCCTTTGGCAGTGACCCAAGCTGCACTTGTCAGGCTGGGGGCCTGAGCCCACAGAGCTGGGCAGCCCGTGTGAACAGGTAAACACTATGCATTGTCCCACAAAGTCCATTTCACTCAGAGATCTACAGGGGAGAAGGTGGAAACATTGCTCTACTACAAAACAGATACAGAGCTATTGTGCAATAGAATTTAGAGTATCCTGCCATCTTGAGAAAACGAGATTTCAAAGCACTACTGGTCCAAGTCTGACCACTTTAGGCTACGTCCCTACCTAAAAGCCAGCAGGAGCTTTGGGGGGAAAGGCTGGCAGGCCAAGCCCTCCAGTTTTCAGTGGAGGAAACATTTCCCAGCCTCCCTCACATGACAGATAGTCATGTGACTAAGTACTGACCAGTGGGATAAGCGAATGTGTCCTATGACGGCTCTAAGGACAGTCTCTAAAAGGCAGTTTGGTGGATACCCTGTGACTCCTTTCTTCTTTGTCCCATCCTCCATCCTGCCGCCTGGAACAGAGATGTGATGGCTTGAGCTCAGGCTGCCATTTGGGGCCATGAAGACAAAGGCTACATCCTAGGGAAGGCAGAGTGGAGGCTGGAAAGGTCTGCGTCCTGGTAGCTGGGCTGCCAAACCATCCCTGGGCTGCCCAAGTCTAGTCCTAATGGAGAGAGTATCTCTGTAGATGTGACGTTTGGAGGATGAGGGAGTTGGCTTGCCTAGAGTGGGGAAAGCATTCCCAGCAGAGGGAACGGCCTGAGCAAAGGCGTGGCCGTCAGAGTAAAGGTGTCAGGGCTGAGAACGGCTGGAGCGTGGGAAGGAGAGTCTGACGGCCTGAGGCTGGGAGGTGGTCAGGGGCAGACAGCAGGGGCTGGGGGTCTGTGCACCCAGCATCCTGCTGGTCCCACCCACCTCCTCCCTGCAAACCCACCTGTCCCCAGGAAAGGATTCCATACTGGTCGCCCGCACCTGCCTGTGAAGTCAGCAGGAGTCTTGGGATGATCTGCCCCCAGACTGCATGCGAGGCTCTGTCTGCTGGGGAGGGGCTCCAAAAACCACCGAGGGGAAGTCTTTGATCTGGGGATGTCTTCCTGCCTGAACCCCATCACTGGCAGGACCAGGGGAGCCCCAGGCACAAGAGTCCTGGCGCGGCCCCTCAGGGACTTACACGAGGTCAGCCCCCCGGCGCCCCTCCCTGCTGACGCAGGGAAGCCCCCATGGCTGAAAATCGGCCTTTGTGACCTGCTTTCAGTGAGCTCGGCTGTGCAGGGACTACTTTCCAGGCACAGAGAGGCCGCCAGGTCCCATTATGCTGCAGCTTTCCAGGCCCTCGCCCTGGCAGGTAGACGTGGGGGGTTTCCTCCCAGAGGAAGCCTGGTAGACAGGACCTGTGGGATGCGGGCCTGGAGGTGACGGTCTGGGTGGACTCACTCCCTCTATGAGCCCCGGGGTGCTGTGCTGATAAGACGGGGGTGGGAGGTGAGCCCCGGAAGACAGGGCGGGTCCAGGGAGCAGAAGACCCAGCTTCACAGTCTCATCCTGTTACGTGTCTGTTCCATGCCCCCCTGGACTGGGGCTCCTGAGGGAGGGGATTGGTTAAACCTGTGCTCATCTCCACAACGGTTAGTCCCAGATGAGTGTCTGCAAGAATTTGTTCAGCAAGCTGTTCAAAGTCAACGCCATCTCCTTTGCTCGGAGCCGGGCTCCAGCCATCCCCGCCTGCCTCCTGCAATCTGGCCTGGCCCGTGAACTCACTCCCTTCACGTGACACCCGCAACAGCACCTCCAATACACCCATCGCTGTATCGCTCGGCTGGCTGCCCCCGCGCCTCGCCCGGGCCAGACTGTAAGCTCTGAAGAGTCACACTTGCTCAAGGTTGTGCCCAGCACCAAGCAGATTCCTGGCTCAGACACGCTCCCCAGACAGGCGCGGGGGTGAAGGAAGGCGGGGTGGCCTTCGGAGGAGGGACGGTGCTGGAAATCCCAATTCGTCCCCCTCCCCGCACCGAAGCCGACACTCTGCAGGGCCCCCGGGACTCACCAGGCAGAGACCCCTGAGTTTTCCTCTCATTCTTCCTCTTCCCCGGGGGGAGAGGGGCCTGGGCTTCTCCCTCCCAGAGGCCTCACTGCCTATAACGTGAGGGGCTCTGCCAGGCCTGGGGGTCGGGGGTGGCCATGGGGGTCGCACTGCCCCGCGGCGATTCGAGTTACAGCGGGTTTTTTCCACCGTTTCCCCTGCTGCGGCCTCGCCGTCTCTGGCAGTGACTTAATTAGCTCTCTCCGTTTTCCAAACAGGCAAGCTCGACTCAGCACTTTTGCATGCGGTCTAAATTTGTCGCTCACCCCCTAGGTGGCTTTTAGCCCAATCCTGTGAGAAATTAGAGTGTGGGCTTAGAAGAGGAATTAGAGGGTGATTTTTCCAGCAGCTTCTGGCTTCCTGTTCTGATGAGGTTGGATCCCTGTCAGGCAGCCTTTTCTCCTGGCCGGCTCCCTGCTGGCGCGTGGTCACAGGTGCCTGAGCTCCTTCCTGGGTTTTTCCTTCCCTCTCTGGGAGTCGGGGCCGGGAGTGGGGGGCGGGGGCGCAATCCCCCGCAGTTGCTGGAAGTTAAAAAACAAGGTCATCACCCTCTATTGATCCATCATCGAAGGCTCAGGACTGAAAAGCCCTCGAAACTTTTCTGGGGCTCTTTGGGGTGTCAAGGGCAGCCTTCTGCTCTGTCTGCAGCCAGCTGGGGTCGGAGGTCAGGAGCACCCTCCCTCCTGGCCCCCCTCCACCTCTTTCTCCTCTGCCCTCAATCCTGGCCCTCATCCCCGCCCCCACCCCCCCGCCCCGTTTCTCCCTCTGTGCCCAGCCTGTGCTGGGGTCTGGGGGATGCCGAGGTGGGGGCTGTGGACGTGGCCCCAGCCCTCGTGGACCTTAGCAGGGGGCCAAGGAGTAAACCAGCTGCCTGCTGGTGTGCTGTGACCCTGGGGTGGAGGGGCTCTGGGGCCCGAGGGGAGGAGCTGGGTCCACCCCCCCCCCCCCGCCCCCAGCGCTGACCGCTGGCCAGAGCCGTGAACACCCTGCACCAGGGGCCCTCACGTTGGCTGTCAAGGGTGATGTAGCCTAGGGTCTGTTGGGATGATGGGCGTCCCCAACCCGCCGGGTCCCCTCCTTGCCCACCTCTCTTCCCCTCCCCAATGCACACCCCCTTTCTCTCTACCTAAAAGCACCTGCTACCCCTCCCAGGTGTGGGAGCAGGTGTGGCTCTGGCTTCCTTTCTCAGGGAGCAGCCAGAGGCAGGTGTCCGAGCCGGGGGCGTTTTTGTGTCTCTGGACAGAGACCCCCTTCCCTCCACCACCCCTGTAGTCCATCTCTCTCTGCAGTGTCCCCCAGACCTGAGTGGGCAGCAGAGAGGCACTGGGTACACTGAGGGGACCTGTATAAGCTTCCTGGGGCTGCTGTAACAAATCGCACCAACTCAGTGCCTTAAGTAACACAAAGGTATATAAGCCCTAAAATCAAGGTGTCACGGTTTCTTGTGGAGGCTCCAGGGGAAAGTCCACTTCCCGGCCTGTCCCTGCTCCGGAGTTGCCCGCGTTCCTCAGCTCCCGGCTTCGGGGCCGGCAGCGTCTTCCCTCCTCGACCTTGGCCTCCGTCCTCAAGCCTTCTCTCCGCTCTGACCTCCTCCCCCCTCCAGTAGGGACCCTCGTCCTTACTGGGGACGAGGCACTGCGCCCACCCACTTCTTCCAGGGTAACCTTCCATCTCAAAACCCTTAACTCGGCCGCGTCTGCAGAGTTCCTTTTGACATGACAGTCACCTGTTCACAGGTTCTGGGCATCAGGATGTGGGCCTCTTTGGAAGGCTGTTATTCTGTCTACTGTAGAGTCACAGCCTGACCCCTGTCACCCCAGTTCTGCTCAGCCTGAGAATAGTACCCGTGGGCCTTGAATAACCCAACTGGCTGAGGCTCCGAGAGGTCCGATCCTCATTAAGGCCCAAGGCCAACCACCACAGTCAGCTAAGCTGGAGGCACAGTGCTCTGTCATCACTGGCTGCAAAACATAATTACAGAGGTGGAATCAATTACATGTTAACATGTGTGATGAGTCCCTGTTTCTCCCGCCATCATTAAGCAACTGGACAATATGGCCAGATGCTCGGAAACAGGCTGCCGATGGCGGTGTCAGCACCGCCAAAGCCGAGCTGGAGGGCCAAGCGCAGAGTGAGGGATGCAGAGGGCTCTTTACTGCCCTTGACCGGGGTCCCTGGGCCCCCTCGCCCCATCAGGCCTCTCCTGTTCGACTCTCCGGCTCTTCCCAGGGACGCCAGCAGGAGCGACAGCCTCCCACCAGGGCCTTCTGCCGGGGCCCCGACTTGTCGCCGTCCAGGCCTGGGCTCTGGCCCCTTCCCACCTGGTTCCTCCTTTGCCCCGGGTTGGTTTCCTGGAGAAGCGGAGTGGGAGTCTGCTCACTTGTGCTGCTGCTACAGAGGTCCCGGGGTGGGCTCCTGCCCCAGCATGGCCCCTCCAGGCCCGGAGGGGAGCCCCTAGCCCTGGCTCTGGTTTGACTTCCTCTTGTCGGAATTTCAGGAGCCACTGAGTTTCCATTTTCTGTGGTGGAAATCGGAGTGGTGATCTCAGGCTGCCTGCTTCACAGCCTTGCCCCACGCCCCCTGGACCCATCTCCTTAAGAACCCGGGTGTGGCCTGTTCCCTGCTCAGCGCCCCGGGGCTGCCCGCTGCCCATGGAGGTCCATCCCCTTTGCAGGGGGCACCCTCGGAGGCGGGCCGGGAGCTTGTCAGCGTGCTTGCCTGTGCCTGTGGGGAAGTGGAAGCACCCAGCTCACGGGGGCAAGGACTGACTGCAGGAGGCACGTAGCCAGGGTCCGGGGACGTCACGCTCTGCCTGCCGACAGTGCCCACTGCGGGCCTGGCCCCAGCAAGCTGGCGTGTGTCCTTAGGAAGGCCGTCTTCCTCTCTGGAGGGGCCACCTTTGGCCATTCATCCACCGTGTGGGTGCTGGGTTGGAGCCGGTCACCCTGGCCCTTCCTTTAGGGATGAAGGGTAAAGGGAAGGTGGCTGCTAAGGCCACTCGTGGGGGCTTGTGCCGCACGTGAAGATGAAATGCAGCAGCGACACACACACACACACACACACACACACACACACACACACAGATGCACACAGTGGCCAAGCTTGGTGTCTGGTCCTCACAGCCCTGCCAGCCTGGCTGAGCCTCTCCACTGGGGTAATGCAGACACGAGCTCAGAGAGGCTGAGTGACCTCCAAAGATCACCCAGCACTGCACCCCGACCTCTCTGAAGCCAACACAGTCTTTTCCGAGCGTGGCCCCAGATACGATTTGATTTCGATAACCGTGGCAAGGACTGGTCCCCGTCAGCCCCCACCATGTCCTGCTTCCCCAGAATGCGGGAAACTACAACTCCCAGCCTCCCTTGCACTCGAGCTGGGGCCGCGGACTGACTCTGGCTGGTGACAGCCACATGGCATGTGCTCTGGAGGCTCAGGGATGGACGGATGGAGATCCTGGATCCCTGTGGCCCCGCGTGGAAGGGAGAGGCAGGGAGGAAACCCGGGCCCTTAGTCCACTGCCCTTCCTCGTAAAGTATCAGAAAGATTAATACAGCCCACAGGTCTGTGGGTCAGAGACAATGGTTGCTTCACACGAGAGGGGTCTCTTCCTTGGAAATGAGACGTGTCCAGAAGGTGGGTGGCTTTGACCGAGCTTGGAAGGTCAGCGCCAGGCCCCACTGATTCCCCAAGCCAAGCAAGAATGCTTCCCGATCCCCAAGGCTCGGCTGGCATGGGGCTGTCATCTTCTGCCTTTAAAAGACCCCTGCGTTGGCAGGTGCCTTTTGGAAAACCCCGTCTCCCCTCCCGAGCTCCGTCCTGTGCCCTCTGGCAACCTCGGGGACATCTGGGCCGATTTCTCTCCCAATTTGGAACTCAACCATTTCACATCCAGAAAGGGAGACCAAGGCTCCAGTGCAGCTCACTTCCCTGATTTATAAAGTCAGCGATTCCGCGAAGCTCGGCTGGCCAGTGTTTTATGTCGCCCCTTTTTATGCGCTGCCCATTTTACGACTTAAGGAAGAGACAGGAAAGTGTGAACTTCTCCCCACGTTGGAAATCGACAAGCCCAGCATCTCAATCAATACAACCATATTCTGCTGACTTTGAGACCAGGCTGAAATGTCATCTTGGGGTGGGGGAGGGGCGGGGGGGGCTCTGGCTGCGGGGGAGCCCGGTGGGCTTGTCTGGAGCCAGAGAGATTTCTCAGCCGTGATGCTTATGTTATCGAAAAATGATCTGGCGCTGTACGCAAACAGATGGTCCCAGCGTAGGGCCATGCCTCTTGGAGGAGCAGTGCCGGAGAGATTGCCCCCACCCAGCCAGGCCCTGCAGCCTGCAGGTTCCCCCTTAATCAACTCAGGGGGTGAGGCTGCTGGAGACTCAGATTTATACACTATGGGGGCTGGGAAGGAAATGGAGGTCACCTCCCTTGCACAGAGGGCACGTCTCCCCGACACCCCACCTCTGCTTGCATACCCCCAGTGCCAGGAAGCTCACCACTGGGCTTCCTGAAACCGCTCCCTGAACCTGCCAGGCCCCTTGCTGGCTCCATCTCTTAAGACTGAAGCGGTCCAATCCTTCCTCATCCAGCAGTGGGGAGGCTCCCGAGACCGGAGGTGGCCAGCCCAGCTCCTGCCCAAGTCACGGGGCTTGTCAGGCCATGGCTCTCTGCTGCTCCCTTTGATTCCATGCCCCCTCCTCCCCCCACCTCTCCCTGTCCTAGCTCTGGGCCTTGGTTCCCTTCACCACACCTGACGTGGACCCTTTCCCCGCATCTGAACTCACCCCTGCCTCCCTGATCCCGCGGTGAAGGCTTGAACTAGGGCCTGCCGTCCGAAGATGCCTCACTCCACCCTCCTGCTTGGACACCTGCCCATCCCCAGGGCTGGGGCCTTGCTCCCTGCTGCCTGCTGAGGGGAGGCTGTGTTTCCCGCCCTGCTACCCACCCCAACCATGGGTGGGCCCTCCTGTCTCCGCATCGTCAAACCCTCTTTCCTCCTCTCTGCAAAGACCCTGCCTCTTCCTGCATGGACCATGCTGGGCCGCGCCCTCCCTCGTGGCCCCGTTTGGGCTCTGTGCACGGTCCCATCCCAGTGGCCCCTCGGCTCCTGACTCCGTGGGCGTGCTCACCCCCCAGCCTGTGCCGCCCTGGTGCTGGGTCACGCCCTTGACAGCCCGGGGCGGCCCCTCCTCCTGAATCCTGGTTCCAAGCCTCCATCTCAGACCTCAGGTCCTCGGACGTTCTCACTCTGAAACACGGCCACTCCCCTGCTCAACCCGCTGGGTTTTCTGGACTCTGTCACGGCCCGTGCCGTCGGGCTGCTGTCCTCACTCTCCTGCTCCCTGGCCCTGCCCCCCAGCAAGCCGTGTCTTCGTGGACCAGCTGGGAGTACCCGGAGGAATGGTACCGTGGGGCATGGTGCTGTGGCTCTCCTTTGGATTCTGAGCGCAGATTCCAAACGGGCCCCCAGCTCGGCCAGCGCGCCAGGTGTCTCCCTGCCTTTCAAACTTCCGCCTCCTCTCCCTGGAGTCCGACCCCATCCTCGTCCGTCTCCTTCCACTGACATTGACCTTGACTCAGTTCACTGAGAAACAGGAACAGACAGGAAGGAAGTCCTGTTGTCCCCCCAGAAGGCCCTATCTGCCTATAGCCCCTGCCGTTCCCGGCCCCCATCTCGGGCCGGTTTTCCTGTGTCCTCCCCTCTCGACATCCTAAGTGTCCTTCTGACTGCCCTGCCCCCAGCCCTTCCTGCACCACCGGCTTCTCCTGCTCTCTGATGGTGCCGCGAACATGCCCCACCTCAACAGATCTGCGCTGGGCCCACCCCTTCTCAGCAAGGCCCCTTGGAGGGTCACCCACGTGGGTCTCTGCCTCTGGTTCTTCACCTGCATCTTCTCACCCTCCCTCCAGGCTCCAGCCACCTGCTGGCTTCCTTTGGCTTTACACTCTCCAGGTCTGAGTCCATCCTGGGGACTTGGATCCAGCTGGGCCGATGCGCCTCCGAGAGGGTGCCAGCCTCCTTATCGCCCATCCCGATTCGTCCGGGCCCCTCGACGGCATCTCCCCGTTGCTCCTTCCGCCTCCACCACCACGCCTGGTGTTTGTTGCTGAGTCTATCCCCCCGACCATGCGGTAGGCCCACGGAGGGGGGTCCTTGCAGTTGCCTTCACCACTGTGTGCCCAGTGCCTGACGCGGCATCAGGCACATAGCTGGTGCTCAGGAAACAGTGAAGGGTGGAGCGTGGACGGTGTTTGGATAACTGAGCTCAGAAGCAGATACTCACGGCCCCGATCAACTGACACATCAGAGCAGCCACAGAATAGCCATTGCCCAGGCCCCGAGCACAAGCCTCTCTGCTCAGACACCCGGGTTGGTGGTTCTTTGTGTTCTCCATGGCTCTGGACGGGGCTTCCACGCAGCAGGTGCCCGTGGATGGAACCCCTAGATGTCAGAACAGAAGGGCCTTCGATCTTGGAGCTTAGAAAGGGAGTGAGGCTGAGAGAGCCACGGCCTTGCCTGGGCCCAGCAAGCCTCTCCTGGACTGGAGAGACACTGACCCACCCCTCCAGGTCCTGGGCATGTCCGTCTCTCCCCTCTCACGCTTGTGTGTCGACCAGGAGTCGTGCAGAGATTGTCCCACGTTCGAGGGCATATGTGCCACCTCGACAACTGTGTCCCCGTCTTCTTCCCCAGGGCGGCCAGACCCAGTGTCCCCACCTCCCTGCCCTGCAGGCAGGGCAAGTTCCGGGCCCCTGAGGGCTTTGCCTGGCATATTTGCTAACCGATGGTTTTAACACCTGCACCCTCGCTCTGCTCCCACTTTCCCACAGGGGATGCCCCCATCTTGGGGCAGTTAAGAGCTTGGCAGGCTGAGCTAAAATGACCTGTGGGTGGGGCCGGCCCCAAGCATGCTGCAGACCCTGAGCCGGCAGCACCCATGTTGGGGTGGCTGTGTAATAATAGGGGTCTTGCATTCCAACAAGGCCTCTGTCCCCCTCCTTGAACGATTTGCCTCAAGGCCCGTTGGTGAGATCCCTGGCTAGGCCCCATCAGGCTGGTGGGGGTCACGGCGTGGGCTTTTCTGGGGTCAGGGACATAGTCTGGGGTCAGAGTGGGGACGTATGTGAGGGGCTCACAAGAACGGAATGGAAATCTGACTTAATCCATTCCAAGGAGATCTGTGGGGCACGTGTGATGTGCCGGCCTCGGTGTGAGGCCCGGGGACCAGGCGGTGAGTGTGTCAGAAGGGCCTCTGTCCTCCAGGAGCGCGTGTGATAAAAATGGGGACCTGGGAGGTGGGTGTCAGCCTGCAGAGCGGAGCTGGCTGAACCTGTTTAGAGCAAAACAATTTACGAATATTGTTCTCGAGACAGCCGGTGGCATCTAATCAAATAACATTTCCCTAACTCACCGCTAATTTGTTCTTAAGATCAACCTTAGGAATCCTTCCGACTCGGGATCTATTTTCTGATTCTGTGCACAGCCCAGGTTCGTCGTTTCATTTGGCTGTTCTGAATAATTCACATCCTCCAAGTTGCTCTGGCTCCTACTGCTGGGAGCGCCGAGGGAGAGGCTGCACGGGGAGGCGGGGCAGGGTGGAGAGCGGAATGGAGTCCCCCCCAACCTCCTCTAGCGGCCCCTGGGGTTCTGGGCGATTTCCAACTAAGCAGGAAGGGACGTGACTGGCCTCCGCTTCCCCTGGAGGAACTCGGGGCTTTCTGGGTCCTTCTCTTCCTTTTTGTGTCGTGGCCCAGCTTGGAGATTTGAGAAGCAGAAAGCTGTGCAGAGACCCCACGCTGAGGGTCACGAAGAATCATCACCGGATGGATGCCCCCAGGTCCCTGAGCCCCCGTGCTCAACAGGACGGGCATGTCCGAGAGGGGTGAAAACTTCTCATTTCCAGGGACTCAGTACTCAATGTGCATCTCTCTGGAGGTCTGTTCCATTGGAATGGGGAACTGACTCCGGCCAGATTCTGATCTGCATTTGGAAAGCCCGTTCCCGACTGGACCGCCGTTGTCCCCTCCTCAACGTTAGCATGTGCTAGGAGCACACCTGTCATTCATGCATCAGCAAGCGTTCACTGCACACTTACTATGTGCAGGCCCAGGGCTGGGCCCTGGGGATGCACGCAGGTGGACCTCTCCCACGCTGTTATCTATGGGGGGCTGGACACACAGACGCCACAGCTGGTGTCTGATGGACGCACTCCTGTAGGCAAACTGACCTGCAGGCAGAGAAGCACTTGGCCGTGTGAGCATCGGGGGCCAACGTGCCAGGTGGAGGCGACAGCCAGCGAGAGGGCGTGAAGCTTCAGCTGCGTGCCCTGGAGATGGTCACCTGCAGTCCGACATAGGCAGTGTCCCCTTGAACACGTGGCCTCGTGGCTCTGAGACGGGCTGTGGCTCTGGCCATCGCTCTGTGGTCTGGGAGGCTGGTCTGTGAGCACAAGGTGGTCAGCACGCCAACCTGCCGGCAGGAGGTACCCTGACTGTTCCCACCTGAGCCTCCCAACCTGGGTCACAAGGACTGCCGTGACGCTCAGATGCAGTCGTGACCTCAAGGGCCCAGCCTGGGGCCCAGCACCCTGGGCTCCGAGGAACAGGCAGCCAGGCCAGCCAGCCCCAGCGCCCACGTTCAGGGCCCCGCCTGGGAGCTACCTGAGGGCTGGCTGCTCAGATGTCCCTTGTGGTGACCTGAGGGTGGGTCCTATGGGGATCCCGCCCCTCCGGGGTCAGTGGTGTGGCCACCGTCACACCGCTGCCAGCAGTGGAGCAGGGATTTGGCCAGGTCACACTGGCCTCCAGCACCTACTACCTTTTTCACTGTCCATAGAATCTCCCTTGGTGTTAAGTTTCCATGTCCCTTTTGGATTCCTTTGTAAAGATGGCTCCCCCTGAAAGCCCGTGCTGGGCAAGAGAGCGGGAGAAGGTGGGCACCTAAGAGCAGGATGGTTCTTACCCAGAAGATCACCTTTCAGATGACTTTAAGCCTGTATTTATAGAACCACGGAGGGCTGGAAGAGTCTACCTGAATTTTTCTGTTATTTTATTGCGCTGCCATGGGTGAAACCAGCTGCTGGTTTTGTATCCGAGAATTGGGGCCTCGTGACACCTCTGGAACCGTCTTTGTCTCCTCTGCTGGACTGAGAATGCCTTGAGGGCTGGGTGTCAGCATGGAGCTCGGCGCAGTAACTGAATTGCAGGGCTCACGGCCCAGGGCGGCCTTCACGCCAGCCTTCCCGGAACTGGTGCAGACGGGCAGCCTCCTGGGAGGAAGGACCTGAGAAAATTCTCCTTCTGGACACATCATGTCTGAAGCTCCGAGATACACAGGCCAGGCCTGGAGCCGCTGAGCTGCAGGAAAGCTTTAACTGAATGTCTCCTTTCGTGGCCCTTCCTGAGTGAACATCAGCTCCTCTGAATGACCCGTTGCAGCCGCTGTTTGTCTTCTTTATTACGGCCTGCCACCGCCAATATAACCGGGACGCCGGCGCCCGCGCAAGTGAGATGAGCAGCTGCTAGGAGAGCCTGTCCCGCTCGTTGAAGGAGATGGCGGCGGGAGCCAGGAGCTGGGTGGAGGAACAGGGTGGGCGATGTCGTGGGGAGGTGGGCACCCACGCGGTCTCTGGCCCCTTGGACAGCCTGGGGGTCTGTGCTCGTGTCGCTGGTAAAGACGATGCTGTTCAGGAGATCCGTGGGTGGGGGCAGGGGGAGGGCCTCCAGGAGTAACCCGAGATTCAATAAGCAGAAATGAAACAATGAGTTCGTGCCCGGCAGCATCATTCTCCGCGACCTTATTTTCAAGCTCATGGTGGGAAGAGGAAAAGATCAATAAGGAAATTGCGGTTTCTTTTCAGAGTCAGCTGCTGGAGCCACCTGTGTTGTCACAGCCCTCTCTCCAAGGCCGGACAGGGAAAACAA